>NW_028292110.1:0-600000 GCF_963383615.2 Lipophrys pholis
ATGTTGGTAAGGCTATAGTAAGACCTCGGAATGGTGACAGTTGTCGAAAATAAACACATTGCTAGATTTTGATATAAAATGTTGGTAAGGCTATAGTAAGACCTCCAAATGGTGACAATTGTCGAAAATAAACACGTCGCTAGATTTTGATATAAAATGTTGGTAAGGCTATAGTAAGACCTCGTAATGGTGACAGTTGTCGAAAATAAACCCGTTGCTAGATTTTGATATAAAATGTTGGTAAGGCTATAGTAAGACCTTGGAATGGTGACAGTTGTCGAAAATAAAGACGCTGGTGGAATTCAATAAAAACTGATGGTAAGGCTATAGTAAGACCTCGGGAATGGTGACAGTTGTCGAAAATAAACACGTTGCTAGATTTTGATATAAAATGTTGGTAAGGCTATATTAAAGCCCCGTTTCCACAGTTCCCCTTGGTACCGGTACCGATCAGGTACCGGTTACTATCCGTAACCAGACCCGTATCAGTGCCGCGTTTCCATTACACGGGTATTGGTTTGAAATGTAGGCGGGGTTATGAACGGCCGCGTAATCACACAGGATGTGACGCCATTACGCAGCGGTCAACGCGGGAGAACTCGAGGAACAAACATGGAGGACTCTGAGATCGTCGTGTTCTTTCTCCTGGCCTTTTGCTTCTTTGCTAAACAGAGACAGGCTGTTTTGCAGAGAAGGCTACAGACTTTAGACGAGTAGAGCGCCGAGGAGGACAGCCGTGAGCAGGAGAGACGGGAGGAGGAGGAGATCCGTGAGGAGGAGGAGAGGCGGGAGGTGGAGGAGATATGGGAGGAGGAGGAGAGACGACTGCGGGAGAGAAGAAAGAGGCGACACAACCGGGTAACTGTACTTTACTTCAGTGAAAATATAGAGCATACTTTTACTTTCACCCCATGACGTTTGGCCCCGATTATCTGTAGTTTTTACTCCATTACATGTCTAAAATGCACCTCATGATTAATCAGCCATTAAAATGTCACCTTCATAAAAATGTTGTTATTTTCAATAGTTACTTCTAGTAGTTGTTTTACCGCTGCAGAAGCCATTTGTACTTACTTTAGTTTATTGTACAGTTATTGGGAAGAGATATATTTCACCTGTAATTCATAATTCTTCAGATTACGTGTTACCGAAAACGGGAAGCCTCATACTGGGCTTTTTTAGTAATTTAAAAGTGTTTCCAATTTTCTTATGTCACTGGCTTTTAATTAAGATTAGATAAGATATCCTTTATTTATCTCACATGTGGAGAAATTTGCAGTGGTACAACAGGATAGTAAAAAAGAAAGAAGCACACATAGCAGAAACTAGAAAAACAGTTAAAAATACAATATAATAAAATAGAAATAGATTGATGTTTAAATGTGTATAAATGTGCTGTTATGTCTCCCAGGTCATCCTGGCAGCGCTGCAACAACACCGCCACAGGCCTACAAGTTGGGCTGTCACTCGAAGCAACGACTGGTGGGAGAAGATAGTGCCTGGCTTCACAAGCACACAGTGGGTGCAGAACTTCCGGATGTCTGAAGAGACCTTTCGCTACCTGTGTGGGAGAGTGTGTCCAGCGATGGAGAGGCGTGACACAAGCTTCCGTGTGTGTGTCCCTCTTACCAAAAGAGTTGCCATAGCTGTGTGGAAACTTGCAACGAATGCCGACTATCGCAGCATTGGCCACCTGTTTGGTGTCAGCAAGACCACCGTGTGTCGCTGTGTGCAGGACTTTTGTGACGCTGCTGGTCAGTTCCTGGTTCCAGAACAAATCAAATTTCCAGACCAGGAGAAGCTGCAGGAAATGGCAGCCTACTTCCAGAACAGGTGGGGGCTTCCGCAGTGTGTTGGGGCAATAGATGGGTCGCATATTCCCATTTTGGCACCACAGGACTGCCACTGCGATTACTTCAATCGGAAAGGCTGGCACTCCATTATCCTTCAGGGAGTTGTGGATGGAAGGGGTCTGTTCTGGAGTGTTTTCACTGGCATGCCTGGCAGTCTGCACGACGCGCGTGTTCTCAGACTGTCCACCTTCTGGGAATTGGTTGACCGTGGCTGCCTTTTCCCTGCATGCACCAGCAACATCGGCGGGGTGGATGCAGGCTTCTACATCCTGGGTGACTCCGCCTACCCACTGCAGAGCTGGCTCATGAAACCCTTCCCGGACACTGGGCGGCTGACAGCAGGGCAGCAGGTGTACAACCGGAAGATCTCCAGAGCTCGGGTGGTGGTGGAGAACGCCTTTGGAAGGCTGAAAGGCAGGTGGCGCTGCCTGTTGAAGCGGAATGACAGTGATGTCAGCCTCGCAAAATCCATGGTGCTGGCGTGTTGTGCTCTGCACAATCTTTGTGAGACTCATGGAGAGGAGTACAACAACGGATGGAGCCACACTGTGGAGGCAAGCGATGCAGCTGAAGCTGTGGTGGCACTGGGACAGGGTGCAGATGAGGAAGGCAGGGATGTGAGAGAGGGACTCCTGCAATTCCTAAATGCATGAAGTGTTTGTAAATAGAGCTGTATATATTTGAAGAACCTGTTTGGTGTTGTGTTATTTTAAAAACCTGTTACTGTTACCTGAGTTAGTTTTGTTTTTCTTGTTCTACTTGTTTCAGGCTGCATTAAATCTGCAACACTGATCTTTGCGCCCTTGTTGTCCATCTACAAGCCAAACAAATCAGAAAGCTCACTGCTAACAACCCCATCCAAGTTTTTCTGAAAGTGTCTGACAGAAAAAATAATCTGAATTGTAACAAGTTTTCATTCCAAACTTTTTCCTCACAAAATACGGCTCAGTTCACACCCCAGTCAGAGTGGAGACCTCCAGCACATCACAAGTGTTGACCAAAAAGTAGATGCGCATATTGGGGTGTGAAAAAACTCTTTATTTGAACATATTATTTACATATTTGAACCGGCTATTGATTTGGCCCTGTGCCACGCTGGGCTCTCAGGGCCTGGGCAAGCAAAGCCACCCCCTGGCGCCGTTCCTCCTGCCTCTCCTCCTGGCGGGCCCGGACCTCCTCCAGACGTGTACGCTCCCGCTGCTCCATTTGCTGGCGCTGAAACTCCCTATTGAGGTGTGCCTCCCGCGCATCTGAGGCCTGCATCTCCCTCAGGAGCTCCGTCAGGTGGTGGTGTTGCTGCTCCCGCCTCCTCCTGCCTAAACAGCAAACGGCGAAAGAACTTAAGTTAAGCATTGGACAGTAACAATATAATAATACATTTAATTTGGCAGCGCCTTTCACAGTACTCAAGGACACTTCACAGAAGTATAAATATACAAAACAGTGAATATGCAGCTTGAAACGTCACAAGGATGTGTGGGAAGACACTGCCAGGGTGGAGCCTATCACCTCACTGCTCTGCACTTTAATTGTTTGATCATAATCTGTTGTTGAGTGACGTTAAGCATGAAAATAATAATATAAACATCCAGCTGCAAAAACAGCAGAAAATATATCAGTACTCTGCATCATTTGTGCTGTGCATTGTTAGGTATTTATCACAGTATTCAATGTAATGGTGCATGTATATACTTCTACTTAACAGAATACCAGTACTGCAATAACAACATGTAAAAGCTACTCCTTACCCGGGCGCTGCTGGAGCGACACATTCCCAACCCCTGGACGAGGTGGTGAGGCTGGTGGCGATGCAGGTGATGGGGTTGGGAGTGACGGTGTGCTGCACCGCCCCTCCACACTACTGGGTCCAGGGGAGGTGAAATCCTCACCCATCGACTCACTTCCTCCTGCAGAAATGTAAACAAACCACACGTTCAGACCGCGCCGATAACTGGGGCTGAAGCTCACTAGCTAAAAGCCGCGTGCTAAAGCTAACTAGCATAGCCGCATGCTAAAGCTAACAGGCTCGCGCCTCGCGTGAATACAAAAAGCATGGATTTCAGAGTTTAATAACTTACCATCTCCCTCCACCAGAGACTCCAGCAGGGCCGTGGCGCTGTCCAAACCGGCTTCTCTTCCCTGACTGGCCGGTCTGTGGCCATAAATTTGGTCCATGGCGTCCATCCACCGCCAGTGCAGGACTTCTACTAAAGCCGTTACACCTCATCCTCTCCGACACCGCCCTGAAGGTTTTCTCATTCCTTACTGCCCCGTCTAGCTCTTTTTGAATTTGCTCTTCTCCGATTATGGAGAGGAGCAATTGCACTTCTTCAGTCGTCCAAGGATCCATTCTTCACTTTCTTTACTGATTTGAAACGGCTGGCTTGCCGGTAGAGTAGCGGTTGGGTTGTCACAGACCAATCAGCAGACGACAGTGTTGAAGCTCCTCCCCCTCATATCCGGGAGGTTGCGCCTGGTATCCCAAACGGAGGGGTAGCGAGGGGTAGCGAGAAATGGTTACCAATGGGACCTGTTGGTATCGGTAACTGTGGCAGTGGAAACGCACACCAAACGGTTACCACAGGTCCTGTACCGGTACCAAGGGGCGCTGTGGAAACGGGGCTAAAGTCAAAGCCTCTTTGGAAATTTAACACAAAGGATCATGGTTGATGACCAAAGGGCTCGTCCGGGACTTGAACCCGGGACCTCTCGCACCCTAAGCGAGAATCATACCCCTAGACCAACGAGCCGACATGTTGAAGAAGCTAAAGGACTCCAGTGATGTCATAAATAATTCAGGAGATCAAGACTCTGACACTGTCAGGTCACAGTTTGACAGTCTGGTTCAGTAGCACATGCTCAGTAACAGCGCTCCGTAGCCTCCGCCTGTCCCTGTGGGGGGAGTCGGGAGTGTGAAAGAAAAGTTCCACCTTGAGAGCCGGGACCAAAAAGTGACGGTTGCAGCTGATCCGAGCACCACTGTCGTATAAACGGAGCACAAATGTGACTAAAGTTTTGTGGTTCTACTTGTTTTTGTTGTGGTGTAAACGGGCCTTAAATCATCTGTAAATTAGAACCCTGATTGTTGTGGGCTGAAGATGGAGATGTGAAGTCTGTAGTCAGATCAAAGCAGGACAAAATCTTTTATCTTAGCTTCAACACAGCAACAGCCGATGATCTCCTTCTATCTGATATGACCTCAGCACTGGAGCCTTGGAGACGCATAGATCAAAGGAGATCAGCTTTATTCAACCTTCAGCATTCACGCTTGCATTTTCTTCTGGAAATACAAACCTCTAGTAATTATTATTATCATAACAGGTCTCTGATATCTGGAGGAGTCAGACCGTTCAAGGCTTTAAAAACAAGCAGTGGCATTTTAAAATCTCTTCTAAAACTGACAGGCAGCCAGTGAAAGGAAGAAGGGATTGGTGAAATGTGGTCCCTCCTCCTGGTGCCTGTTAAAAAGCTGGTAGCAGCATTCTGCTCCAGCTGCAGTCTTTGAACATTGAGCCTACTGATGCCAGAATAAAGGGAGTTACAGTAATCCAGCCTGGACCAGATGAAGACATGTATTACTTTCTCCAGGTCTGCTGGGGAGAGGAATGACCTGGTCCTGACTAGTCATCTCAGCTGAGCAAAGCAGGATTGGACTACCTTGGTCACCTGACAGTCAAAGGACAGGTCGGAGTCGAACACCACACCTAAATTGTGGGCCTCTTTTCAAACATTGCTCAATGAGCTACCAAGACTAGAGCAAAGGTTGTTAATATAATTAAAGTTAAAATATTTTGCAATCAACCTAATGATTCATCTATCATTCTATCTATCTATCTATCTATCTATCTATCTATCTATCTATCCATCTATCCATCTATCCATCTATCTATCTATCTATCTATCTATCTATCTATCTATCTATCTATCTATCTATCTATCTATCTATCTATCTATCTATCTATCTATCTATCTATCTATCTATCTATCTATCTATCTATCTATCTATCTATCTGGAATTGATCTTTTCTTTTTTTTTTTACACAAATTACAGTTGAAATCCCCTCCTGGGATTATTCTGCCTTTACTTCCTGTGTCATCGTCACTGAAATGTCTTTAAGCAATGTAGGCAGGGCGGCACGGCTCGGTTGGTAAAGCGCTCCTCTCTCAATTGGAAAGTTGCAACTTCAATTCCCATCTCTGCCTGCCTACATGCCGAAGTGTCCTTGGGCAAAACACTGAACCCCAAACTGCCTGGGTGAATGCAACGTGAGAGTGAGAGTGAGTGGTTGGTGGTTGTTGCTGATGGTGCGGATTGCCACCAGATGGCACTGTTGGTTTGAAGATAGAGTCTGAAAGACTGGCAATGAAGTGGACTTTCAAATGTCTGTTGAACAGACAGCGCCATCTAGTGGCTTCAGAAAATAAAGAGAGTGTTTCATGAAGCTTCATTTGGCCATCACTCTCAGGGCAGTTGTGGCTACAACGTCCAGTATGGACTGAATGAGTAAAGCAAAGTAAAGCGTCTGTTCTGCCCTGCGGATCTCAAGTTATTGTTCCTAGTGGGACCGGTTTCAGGGACGGAGCAGTTGTGCAGAAGCGCGAAAACCAAAACAAGTTGTCTTTCTTTTAAGAACTCGATCAGATCTTTGTCTGTAAGTAACTACACAGTGATACTATAGTTCATCCTGTCGTACATTGATTTACATTTGTGATACATTCTGTTACGATTAGCGGCTGTTGTTTTTGTCGTTGTATTATTCAATCTGCCCAGCAGGGGGCCTCAACACTGCGTCACAGGTTAATGAGAGGATTTGATTTTATCTGTTTAGCCACATTTACTGTGTTTAGAAGTGTAAAACTTGAGATTATTATTTTTTACAAGACTCAAGAGACATTATACTTTTCTAATGTTCATTTCCTGTTTATTGTTTCAGTCTTACAGACTAAAATGGAGAAATAGGTGTAAAGAAATAAAACTGAGGAAGAAAAGAGAACAAAAGACGAAACCTCAAACCCCAACAAAACTTCTGGAGCTTCGTTTCTTCATGCTGTTATCTATCTATCCAGCTGCACAAAACTTTGAACGTGTATCAAGGGCAGAATAATACCTGTTCAGGTTTGCTGTAAAACCAAGCAGTTCTTCATTCCAGCTTCAAATGGAGAGAAAACTTGTTTTCCTGAAGCAAAACTTCTCACCTGCAGCCAATCAGGCAGTGAGAAAATATGATGTAATACAGCCTGCAGTCTGCTCAGATGTTTCCTGATTGTTTTCAAATCCAGAGGGGAGCTTTTCAGCATCTTCAGGAAGGAACAATGGACTACAATTTGTTGAGTTTCAAAACAGCGAGCAAGAAGAGTCTCCCCTTCTGCACCTTGGTGGTCAGGATCAGTGTCTGCTTCGTCTCACTCATAAGTGAGAATCATATGGAGACACAACACTGTGTTGGCAGGCCTGGGTAGCTCAGATGGTAGAGCATCAGACTTTTAATCTGAGGGTCCAGGGTTCAAATCCCTGTTCAGGCTCCTTGTGCAAACAAATTTGAAACTGAGCAGGATGACTATTGCAGCAACACATCATCAGCAGGATAAAACTAACCTGTCTCTTGATGGTCTACATCACACGTGTCGAACTCCAGGCCTCGAGGGCCGCAGCCCTGCACGTTTTGCATGTCTCCCAGCTTCAACACAGCTGATTGCAATGAGCAGCTCGTTATCTGGCTTTGTGCTGAATGTGATGATGAACCATCAGGACATTCAGGGGAGGGAGACATTGAAAACGTGCAGGGCTGCGGCCCACGAGGATCTGAGTTTGACACCCCTGGTCTACATCATGGTGTCCAAACTTTGTCTTAGAGTGCTGGTGTCCTGCATGTTTTAGTTCTCTGCCTGCTTCAGCATACCTGAATCTAATGATGACGTCATCACCAAGGTTGTGAAAAAGAACAATAATGAGCCTTTCATCACAAAGTGGATGGGAGAGGCACCGGATGGAGATCAACGGAGATCAAAGCCGGAGGAAATCTTGGATCTGAGCATCTCCATGGCAAAAGGCCCTGATCTCCTTTGATCTGATAGGAGATCAGCACTGGAGCCATGGAGACGCTCAGATCAAAGGAAATCAGCTTTGTAGAGTTGTAATGTGCTCGTACTCATCCTTACATTTTTCTAGAAATTTGTCTTCAATCACCTTTTCTCTATTTACACTCTCTACTTGAACCTTTACCTGTTTATTTATTTCATATTTTCCAAATATCATGATTTTGGTTTGACCTAGATTTAATGAATTAGATTTCATTTCTCTGAATGTATCTAGTATGTCGTTGAAGAGTTTTTCTAGAATTTGGGAGAATTGTGGGTCTGTAGTTTGTGAAGTGTGTCTGTTTTCAATAACGGTATCCTTACTGGAAGCCTGTTGAATGATACTATGTAGAACCTTCTATGTACTGCTGACATGGTCTTTATTGTTTTCTGGTACTTTCTTAAAAGAATTCTTCTTACATTTTCTCATCATATGAGTGAACTTTGTTTTACATTTCTTGGATTTATTTTCCATCTCCTTCGTTCATCATTTATTGGATTCTCTATGTCATGTATTCTTCTCCTTGGATGCATTTTTTAAGCCCTTTGTCATCCATTAAACATCTTTATATTTCACTTTTTCTCGTATTTATAAATGAGTTCCCAGTCATCTGATTGTACCTCAATAACTAGTTTTTCCAGGGACTGCTCTGTTTTGACTCATTTGTGTTGACATCTATCTGTTGTCTGTTTTAATGTTTCTGTGGTTTTTATTGTAAATAGTAAAAAAAACTAAAACAAACAGACATGAAATCACTGATATCATTGACTAATACACCACTTACTTTGATATTATCTATAACATGTGTAAATAAATTATGACCCTCCAAACGACCCCCAGGAGGCCCGGCTGTTGTGTGTGTGTGTGTGTGTGTGTGTGTGTGTGTGTGTGTGTGTGTGTGTGTGTGTGTGTGTGTGTGTTTGGGCCTGGTTATAGGAGAAGTGAGGATGGAGCAGCCATTTACTGGTAAAACTAACTCACTAACATCTTGGTGAAAATAGAATATATGTTTTTTTCAAATTAAAGTGACAATGAAAGTGAGAACAGGAGTTCCCCCCTCACCTCCAGAGTGAACATAAGTCATGTCTGTATATTACATCCATCATCCATCCATCCATCCATCCATCCATCCATCCATCCATCATCCATGATGTGATCCAGCAAACATGTCCAAGCAGTAGTGTTGTGTTGTTGCTTCTCATTGTCAATAGAACCATGAGAAAGTATGAGAGTGACTGATACGCTTGTATGATCACTGGACCTTTTGAAAGCAGTCAGACTCTCATACTGTACCAGTAGCATCTGTGTCATTCACAACCCGTCTCCATCTTAACTGGACTTTCTGTGTACACATGTGATTTTGTGTTTTCATCTGTGGACTGGTGGCTAGTGAGTGTGTTGCCTTCAGTGGCAAAGGGAAATAAAATCTCTGCATGAACAGGAATCATGGAGCCTCCCCCTTCGCAGCTCCAAGTGTCCAAATCTGAACAGCTGGTCTGGGCTCTGAGTGGAAGCTGAGGTGGTCGTGTACCTGGGCCTCCAGTCTAATCCACTCTAGTCCAAGTACAAGTCCGAGTATAAAACTCAGTCTCAGTCTCAGTCTCAGTCTCTCTCTCTCTCTCTCTCTCTCTCTCTCTCTCTCTCTCTCTCTCTGTCTCTCTGTCACTATCTGTCAAATCCTGCTCTGGTGTTTGTGGGAACAAACTTGAAACTGAGCAAGATGACTATTGCAGCAACACGTCATCAGTAGGATAAAACTAAGCTGTCTCTTGATGGTCTACGACAGGGTGTCCAAACTGGGTCAGAGAGTGCTGGTGTCCTGCATGTTTTAGTTCTCTGCCTGCTTCAGCATACCTGAATCTAATGATGATGTCATCACCAAGGTTGTGAAAAAGAACAATAATGAGCCTTTCATCACAAAGTGGATGGGAGAGGCACCGGATGGAGATCAACGGAGATCAAAGCCGGAGGAAATCTTGGATCTGAGCATCTCCATGGCAAAAGGCACTGATCTCCTTTGATCTGATAGGAGATCAGCACTGGAGCCATGGAGACCCTGAGATCAAAGGAAATCAGCTTTGTAGAGTAATAATGTGCTCGTACTCATCCTTACATTTTTCGAGAAATTTGTCTTCAATCACCTTTTCTCTATCTACACCCTCTACTTGAACCTTTACCTGTTTATTTATTTCATATTTTCCAAATATCATGATTTTGGTTTGACCTAGATTTAATGAATTAGATTTCATTTCTCTGAATGTATCTAGTATGTCGTTGAAGAGTTTTTTTAGGATTTGGGAGAATTGTGGGTCTGTAGTTTGTGAAGTGTGTCTGTTTTCAAATACAGTATCCTTACTGGAAGCCTGTTGAATAATACTATGTAGAACCTTCTATTTACTGCTGACATGGTCTTTATTGTTTTCTGGTACTTTCTTAAAATAATTCTTCTTACATTTTCTCATTATATGAGTGAACTTATGTTTACATTTCTTGTATTTATTTTCCATCTCCTTTGTTCTACATTTATTGGATTCTCTATGTCATGTATTCTTCTTCTTGGATGCATTTTTTAAGCCCTTTGTCATCCATTAAACATCTTTATATTTCACTTTCTCTTGTATTTAGTAATGAGTCCCCAGTCATCTGATTGCACCTCAATAACTAGTTTTTCCAGGGATTCCTCTGTTCTGACTCATTTGTACTGACATCTATCTGTTGTCTGTTTTAATGTTTCTGTGTTTTTTATAGTAAACATTAAAAAAACAAAAACAAACAGACATGAAATCACTGATATCATTGACTAATACACAACTTACTTTGATATTATCTATAACATGTGTAAATATATTATCACTAAAGGTTGCACAATGAGAAGTGGTCCTGCTGGAATTCAATTAAAACTCCATTGTATTTATGAAATCTTCCACCTGGCTGGATGCTGTAACAGAATCTGACAGGCACCACCATCTCCGGGACACTAGGTGGAGCTGTTCCGTTCATTAAATGAGTCTATGTTAGAACCTGGTGCTCTGTATGTGCTATTCATGATGATATTTGAGTTTTTTCTCAATCACTATTTTTAGAGTGATCCATTCAGAGACATGTTCCACCACTGTTGATATTTGAGTATGAGTACTCTGCAATATCAGAGCTGATACTGAGAACTCCTACCAGTGCATTCCTGGTTGAAACTGAATGATAAATGACATTTTGCAAATAATTAAAATTCAATAAGAATTCTATTCTATTCTATTTTTCTTTCTATTTTATGTGAAGCACTTTGTGTTGCAATTGTTCCGTGTATGAAAAGTGCTCTATAAATAAAGTTTGATTTGATTAAAGAAAACTTGTCTTGTCTTTGTATACTTCATATAGTCTTGAGTCTGCTTTTAAATTCAGTAGCTCTTATTTCTCAAACTCATAGAGCAGAGGTCTCCAATCCTGGTCCTGAGGACCCCTGCCCTGCATGTTCTAGTTCCTCCCTGCTTCAGCATACCTGAATCGAATGATGATGTCATCACCAAGGTTGTGAAAAAGCCCAATAACGAGCCTTTCATTGAAATCAGGTGTGTTGAAACTGGGAGGAGCTAAACCTGCAGGACAGGGACCCTGGAGGACCAGGTACCCTGGAGGGACCAGGGTTGGAGACCTCTGATCTAGACAATGGCAACATCAATAGTGATTCTGTAGAAGCCCTCCAAAGTTGAATTCTTACCTTTCAATGAATTCTGTCAGAAAAAAAAAGGCGACATTACAAATGATGAACATAAACATTAATATCAACAAGAGTTTTTCCCCTCATGAAAAAACAGTTGAGAGTTGATAGAAAAACAGGAATGTTGATAAAAACCAGCCAACGTTTGAGGTTCAGCATTTCACATTCAAATGAATAAAAAAAATACTCGTTTAGAGGTCTGGAATAAAAATGCATCTTTTATTAAAACTTATTCAAATATTGTCAAATAATACAAATACTTGGAAAAAACTTCTCCTCTCTCCCCCTCTCCTGCGCACACAAAGCCGCTCCTCCACCCAACAAAACAAGCTCCTGGCATGACTCCAGGAGCACACCTGGAAGGAAGGAGGGATGGAGGGAGGGAGGGAGGGAGGGAGGGAGGGAGGGAGAGAGGGAGAGAGAGAGGGAAGGAAGGAGAGAGAGAGGGAGGGAAGGAGGGAGGGAGAGAGAGAGGGAGGGAAGGAGAGAGAGAGGGAGGGAAGGAGGGAGGGAGAGAGAGGGAGGGAAGGAGGGAGAGATGGAGGGAGGGAAGGAGGGAAGGGGAGAGGGATGGAAGGAGGGAGGGAGCGAGGGAGGGAGGGAGGGAGGGAGAGAGGGAGGGAGGGAGGGAGAAAGAGATAAAGGGAGAAAGGGAGGGAGGGAAGGAGGGAGAGAGGGAGAGGGAGGGAGGGAAGGAGGGAGAGAGGGAGGGAGGGAAGGAGAGAGGGAGGGAAGGAGAGAGAGAGGGAGGGAAGGAGAGAGAGAGGGAGGGAAGGAGAGAGGGAGAGAGAGAGATAGGGAGGGAGGGAGGGAGGGAGGGAGGGAGAGAGAAAGAGAGAAAGAGCGAAAGGGAGAAAGGGAGGGAGGGAAGGAGGGAGAGATGGAGAGAGGGAGGGAAGGAGAGAGGGAGGGAAGGAGAGAGAGAGGGAGGGAAGGAGAGAGAGAGATAGGGAGGGAGGGAGGGAGGGAGAGAGAAAGAGAGAAAGAGAGAAAGGGAGGGAGGGAGAGATGGAGAGAGGGAGGGAAGGAGGGAGGGAGGGAAGGAGGGAGGGAAGGGGAGAGGGGGTTAGGGCGCTGGTGCATATCTGGGAACGAAAGCCGTTGGAAGTCTGCACCAAGAGCTCACTTCCGAATGGAGCCCGAAATCCTCTCTGTAAATGGAGCATCACTGACGGCCACTTACCTGCTAAAAGTAGGAGGCCCGGCCCGGCCCGGCCCAGAGTGGGGATATGGAGTCAGTCCGGCTGAGATCCGGCTGGGATGGAACCCGTAGCAACCAGGTTTGGAGACGGAGGCGTTGCTAACTGAGCCGGCTGTCAGGAGCACCTGGTGCCGAGCGGCATAGGCCCCACGCTGCTGGTCAGATGGCAGGACATTCTGCCACAGGGCTCTGATATTACTGGTCTGCTGCTCTGATAAGGTCTGACCAGTTTCAGCCCGGAGCCCCACCAAGTACTCTGCCAGGCTGTCCACTCGGTCCATCCCCGGGACATTCTGCTCGTCCACAGCCTGGTAATAGGACAGTAAAAAAAAAATAAAAAAAATAAAAACAAGATTAGCACAAGCAAAAACCTAAGATTTAAGTAGAATACAAGATGTTAGTGAGACCGACCTCTTGCTCAGGTGCTGCTGGACACATAGCTGGTGGCCCAGGAGGAGGATCAGCTGAAGCAGTGGAGACAGAGGTTGTGATGGTGGCGGGGAGAGGAGCAGCAGAGGTGGTGCTGGAGGTGGAATGTGATCCACCACAGGGCTGTTACACAAGACAAGATGAGCATTAGAAATCTACCACTGGAATGAAATAATAACAATGCCACTCTATGTTACTCATGGATTAACAAGAGTGCCCCCGCCTGTCTGTCATATTGTGTCTGGCTCCTGGCAGGTGGAGCAGTGGGAGCAGCAGAAGGAGCAGTGGGTGAAGCAGAGGAAGTAGTGGGTGCAGCAGATGGAGCAGCAGATGGAGCAGAAGGTGGCGCTGTAGCAGTGGCGACAGCAGTGGTGGCAGTGGGAGGGAGAGGTGGAGCAGAGGCTGGGCTGCTCCAATCCACAGTCTGAAAAATATTACAAGACAAATAAAGTTCCCACTTCAAAAGAATCCTTCCTAAAATGAAGTTTAGAATCTTACAAAGGTTTTTCACACCAGAACATTCTACTTAGAGAAAGTGGAGTGGCCAGCAGAGGAGCTGGAAGGTGGGTGGAGCAGGGAGGTATGGGGCGGAGGAGGTGGGATCAGATGCAGGAGCTTGTTGAGAGGTGGGAGTTCCAACAACACAGGCTGAGGAGGTGATGGAGGCTGCTGATGGCTGAGATGATGGCGCTGTCATGTCTAAAGTCAGCACCATCCCCACTGTTGGAGCTCCTTCCTTCAAATAGATTCAAACAAAGAACACCAGTTTTTGGTACGAAGAAGCACTTGAGTACACTATTTCAGGAACTTTTATGAAACGTTTTTCAAACAATATGCAATTTACTGGGATTTGTTTGTGATTGAATATGTCTATTTTATGGTTTATTACCAAATGCCAGTATTGCTATTGAAAACTGTATTGGACTTTTGGACTCTTTCAGGCCATTTTGCATGTTGTTATCTGGATTACTGTTGTTGATGTACATTGTATGGAAGAAAACATCCTCTTACGTGAAGTAAACACAGCTTCAACGCATGTGCTCTCTCTTTTCTTTGTCACAGAGACAAGCTGGTTTCTTCACACACTCACATGTATGCCCTCTGAACCCCAGAGGAGCAACATCAGCAACTGTGCTGTACGGGAAATGTCCCTGCTTTCATCCAGAGCAATGGAAAAGGCTCCCTTTCCCAGGCACTCCATGCCTTGTCCCAGTTGCTCTTTCAGATGTTTGGCCAGATCTTCCATTCATCCTGTCATTCCACAAACTTATACCACAGAGCTTTGTTTTTTGCTCCGGGCCACTTTCAAAATGCACTCTCGCACAAATTCTCCGTCACTGAACAGCTTGCTCCGGCGGGCTATTTCTTGAGCTACCACGTAGCTAGCCTGTGTTACAGCTTCACCAGACTTGGGACAGATTTGAGAAAACTGACTGCTGTGCAGTGGAGTCTCTTTTAAGTCCTTCAAGCTTACTGCTGCGCTCTTCGCCAGTGAATTTGTCGTAGGTTTTATGATTGGTATCATAATGGCCTTTTATGTTGAAGTCCTTCAGCATTGCATTAACCTGCTTGCAGATCAGGCACAGGACTTTATCCGACCCGTGAGGTAGGACAAAGTAAGAGTAAGTCCACTTATCTTGAAAACGCCTTTTCTCCTCGCCAATATAATGTTTTTTTCTCGAGGAGCCCGGCTCCCACTTATCCCAATAGATGGCGTTAAAGACCATGAAACGGAGCTTCATATTGCAATGTGCAGTTAGATTAAAATAACAACAGTAAAATCATGGCGGGCCGCCAGAAATGTTTCTGCAGGCCGCCATTGGCCCGCGGGCCACACTTTCAGAAAACCATGTTAACATGTTAGCATATTAGCTTGGGTGCTCGGATTCAAAAGCACATCAAAACATTCAGAACATTCAGGAATAGTGTGACTTTTGTTAAGATCTAGATCATTGTTTCTGAAAAAAAAAAAAAGAACTGAAAAACGTCCCATTCAAAGTGGACGGAGGTTTGATGAAAAACACAAAAAAAGCCTCTAAACTTAAAAATAAAACTTTGCAGCATCTGTCCTCTATTATGGAGACGATACGAGTCGGCAGCAAGAGACAAAATTGAGACACAAAGATTATTATCAGAGGAGTGAAATGATTCTAGAGTGTAATGTGTAATGATTCTACCAATATAAGAGCCAGAATACAGCTGAGCAGGTCTGGGATGGATTTCTTTCTTTCTCTGCCATGTGTAGTGAACTAGAAATCAAGCTCAACACCACAGAAGCTGTTCTGCCCTTCATCATCTGCAGCCATATGGAAAGGACATACCAGTCAGTCACTAGTGCAAATACAGAATGCAGTTTCAGCCTGAAATGAATTCCAAACTCTCTCTGGGCATGAAGGAGGCCAGACTCTCAAAGCTCACTTTGCTCTCCATAGAGAGACGTTGTGCTTGATAAGAAGGAGGTGGCTGAAAGGTTTGTGAGGATGAAGGAGAGGAAGATGGTGCTATAAGATATGAGGCCACGTTACTGTACAGAGTTCAGAAATACCTTGGAGACTGGATGTTCAAACTGTTGGAGGGTTTATATTGGACACTTTGGACTCTGGACACTTCATGTTGGCGACAATGGATGTTTTACTGGATTAGAGACATTCTTGTTGTCATGTCTTCTGGATGGGATTCAAACTACCCACCACTGGATGAAAACCTCATCAGTAAGTTATTAGTGATGACAGAGGCTCAGCTTGTCATAGATGCTGGCTGTCTGGCCTTTTCCTTAAAGAGCCTTGTTTTCATTGCTGTCTGTGTGGTGGAGCGCCGTGTCTGCTTGGTTATTGCTTTAACGACAGGCAACCATGTTGCTGCAACACTGGTTTGTTGTCCTGTCTGGGTCCATCATGTGTGGGAGAAGAAGAGTCTGATCTGAAGGTGGAGGTCAGAGGAGAGTGACATCATGGAGGTCAGAGGAGAGTGACATCATGGAGGTCAGAGGAGATTTACATCATGGAGGTCAGAGGAGAGTGACATCATGGAGATCAGAGGAGAGTGACATCATGGAGGCCAGAGGAGAGTGACGTCATGGAGATCAGAGGAGAGTGACATCATGGAGGAGAGTGACATCATGGAGATCAGAGGAGAGTGACATCATGGAGGAGAGTGACATCATGGAGGAGAGTGACATCATGGAGGTCAGAGGAGAGTGACATCATCCTTTTGCGCCTTCTCCTGCACCTCCTCCTCCCCCCTTCTTCCCCCTTCTGCGCCTCCTCCTGCACACACACACATCCTGCGCCTCCTCTTGCACACCTCCTGCGACTCCTCCTGCAAGGCTTCTTTGCCAAATCCTGCACCTGCTCCTACACCTCCTCCTGCACACATCCTGCACCTCCTCATGCACTTTCTCCTGCGCCTCCTCCTGCACCTCCTCCTGCACACATCCTGCGCCTCCTCCTTTCACCTTCTCCTGTACACATCCTGCGCCTCCTCCTGCACCTCCTCCTGCACACATCCTGCGCCTCCTCCTGCACCTCCTCCTGCACACATCCTGCACCTCCTCCTGCACCTTCTCCTGCGCCTCCTCCTGCAGATATCCTGCACCTCCCCCTTGACTCTTCCTGCGCTTCCTCCTGCACCTTCTCCTCCTCCTGCACCTCCTCCTCCTCCTGCACCTCCTCATGCGCCTCCTCTTGCACACCTCCTGCGCCTCCTCCTGCAAAAATCCTGCACCACATCCTGCGCCTCCTCCAGCACCTCCTCCTGTACACATCCTGTGCCTCCTCCTACAGACATCCTGCGCCTCCTAGTGGACTCATCCTGCACCTCCTCCTGCACCTCCTTCTGTGCCTCATCCTGTGCATCCTCCTCCTCCTCCACACATCCTGCACCTCCTTCTGCACCTCCTCCTCCGCACCCTTCTGAACACATCCTGCACCTCCTCCTGTACACAACCTGCACCTCGTCCTACAGACATTCTGCACCTCTTCCTGGACACCTCCTGCTCCTCCTCCTTCACCTCCTTCTGCGCCTCATCCTGCGCCTTCTCCTGCAGTGCACCTCCTCCTGGACTCTTCCTGTTCCTCCTCCTGCACCTTCTCCTTCTCCTCCTCCTGCACCTCCCTCTGCGCCTCCTCCTGCACCCTCTCCTACGCACCCTTCTGCACACATCCTGCACCTCCTCCTGGACTCATCCTGTGCCTCCGCCTTTGCCTCCTCCTGCACCTCCTCCTCCTGCTTAGAAAGTGTAAATATTATAATGTAACTGCAAATGAATGCTGCTGATTCTATTTGTAGCCTCACATCTGTAATTATTATTTTGTGTTAAGGTGTATTTTTCTCCTGAGAAATGTTTCTTTTAATGTGAAGAGCGGGCTCTGAGGACATGCTGCCAGTAGGGGGCGCTGTGACACTGCGGTTAGACCAGTGAAGAGGCTGCATGGTCTTCCTGAAGGACGACTTGAGTTGTGAAAACCAGTTCAGCTCCTTCCAGGGAGGACAAGTGACCAGGAGAAGCTTCTGTGTCACTAATCATTTGTCTTCCTTCAGGGCTTCACTCAGTACGGAGGAGGAGGAGGTGCAGGAGGAGGTGCAGGGGGAAGTCCAGGAGGAGGCACAGGATTGGTCCAGGAGGAGTATTCGGGCCGTTGAAGGAAAAAACATTAGAGGCTAAAAAACAAACCAACCTTTCTTCCCTAACTTAGATTTCCGTCTTCGTCTGAAGACAAAGTGAAGTGAAATCTTGGCTTCAGTACTCAGTACCACTTCTTTCATCCTGAGTACTAGTGCCACTAGTAGTACTAGATTACTGTAGTGTAGGATTACTATTGCAACAACACATCATCAGAAGGGTCAAACAGCTCCAAGAATCCTGATTTAGAAGATAAAACATCAGATAAAGGTCCAGAGGGGGACATATTGAAAGAGTGAATCCAAACCAATTCTTTGGAGTAAAAATCAAACTTTGCTGGAAACTTCAAAACTTCCCAAACAAACTTTCCAGAAGCTTCTCAGTCCAGCCAAAGCTAAACATCTGTTAGTTTAGAAATCCCTTCAAAGGGGGAGGTCCGGGGAAACTCTCACATTCACAGAGCTGATCCAGTTCAAAACTCTTCAAATATGATTTAAAGCAACCAACAACCTGCTGCCAGGCGACATTCAGGAAATGTTCAGGTCCAACTTCAGGGGAAAATTCCAGTTCAAAAGTCCAAAAGTCCAAAAGTCCAAAAGTCCAAAAGTCCAGATCAGCCAGAAAAGCTTGTGAACCAACATCCGGCCTGTAAAATGATGGAATCAATTCTGTCCAGAGATGAAACAATTATCAAACTTAATAGAGCTGAATCAAATAGAGCTGATTCTGGCCCAGTTCAGGGTTTTACCATGAGAGCAAAGGATTGTGGGTAATGGTGTTGCTCTGTTTATTGGTGGAGGAGAAACAATCTGTTTCAATCCTCACTGACTGGCTGCAGGATTGAACTACTTTGGTGTGAATCAGGAAAAATCTCCTTCTGCACCTCCTCCTCCTGCACCTCTTTCTGCTCCTCCTCCTGTGCCTCCTCCTGCATCTCCTCCTGCACACATACAAACATAAAAGTCAATAACTTAATACAGTTGAAAAGAGAAACTTTTGCAGAAACCCAGCAGCAAGTGTTCAGGTGAGTCGGGATCGATTGTAAAAGGAGGAAAGGTTCGTTTGGACCTGTCCTGTTTATCAAACTTGTCCTCCATCAACTCTTTCCACTTGTTATTTGGGCTGATCTGATCACATAAGTTGAAAAGATGAGCATTAATAATCTACACAGCAGGAGACGAGCTATGGCATCGCCAGTCACAGGCGCCGTCCCTCTGGACGTCTGGGGGCGTCCCAATGTAGATAAGATTTGTTTTCTGTCAGGACGTCTTCAGCGTTCTCTCGTCCTTCAGTCTCTGGTCTCCATGCTGCTCCAAAACAGTGGCCATTGTTTTTTAGTCTTCCAGTCGAGCTCTACATTTCTCCAAGATGATTTCCATTCTGCGTAAACATTCAAAAGTCGCATCCTGCTTCTTCTCCACTTTGTGATCGATCAGAAAGCTGCCAGCTCCAATCAGCAGCAGACCTGTTATCATAAATCCAATTATGTAGAGGTCTTCCACGTCCTCCATGGAAAGAATTGACAGACACACAATCCTCCAGCTGTCCCAGGAGTCCAAAGTGTATCCAGCAGCAAACGTCCCCTCGGGACATGTGGACTCCCCCTTGCCCGATGGTCTTGTCGTTAAAGTTTTGTCAATTGCATTGAGAGAGCAGCTGATCAATTCCATGGTTTCGGTTCGGTTCAGATGTAAAGAGAGGTTCTTGTTAGATTCTGACATGAGACAGAAGAAGACAGGAGCAGCCAGCAGGGAAGACGAGGGAGGAGAGGATATTGGATGAGCACTCAATTCAAGGTGATGCAGGTAGTGTGGCCGAGCCTTCCAAGGCGCTGGATTAAGGCTCCAGTCTCTCAGGAGGCGTGGGTTCAAATCCCACCGCTGCCATTTTCAAAGCTTTAGATGGATTTACTTCCTCAGATCAGCAAGTAATGAGACACTGCCATCAGTTCTGCTCCTGATATGTTGGAGACTTGCTCCACCCCTGTGAACTTTCACCCCAGCAGAACCTTGGGGGTCAAACTGGTCTGTTCCTACAAGCAGGCAGAGCAAGGTGATTGATACAAAACACTATGGATACCACAGACCTCTGTCTGAACATGAGGCTAAACATCTGGAAGTAAGACGCACGGCAACAGACAAGACACTGCTTGAGAATGAGCTCGTTACTCACACCTCAAGGAGAAGACACATTTATTGAGGACATCTTGTCAAGAGAAGACCCATGGCATCAGAGCCAATAGAAGGAAGCTTCGCTTGTCTGACTAGAAACTCTATCTTTGGACGAGTGCGTGGGCCAAGACAACACGCCGCTCCAGTCTATTGTTCCTGACCAAGATTTGATCTGTTTCATTCATTGATAACAGTTGAGCTTGACCACTTCCACCTGACAAGGACTGTTGTTGACACTCTTCACTTTAAATTTGAAAAAACTACCATTTTCACTTTAATTTAAAAAAAGAAAAAATCCCATTTCGATGCTCACTTTAATTTGGAAATAATACTATATTAAATTTGATGTTCACTTTATTTTGAAAAATAATCCCATTTTGACTTTGATGTTCACTTTAATTTGAAAAAGCAAATTCTACTGTCACTTTGATGTTGACTTCAATTATCAAGATCAAAGTAAATATCAAAGTAAGGTGGTCACCACTGTGGATCTAGAGCAGAGGTTTCAAACTCCTGGAGGGCCTCAGCCCTGCATGTTTTCCATGTCCCCCTTCTTGGACATTGGATCAATTATTAATCGATCTTTGTCCACCAGAATCTTCCACTCATCTTTTAAACATGCAACTGTTTCCTCCTTTAAAATAAGCCCTCATTGGACCAATGTGTTTTAAGTGATTTTAGACCTCAAAACTTCAATTTTATCAAAGATTTTAGACAAACTGTTGCTTTGCTTCCCAGCTCATTTCTTTGATGGATTGAAATCAAACCTTTGGGACATTTCAGTCTGGTTTCCTGCACATTATAGCTCTGACACTGTGCTGGTTAAGGTCACCAACCATCTACTACTTTCAGCCAATAATGACTTGTACTTCTTAATCCTCCTTGACCTTCGCTCAGTATTTGATACATTCAATCAGAAGATTTTAATTAACCCTCTGAAAAATCATGTTGGCATCACTGGTGTTGCTCTTAACTAGTTTTCCTGGTTTTTATCAGACAGATCATTTTCTGTTCAGCTTGGAGAGACCTCTTCCTCTTGTGCTGCTCTTTGTTGTGGTGTCCCTCAAGGCTCTGTTTTGGGTGGCCTTAATGTTAACTTTCATTTTTATGAAGACGACACGACACCTTTGACTGTCAGGTGACCAAGGTAGTCCAATCCTGCTTTGCTCAGCTGAGACAACTAGTCAAGATCAGGTCATTCCTCTCCCCAGCAGTCCTGGAGAAAGTAATACATGCTTTCATCTGGTCCAGGCTGGATTATTGTAACTCCCTTTATTCTGGCATCAGTAGGCTCAATGTTCAAAGACTGCAGCTGGAGCAGAATGCTGCTACCAGGTTTTTAAAAGGCACCAGGAGGAGGGACCACATTTCACCAATCCCTTCTTCCTTTCACTGGCTGCCTGTCAGTTTTAGAATAGATTTTAAAATGCCACTGCTTGTTTTTAAAGCCTTGAATGGTCTGACTCCTCCAGATATCAGAGACCTGTTATGATAATAATAATTACTAGAGGATTATACTTCCATAAGAAAATACAAGTGTGAATGCTGAAGGTTGATTAAAGCTGATTTCCTTTGATCTCAGTGTCTCCATGTCTCCAGTGCTGATCTCTTATCAGATAAAAGGAGATCAGTGCCTTTTGCCTTTGAGATGCTCAGATCAAAGATTACCTCCGGCTTTGATCTCCCTTGATCTCCATCCGGTGCCTCTCCCATCCACTTTGTAATGAAAGGCTCGTTATTGTTCTTTTTCACAACCTTGGTGATGACGTCATCATTAGATTCAGGTATGCTGAAGCAGGCAGAGAACTGAAGCCCCGTTTCCACAGTGCCCCTTGGTACCGGTGCCGGTCAGGTGGGGATTGACTATCTGTAACCAGACCCGTATCAGTGCCGCGTTTCCATTACACGGGGAACGGTTTGAAATGTAGGCGGGGTTATGAACGGTTGTGTAATCATGCAGGATGTGACGCCATAATGGGAGAACATTTTCAAAAAAGTTTCCTGATTGCTGCAGAAGAACTGATTGGAAATGGCTGCTTGCTGGGAGAACAGCGGTTGTCACGGACCAATGAGCAGACGGCAGTGTTGAAGCTCCTCTGCCTCATATCCGGCACATTGTGCCTGGTACCCCAAGTGGAGGGGTAGCGAGAAATGGTTACCAATGGTACCGGTTCTGAGTCAGTGGAAACGCAAAACAACCGGTTCCGACCTGACCCATACCGGCACCACGGGGCACTGTGGAAATGGGGCTTAAAACATGCAGGACACCAGCACTCCAGGACCCAGTTTGGACACCCTGATTGTAGACCATCAAGAGACAGGTTCATTTTATCCTACTGATGATGTGCTGCTGCAATAGTCATCCTGCTCAGTTTCTTTCCACAAAGAGCCTGAACAGGGACTTGAACCCTGGACCCTCAGATTGAAAGTCAGATGTTCTACCACCTGAGCTGCCCAGGCCTGCCAACACTGTGTTGTGTGTCCATATGATTCTCACTTATGAGTGAGACAAAGCAGACACTGATCCTGACCACCAAGGTGCAGAAGTGAAGACTCTTCTTGCTCGCTGTTTTGAAACTCAACAAATTGTAGTCCATTGTTCCTTCCTGAAGATGCTAAAAAGCTCCGCTCTGGATTTGAAAACAATCAGGAAACATCTGAGCAGACTGCTGGCTGTATTGCATCATATTTTCTCACTGCCTGATTGGCTGCAGGTGAGAAGTTTTGCTTCAGGAAAACCAGTTTTCTCTCCATTTGAAGCTGGAATGAAGAACTGCTTAGTTTTACAGCAAACCTGAACAGGGATTTTAATGGTGGAAGCTCAGATTAAAGAGCATTCATTGATAATGATTATGACTTTTCAAAGCTTAGTTTAGCCGTGGTTCTACCGAGTCGTACGTTCCAGAGCGGACCAGGACGGTAAGGTAAAGCAAAGCTCACCCAGACCCAACTGTGTTGGTTGGTCCACCACAGAAAGTCCAGTTAAAATGTAGGCGGGTTGTGAAGGACACAGATGCTCCTGGTACAGTATGAGAGTCTGACTGCTTTCAAAAGGTCCAGTGATCATACAAGAGTATCAGTCACTCTCATACTTTCTCATGGTTCTATTGACAATGAGAAGCAACAACACAACACTACTGCTGGGACATGTTTACTGGATCACATCAGGGATGCATGGATGGATGATGGATGGATGGATGAACGGATGGATGGATGGATGGATGGATGGACGGATGGACGGATGATAGATGGATGGAATATACAGACAAGACTTATGTTCACTAGGAAAAAGTTTCCTTTACTCAGTATTGGTGTGAATCTTGGTAACAAATGACAGAAGAAAGTTTTTCTTTTCAATTTTTTAAAGAATCCATGACTTTTAAGGCTTTTGGGGTTTTTGTAGAACAATGTGACGGTTCCAACAACAACAAGGGAAATGTTGTCGGTGAAGTTAGCTAAATGCTTTTCAAGCAAGGCAGGATTTGAACCTGGAACCTTCTGATCCGTAGTCAGACTTGTTTTCCATTGTATTTTCACGTTTGTATATGTTTCTATTTATAATAGTGAAGAAGAAACTTTACATGGATCCATCCATCCTCCAGTGTGTGCATGTGGGTGTGTGTGTGTGTGTGGCTGTTTGTAGAGACAAACACTCAGAGGAGTGTTTGTCCTGTGATGGACTGGAGACCCTCCAGAGTGGATCCTGTCTTCGTCCATAGTACTGTGGGAGCAGCTAGTTACAGTTATTTACTTATTTAGTTGTCAGGTTAGTGAAATATCTCCTAAAATGTTCTGACTCCAACCATGAAATCCTCACTAACAGACAACACTTCCAAAAATCCTCCCCTCCAGCAAGCAGCCACACACCACAATCCAAAGTGTCCTGGTGAGAGAGGGACAGGGTCCTGGTGAGAGAGGGACACATGCTGCTCAGGGCTTTTCCTCCTTGTCTTACATCAACTGATTCAGTTCAATAGAAACCATCAGGACAGGTGGAGAAAACAGGGTGGAGCTCTGTAGATGTGTGGGTTTTATGTTGTTTGGGCTGGAAACAGTGATTCACATCTGGCAACCCTGTTGCTGCTCAGCGTTCCATGTGTAAACAGCTGCTCTGTGTGACTTCACCTTGTCTTCTGCGCTCTGGGGCCTGAAAACATCTAGTCTGATCAGGTTCACATGGTCACATTGGAAATGATCCAGCAAAACAAGGATCCTGATAAGAAATGAGAATTGATCATGAAGACCTGCAGTGTGAACAAAGTGGAACTCACTATTAATCTACTTGCTGCTGTTGATGTCAGACATAAAGCTTGAAGATGCTGGGGATTGAACCCACAACCTCATACAGTTCATGCTAATGGGTCTGAAGGGAGTTGAATGTTTTGAATGAAGAAGAGCAATCAGTGTGAAGACAAGGGAGGGACAGACTGCAGCCACCATGTCCATGTTGAAGCCTGGAGTGTTTTAACAATCCTGTCTGCTGGTCTGACTCCAAACTACACCTCTTCCTCCTCCACCTCATGTTGAAGCCTAGAGTGTTTTAACAATCCTGTCTGCTGGTCTGACTCCAAACTACACCTCTTCCTCATCCACCTCATGTTGAAGCCTGTAAAATCAATCCAACATGTCATCACTAAGGTAGTTGGTGTCACTGAAAGTTTCTGTCACTTTAATCTTCAACAAGACTCCTTTGATCTTACTTTGATCAGCTGTTGAGACCAAATTCCTGAGTCCCCGTCCTTCAGTATTCTGTGAAATCTACAGTGAAATGATATGAAATGTGAAAAGCAGACAGAATGTAAAAGTGAAGAACACTGTATTCAATGCTTTTAGTCTTGATGGTCGATGTCATCCCCACACTAATGATGGCACAAAAGCAAAACCAACCTTAAACACAGAGATACACAGCAAGCGTTGTTGTGTTGATGTAATCTAAGAAGTAAAGCTGAGCTCTGGAATCCTGCAATCTCACAAACAATATCATGGAGGCTCTGCTGGAAAATCCTAGATTGTGTCATCCAAGTATTAATATTCCAGACTGCAGTGAGAAGCTGAAAACCACACTGGAATCTGATTACATGAACAGTAGTCTGAACTACAAAACTCAACTTTGATGTTTCCTTCAAAACCAAAACACTCAGAAATAAACTCTTTTTTTATTACTGATAATGACTCATCTGAGTTTTGAAAACTAACCAATACAAAACTACAACTTTACAACTTTATTTTATATATACACGTATATATATATATATATATATATATATATATATATATATATATATATATATAAAGTGCAGCTTGTTCATGAGATGACTGCTATGCTGTGTGCTTTTTATATCTTCAACTGTTTCAGAATAAATCACAAAAATCTTTGAAAAAATGTCTCATAAAAATCAGATGGGAGAGGCACCTCATCGAGATCAGTGCAGATCAAAGCAGAAGAAAATATTTGATCTTAGCATCTCCATGGCAACAGGTACTGATCTCCTTCAATCTGATAAGAGATCAGCACTGGAGCCACAGAGATGCCGAGATCAAAGGAGATCAGCTTTATTAAACCTTCAGCATTCACACTTGCATTTTCTTCTGGAAATACGAACCTCTATAATTATTATTATCATAACAGGTCTCTGATATCTGGAGGAGTCAGACCATTCAAGGCTTTAAAAACAAGCAGTGGCATTTTAAAATCTCTTCTAAAACTGACAGGCAGCCAGTGAAAGGAAGAAGGGATTGGTGAAATGTGGTCCCTCCTCCTGGTGCCTGTTAAAAAGCTGGTAGCAGCATTCTGCTCCAGCTGCAGTCTTTGAACATTGAGCCTACTGATGCCAGAATAAAGGGAGTTACAATAATCCAGCCTGGACCAGATAAAGGCATGTATTACTTTCTCCAGGTCTGCTGGGGAGAGGAATGACCTGGTCTTGACTAGTCATCTCAGCTGAGCAAAGCAGGATTGGAATACCTTGGTCACCTGAAAGTCAAAGGACATGTCGGAGTCGAACACCACACCTAAATTGTGGGCCTCTTTTCAAACATTGCTCAATGAGCTACCAAGACTAGAGCAAAGGTTGTTAAAACCACCAGAACTGGGTCCATTGGGGGCGATCAAAATTATTTCAGTTTTTAAACCGTTCAGCTGTAAAAAGTTTTTGGACTTTGGTTCTTTACTTTTGTGAGGCAGGACAGGATAGAGGCAGAGTCCATAGAGCAAGGCTTTATAGGGAAGTTCAGTTGTGTGTCGTCTTCATAAAAATGAAAGTTAACATTAAGGCCACCCAAAACAGAGCCTTGAGGGACACCACAACAAAGAGCAGCACAAGAGGAAGAGGTCTCTCCAAGCTGAACAGAAAATGATCTGTCTGATAAATACCAGGAAAACTAGTTAAGAGAAACACCAGTGATGCCAACATGATTTTTCAGAGGGTTAATTAAAATCTTATGATTGACTGTATCAAATAGTGAGTGAAGGTCAAGGAGGATTAATAAGAAGTACAAGTCATTATTGGCTGAAAGTAGTAGATGGTTGGTGACCTTAACCAGCACAGTGTCAGAGCTATGATGTGCAGGAAACCAGACTAAAATGTCTGGTGTGGATTCAACCTGCTATTTGGGGACTGATCATGGAACGACATGGTCACTCCAAGGGCTCATCCGGGAATTGAACTGCAACTGATTGTCCTAAATAAGGCAGGAGATCAGGACTCCTGACAGCCTTGACAGAGCTCATGGAATGACCACATCCTGACAAAAGTAAATGAAAACATTAGTCATGGCCGACCTTGACGAAATGAAGCTGAAAGTTCTCCTGCTCTTGGAGGATTTGTACCTTTATAGTACTGTTGGGGTTTATGGTTGGTTATTAGCATATAATTACTGTAAGTAATAGATTACTAAAAGTAATAAATCACTGGAAGTTATTTATGAAAAATTGAAATTATTAATGGAAGTAAACGGTCATTTACTCATTAACAACTCCTAAAGTAATTGAATAATTACTTTAAAATTGAAAAAAAAAAAAAAAAAAAATTATCAAAAATAATTTTTAATAAAAAAAATTATTAATTTGCATAAATTTCTTATTTATGTATTAATAATAAATCGGGGCACCACCAGATAAACTGGAAATAGCTAATACCAAAATATCAGTCTCGTTTGTAAAAAGTTTATTTAAGTTAGTTAATATTTCTGCATAAAATATAACCATCTTAAATAGATTGGAAGGTGTGAGATCCGAGCACAGACTGTTACAAACCAGTGAATTGTAAACAATAAATACACAATAATCACCAAGAAGCGTACAATTCAGCTAACAGGCGTTTAACAATAAAAATGGATTAATTCATAAATAATTCGGAAATCATCTCATAAATCAACACATTCAAATAGCAAACGACATCTAACACGGAGATCTAATCTATTAAACAGCAAACCCTATGTACAAAGAGTGTGTGTGCGTGCGTGCGTGCGTGCGTGCGTGCGTGCGTGCGTGCGTGCGTGCGTGCGTGCGTGCGTGCGTGCGTGCGTGCGTGCGTGCGTGCGTGCGTGCGTGCGTGCGTGCGTGCGTGCGTGCGTCCGTACGTGACGAGGGGGTGTGATGACCTCGAACGTCCACCAGGTGGAGGCAGACGTCGGCGGGTCAATGCGGTGACTGTGACGACCACTAGGGGCGTGCGGCGGCACGCAGAGGGAGGGCGCAATGACTTGATTTGTCCACCCGGTGGATGTCAGGAGGGATTGCGATGACCCACGCGACCACTAGGGGCGTTTGACTCGCTCTTTCTGGGGACGCAGCGGTTGCTTAGCGGCCAGATAAACAAGACGTCCGTCGAGCGCGCGTGCGCGAGGGCGGTCTCGGAGCGAGTTAGTCTACCGAGGGCGTAACGAACGGGCGGTTCCGTTGGCCCGGTTCTGATCACCAGAGTCCTAAGGGGAGGTCGGGTCCTGCAGTTAGAACTCCTGTGATCAAAACAGATCTGCTCTGCAGCAGCTGACATGCAGTAGTGTGACCTTATCTCGATCTGATAAGGGGGGTGCTGCGATTAGTGAAAGAGGAGGGAGAGATGAGAGAGGATGAAGACAAGAGAAAGACAGCGAATTCTGTGAGGCTCGGTTCTGAACCCTGGTTCCTCCACACAGAGTTCCCAGTGGGCCTGGAGCTCACTTGGACCTCTGGTTCTGAGGTGGAAAACCAGCGTTCTGGACTTAGTGCGCGTGAATGCGCCTACACAAACAACATGAAAGGCTGCTGCCTTCTGAGCGGCACATGGAAACACATTGCATTTTCAACAGAATATCATTCTAACTATTCTCTGCCCAGACAAACGCTCTCACCCTGATAGTTCTTTGGTTCTGGACAGCACCGTCCGTGGTGCTGTTGGTTCTGGGAGGCGGTGGTAACTGGTTGTTACCGGGTCTTAATTTCAGCGTCCTGAAATTCAGAGGCCTGGCTCCAGCTGCAGGAGTGCAACTGAGAGGATGATCTTGGGAGGAGACGATGGCTCTGGTCTCCAGAATCTCCCAAAAACAGGAAAAATAGCGGAAAACAGAAGATGTAGTCCAAACTGGGTCCTGCTCGTCCAGCGGGCTGGCGTTGGTGGTTCTTCTGTTCTTTTGCCCTCTTTACCATCCTGAGGAGGGAGAAACATGGTCGGATTGAACAGCTGAGAGCTTTGATAGAACGTGACTGTCACCAACTTGGGCCTGAACCCCTGTGGTGATTCAAGCGTCCTCATTGGCCACTTCCGGGGTCTGGCTCGCTCCCCTGCGGTTTTATGGCCTATCCATTGTTGTGGTGTTTTCCTTCGGGGGAGCAAGCTGGAGAAACAGCTCACTGAATCTACGGCCCCAACACTTTATAACTGATTGAACCAAACTGAAGCACTTCAGCAAGTCTCTCATTTTGACTCAGACTTTAGCATTATGATTTGCTCCTTTAGCTTTTAGATCTGTCTAGAATCAGATTGGTCATGCAAAAGGTTCCAGATCTCTGTAAAGGACAGTAGACCCATCCAAGATGGCTCCTGTGTTCCATCCTGTTCTGGATGTGATTCCCTCAAACCCACGTGAGGTGGAAAATGTATAAAAGCTGGATTTGTACCATAAATGTGAAATGTTGTTGCTGAGAGAGAGAGAGAGAGAGAGAGAGAGAGATCAAAGTGAAGAAAAAAATGATGTCACTTGATCTCTTCCATTCTTTTATGACATCACTATGACATCACCAAATAGAGTCAGCAGATAGAACCATCAGGGTATCACACTTCACAGCCTCCCTGGGAAAGTTCTGGAAGACATAGTAGAGAAAGTGTCAGTAGCAGAGGAAGGTTTGGATCCATGGAGCTCTGGATTCTGGGCCCAGCAGGCTTCCACTGCTCCACTCTGCTCAGATATATCAGTATATTATACTATTTCTGAATGTATGTATGTATGTATGTATGTATGTATGTATGTATGTATGTATGTATGTATGTATGTATGTATGTATGTATGTATGTATGTTTAAGCGGAGGCGCAAGTGGAGGTGCAGGAGGACAGGCAGGAGGAGGCGCAGGAGGAGTTGCAGGAGGAGGCGCAGAAGGAGGTGCAGAAGAAGATGCAGGAGGAGGCACAGGATGTGTGCAGGAGGAAGCGCAGGAGGGGGTGGAGGAGGAGGCACATGAGGAGGCACAGGAGAAGGCGGAGGAGGAGGTCCAGGAGGAGATGGAGGAGGAGGAGCAGAAGGAGGCACAGGAGGAGGTGATGGAGGAGGTGGAGGAGGAGGCACAGGAGGAGGCATAGGATGTGTGCAAGGGGAGCTGCAGGAATAGGCGCTGGATGATCTGCATCTGGAGGTGCAGGAGGTGCAGGAGGTGCAGGAGGAGGTGGAGGAGGCGGCGAAGAAGGAGGCTCATGAGGAGCTGCAGGAGGAGGCACAGGAGGAGGCGCAGAAGGATGTGCAGAAGAAGATGCAGGAGGAGGCAAAGAAGGACGCATATAATTGTGCAGGAGGAGGCACAAGGAGGAGGCGCAGGATGAGGTGCAAGAAGCACAGTTTAGGTACAGGAGGAGGTGGAGGCACAGGACGAGGTGCAGAAGGAGGTGGAGGAGGAGGCACAGGAGGTGGGCCTGGAGGAGGTGCAGGAGGAGGTGCAGGAGGAGGTGCAGGAGGAGGCGCAGGAGGATGCGCAAGAGGAGGTGTAAGAGGAGGTGCAGGTGGAAGTGCATTATGTGTGCAGGAGGAGGCCCAGGAGGAGGCGCAGGAGGAGGCGCAGAAGGATGTGCAGGGGGAGGCGCAGGGGGAGGCACAGGAGGAGGTGCAGGAGGAGGAGGCACATGAGGAGGTGCAGAAGGAGGTGCAGGATTGCACAGGAGGAGTTTCAGGAGGAGTTGCAGGATCTGGGCAGGAGGAGGTGAAGGATTCTTCTGAATGAGTTGCAGGAGGAGGTGCAGGGGGAGGCGCAGGAGGAGATGCATGATGTGTGCAGGGGGAGTTGCACAAGGAGTTGCAGGATGTGTGCAGGAGGAGGCAAAGAAGGAGGTGCATAATTGTGCAGGAGGAGGTGCAAGGAGAAGGCGCAAGGAGGAGGCGCAGGATGTGTGCACGAAGAGATTGAGGAGGAGGTGCAGGAGGAGGAGGCACAGGAGGAGATGCATGATGTGTGCAGGGGGAGTTGCACAAGGAGTTGCAGGATGTGTGCAGGAGGAGGCAAAGAAGGAGGTGCATAATTGTGCAGGAGGAGGTGCAAGGAGAAGGCGCAAGGAGGAGGCGCAGGATGTGTGCACGAAGAGATTGAGGAGGAGGTGCAGGAGGAGGAGGCACAGGAGGAGGTGCAGTTGGAGGTGCAGCATTGCATAGGAGGAGTTTCAGGAGGAGGCGCAGGAGGAGGCTAAGGATTCTGCTGGAGGAGTTGCAGGAGGAGGCGCATGATGTGTGCAGGAGGAGTTGCATAAGGAGCTGCAGGATGTGTGCAGGAGGAGGCAAAGAAGGAGGCGCAGGATGAGGTTCAAGAGGCACAGTTTAGGTACAGGAGGAGGTGGAGGAACAGGACGAGGTGCAGAAGGAGGTGGAGGAGGAGTCACAGGAGGAGGTGCAGGATGAGGTGCAAGAGGAGGCGAAGGATTGTGCAGGAGGAGGCGCAGAAGGAGGTGCAGGATTGGGATCATGAAGCTAAACTCCTTGTCTCCATTGTGGAATATAAAACAATGACTCAGCGATAACTCTCTGCAGCTCAATGCAGACCAAACAGAAACACTGGTTATTGCCCCTGATGATTCAATCCCTGGGATTAAACAGTACCTGGGTGACTGAGGCCCGTCTGCTAAGCCAAGTCTTAGAACCTTGGGAGTTCTCTTTGACAAAGACCTGTCATTAGTGCAGCACTGGAAGCAGCTGACCAGGAACTGCTTCTTTCAACTCAGGAAAAGATCTAAACTTAGGAACATGGTCTCACGGAACGATTTGGAGCTTCTTATTCCTGCTTTGGTGTCTTCGTGTTTCGGAGTGACTGGGAGGGCATTTCTGATCTGAACCCGAAGGTTATCAGTAAGTAAACTAAAGACCTGCACTCCCTATCGGGGAATTGAACCCCCAGCTCCCTCATGACAGGCGGGGATACTCTCCACTACACTAAGGAGGAGATGCTGCTCTGCATGCTGTCTGTCAGGGTCGTAGCCAAACGTAGCATCTCTTCTTGTGTCACCACAGCTGAGTGTCACTCAGACTGCGGGGGAGGGGTTCACTGAGAACAGCAGTGGGACCAGATGAGCTTTGGTGGCTGGAATGTGCTGACATGTGAGGTTGTGGTTCAGTGGTCCACTTCTTTCCTGCCACGCTGGAGCCCCGGGTCCGTTTCCTGGCCAATGCAGTGGATGGTTTCATTAAATACCACTCATTCACTAGTTTTCATAATCCCAGGGAGGGCGCTGAGGGGGCAGGGGCTTGTAGTGGGTCCTTACAGCCTATTGGCTCTTTCACTTGTTAACTAATCACATTACAGATCTGGGGCTCATCTATAAAGCTGGCTTACGCACAAAACAGGTCCTGAAAGATGCGTACGCCACTTCCCAGACAAAGTTTGTGATTTAAAAAATTAAGCTTTGCATGAGAATGTGCGTACCGGTACGCAAACTTTGAACCTTGCACACACACGTTTTGGAGACGGGGAACCTGCAGCGCTGATGGTGAGGTGGAGAATTGAAGCCAGATTCATCTGAAACGTTTATTATCTTCAAATATCAGAGTTACAGATCCTCGTAATCATGAACAGCCAAGCTGCAGTGTTCTACGTGTTTCTTTAGTGGAACGTTGATACTGAATCAGCAGCACCATGTTCATATGTCAAACTTCCATCTTCAAATGATTCAGAGGATAGAACTGATTGATTATTAATCGTGACAAAGTGAGTAACAATCAGTTTAATTACAGAGTAAGCACATAAATAGTGCGGAGACAGCTGTGAGTAAAGCTGCAGTGTCTGGAGGACACTGACTGTCTGTCTGTCTGTCTGTAGGCTCTGGGGACGTCTGTTCTGTTCCAGCTGCTTTTATTAGGATTTACAGCCAGAAGGTACAAATATACTAAACTGTATGTACACGGGAACAACTAAAGTGAGTCTCTGGGAAAGTCTCATGCAAAAAACAAACTGCAAATGAGATGATTTACCAACGTGTGAAATAAAGAAATTATAGGTTTTATATTGCTTATTTTATTATTATACATATGTGATATGTGATACAGTTTAGTATATTTCTACTTTATGGTTGTAAATCCTGATAAAAGCTGCTCGCGGTGCGGTCATCCGCTCGGGACGCACTGCTGCTGGAGACAGATGACCTCCTCCACCCTCCGCCTCCACCTCTAGAGTGACTGAGGATAAAACATGAAGTCCACTGAGCCTTTTTAGAGTCCCTGTTCATATATTTAATTTATACATTTAATAAACAGATGAAACTGAACTTTATCGGTCCGCTGTGTCTCCACCTAAATGTCTCTCCGACACTCTGACACACGCTGACCCTCACAACCATGGAGGCTGTTTTGGTGTCCAGAGGTGAGCTCTGGTGCTGACCCCATGATGTCACTCTCCTCTGACCTCCATGATGTCACTCTCCTCTGACCTCTATGAGGTCACTCTCCTCTATGATGTCACTCTCCTCTGAACCCATGATGTCACTCTCCCCTAGCCTCCAAGATATCACTCTCCTCTATGATGTCACTCTCCTCTGAACCCATGATGTCACTCTCCCCTGGCCTCCATGATATCACTCTCCTCCATGATGTCACTCTCCTCTGGCCTCCATGATGTCACTCTCCTCCATGATGTCACTCTCCTCTGACCTCCATGATGTCACTCTCCTCTGACCCCATGATGTCACTCTCCCCTGGCCTCCATGATATCACTCTCCTCCATGATGTCACTCTCCTCCATGATGTCACTCTCCTCTGGCCTCCATGATGTCACTCTCCTCCATGATATCACTCTCCCCCATGATGTCACTCTCCCCTGGCCTCCATGATATCACTCTCCTCCATGATGTCACTCTGCTCCATGATGTCACTCTCCTCTGGCCTCCATCATGTCACTCTCCTCCATGATATCACTCTCCTCTATGATGTCACTCTCCTCTGAAGCCATGATGTCACTCTCCCCTGGCCTCCATGATATCACTCTCCTCCATGATGTCACTCTCATCTGACGCCATGATGTCACTCTCCTCTGACCTCCATGATGTCACTCTCCTCTGACCCCATGATGTCACTCTCCCCTGGCCTCCATGATATCACTCTCCTCCATGATGTCACTCTCCTCCATGATGTCACTCTCCTCTGGCCTCCATGATGTCACTCTCCTCCATGATATCACTCTCCTCCATGATGTCACTCTCCTCTGGCCTCCATGATGTCACTCTCCTCCATGATGTCACTCTCATCTGACCCCATGATGTCACTCTCCCCTGGCCTCCATGATATCACTCTCCTCCATGATGTCACTCTCCTCCATGATGTCACTCTCCTCTGGCCTCCATGATGTCAGTCTCCTCCAAAATGTCACTCTCCTCTGACGCAATGATGTCACTCTCCTCTGACCTCCATGATGTCACTCTCCTCCATGATGTCACTCTCCTCTGACGCCATGATGTCACTCTCCCCTGGCCTCCATGATGTCACTCTCCTCCATGATGTCACTCTCCTCTGGCCTCCACCTTCACATCAGATTCTTCTGCTCCACCTCTACAGTCACTGTTCTCTCTGTGACTCTCACACTATTTCCAGCGGTGACGACGTGCTGCCGATCGTTGTTTTTCTTATTCCATTTATTAGTGATTCCACTACTGTGACACCAAATCATATAATTTCCTGACCTCCACCTCCTCCATCACTTTTTCTCTCTCCGTAAAATTATTTTTCTTTGTCTTTTCTGTCAGGATTTAGCGTCAAATGCCGGCGATTAACAGTCTGAATGAGATGCAAAAATATTGACGAGGCCCTTTGCATTGACCATTTCTGGTAGAAAGTGGACGTGTTGAGGGTGATATAGGAGGAGGCGCAGGAGGAGGTGCAGGGTTAGGCACAGGGGGAGGCACAGGAGGAGCTGCAGGATGTTTGCAGGGTGACTCAAAGAAGGAGGCGCAGGATGAGGTGCAAGAGGAGGAGGCACAGGAGGAGGTGCAGGACTGCGCAGGAGGAGTTGCAGGAGGAGGCGCAGGAGGAGGCGCAAGGAGGAGGCACAGGATGAGGTGCAAGAGGCACAGTTTAGGTACAGGAGGAGGTGGAGGCACAGGATGAGGTGCAGAAGGAGGTGGAGGAGGAGGCGCAGATGGATGTTCAGGAGGAGGTGCAGGAGGATGCGCAAGAGGAGGTGCAAGTGGAAGCACAGGTGGAGGCTCATTATGTGTGCAGGAGGAGGCGCAGGAGGAGGCGCAGGAGGAGGCGCAGAAGGATGTGCAGGGGGAAGCGCAGGGGGAGGCACAGGAAGAGGTGCAGGAGGAAATGCAGGAGGAGGCGCAGGAGGAGGCGCAGGAGGAGGCGCAGGAGGAGGCGCAGGAGGAGGCGTAGAAGGATGTGCAGGGGGAGGCACAGGTGGAGGCACAAGAGGAGCTGCAGGATGTTGGTCACTCTCATCTGACGCCATGATGTCACTCTCCCCTGGCCTCCATGATATCACTCTCCTCCATGATATCACTCTCCTCCATGATGTCACTCTCCTCCATGATATCACTCTCCTCCATGATGTCACTCTCCTCCATGATGTCACTCTCCTCTGGCCTCCATGATGTCAGTCTCCTCCATAATGTCACTCACCTCTGACGCAATGATGTCACTCTCCTCTGACCTCCATGATGTCACTCTCCTTCATGATGTCACTCTCCTCCATGATGTCGCTCTCCTCTGACGCCATGATGTCACTCTCCTCTGACCTCCATGATGTCACTCTCCTCTGGCCTCCATGATGTCACTCTCCTCCATTTCTGGTAGAAAATGGGCATGTTGAGGGTGGGGATATGAGCTGCACCACCTTCCAGGTGGATTGTGATTTATAAAAGAAAAGTGTGTGCAGATGTGCGTACGCACGGTTTTATTGATTAAAATTTATTTGGGCGCATGCCATTTTCAGCTTTTGGGCGCACGTACATTTCTCGTAGGAATCCTACACAACGTTTTATAAGTGAGGCCCCTGATCTGGATCTGACCTGAATTTGACCGCTACCAATAAGAGAATAATAATGGAAACAGAGACAGAAGGCAGAACAGAGAGAGTGTGGATTACATTGAGTTGTGCGGCACAATTAGCACTACTTCAGAACCATGGACAGCTCCATAGATTTTACCAATAATGAGCTCAAACCTGGTCAGATAAAGGTTAAAAAGTTAAGCAGAGTGGGAAACAAAGGCTAGAAGGTCAATGACGTTCAGCCATGGCTGATGCCACGCATCTCTCACACCATAGTGGGAATAGTTTTTTGTTTTTTTTCAAATTAAAATGAAGAACAAAGTGATTCAGTATGAAGGAGTTGGTGACACGGTGAAGCTCCTGAGGAGCTGATGGGGGTCAAAAATCATGCTCTGGACCCACAGTGGTGAAGGCGGGAAGACGAGGGAGGACAGGATATTGGATGAGCACTCAATTTCAAACTGATGCAGGTAGTGTGGCCGAGCGGTCCAAGGTGCTGGATTAAGGCTCCAGTCTCTCAGGAGGCGTGGGTTCAAATCCCACCACTGCCATTTTCAAAGCTTTAGATGGATTTACTTCCTCAGATCAGCAAATAATGAAACACTGCCATCAGTTCTGCTCCTCCTATATTGGAGACTTGCTCCACCCCTGTGAACTTTCACCCCAGCAGAACCTTGGGGGTCAAACTGGTCTGTTCCTACAAGCAGGCAAAGCAAGGTGATTGATACAAAACACTATGGATACCACAGACCTCTGTCTGAACATGAGGCTAAACATCTGGAAGCAAGACAAGACACTGCTTGAGAATGAGCTCATTACTCACACCTCAAGGAGAAGACATTTATTTGAGGACATCTTGTCAAGAGAAGACCCATGCATCAGAGCCAATAGAAGGAAGCTTCGCTTGTCTGACTAGAAACTATCTTTGGACGAGTGCGTGGGCCAAGACAACACGCCGCTCCAGTCTATTGTTCCTGACCAAGATTTGATCTGTTTCATTCATTGATAACAGTTGAGCTTGACCACTTCCACCTGACAAGGATTGTTGTTGACATGCTTTAAATTTGAAAAAAGTACCATTTTTCACTTTAATTTAAAAAAAAAAAAATCCCATTTTGATGTTCACTTTAATTTGAAAATAATACTATATTCAATTTGATGTTCATTTTATTCTGAAAAAAAATCCCATTTTGACTTTGATGTTTAATTTGAAAAAATAAATCATGTTGACATCACTGGTGTTGCTCTTAACTAGTTTTCCTGGTATTTATCAGACAGATCATTTTCTGTCCAGCTTGGAGAGACCTCTTCCTCTTGTGCTGCTCTTTGTTGTGGTGTCCCTCAAGGCTCTGTTTTGGGTGGCCTTAATGTTAACTTTCATTTTTATGAAGACGACACATAACTGAACTTCCCTATAAAGCCTTGCTCTACGGACTCTGCCTCTATCCTGTCCTGCCTCACAAAAGTAAAGAACCAAAGTCCAAAAACTTTTTACAGCTGAACGGTTTAAAAACTGAAATCATTTTGATCGCCCTCAATGGACCCAGTTCTGGTGGTTTTAACAACCTTTGCTCTAGTCTTTGTAGCTCATTGAGCAATGTTTGAAAAGACTGCAGCTAGAGCAGAATGCTGCTACCAGGTTTTTAACAGGCACCAGGAGGAGGGACCACATTTCACCAATCCCTTCTTCCTTTCACTGGCTGCCTGTCAGTTTTAGAAGAGATTTTAAAATGCTGCTTCTTGTTTTTAATGCCTTGAATGGTCTGACTCCTCCAGATATCAGAGACCTGTTATGATAATAATAATTACTAGATGTTTGTATTTCCAGAAGAAAATGCAAGTGTGAATGCTGATGATTGAATAAAGCTGATTTCCTTTGATCTCAGCATCTCCATGGCTCCAGTGCTGATCTCTTATCAGATCAAAGGAGATCAGTCCCTTTTGCCATGGAGATGCTCAGATCAAAGATTTCCTCCGGCTTTGGTCTCCATTGATCTCCATCCACTTTGTAATGGAAGTTTTGTTATTGTTCTTTTTCACAACCTTGGCGATGATGGGGAGAGAACTAGAACATGCAGGACACCGGCACTTGAGGACCCAGTTTGGACACAAGATGATATCAACCATCAAGAGACAGCTTAGTTTTATCCTACTGATGACATGTTGCTGCAATAGTCATCCTGCTCAGTTTCAAGTTTGTTCCCACAAAGAGCCTGAACAGGGACTTGAACCCTCAACCCTCAGATTAAAAGTCTGATACGCTACCATCTGAGCTGCCCAGGCCTGCCAACACAGTGTTGTGTCTCCTTATGATTCTCACTTCTGAGTGAGACGAAGCAGACACTGATCCTGACCACCAAGGTGCAGAAGTGGAGACTCTTCTTGCTCGCTGTTTTGAAACTCAACAAATTGTAGTCCATTGTTCCTTCCTGAAGATGCTGAAAAGCTCCGCTCTGGATTTGAAAACAATCAGGAAACATCTGAGCAGACTGCTGGCTGTATTGCATCATATTTTCTCACTGCCTGATTGGCTGCAGGTGAGAAGTTTTGCTTCAGGAAAACCAGTTTTCTCTCCATTTGAAGCTGGAATGAAGAACTGCTTGGTTTTACAGAAAACCTGAACAGGGATTTTAATCGTGGAAGCTCAGATTAAAGAGCATTCATTGATAACGATTATGACTTTTCAAAGCTTAGTTTAGCCGTGGTTCTACCAAGTCGTACGTTCCAGAGCGGACCAGGATGGTAAGGTAAAGCAAAGCTCACCCAGACCCAACTGTGTTGTTTGGTCCACCACAGAAAGTCCAGTTAAAATGTAGGCGGGTTGTGAAGGACATAGATGCTCCTGGTACAGTATGAGAGTCTGACTGCTTTGAAAAGGTCCAGTGATCATACAAGAGTATCAGTCACTCTATCTGTTGACTTGCAGTGGTGGACACACTGATTTCTAGACGATTGAAGTGGAAGATATGCAGTTCATATACCATCCTACAGGGGGAGCTGCAGCACTCTCAGCTCTCCTACTTGCTTCTGACTTCAATCTATTGGTACCTATTGATGTCCCTAGTATTTATGGATGAAGGTTCTCATAATATTTGAGGAACAATATCTCGTTAGTATAGTGTCATGTGTGAGATGGGGGTTTAATTCCCTGAGCATCTCCATGGCAACAGACACTGTTCTCCTTTGATCTCCTTTGATCTCCATTAGGTTCCTCTCTTCTGCTGAATTGAATCCACAGGTGGTAATGAGACATTGATGGACTCTGCTGCTCTCTGATTATGCAACTAAACACACATTAATGTCGACTCAGCACACACAGTATACAGGAGAGCCAGGGAAAGAGAGAAAGAGGAGAAATTAATATTTTACCCGTAAGTATTTCCTCCAGCTTTAGTAGTCTGGTGGCAACCTGTTGTTTTGCTGCAGAATTACTTCTGTGGTCGTTAAATTCGCCTTTTCTAAGTTAAACTAATGACTTTTACTTTCACAATCAGCTGACAGGAGACATTTTAAAGTGAAATGTTCTACCTTAATATTATTCCACTCGGTGTTGTGCTGCTCTGTCGTCATGGCGATGCACCCAGAGACACTGCACATGCTGCTCCGGTAAAGGAGTAAAAAAAACAAAAACAAAAAACGGAAGTAAACAAAACTGCTTTAATCACCTAAAAATAATATCACGAATTAAACGTTTCAAATGAATTAATTAAATTAACGTGTTATTTTTGACAGCACTAGTGATTATTGATACTTTTTCATTGTTCCTGTTATTTTATTGATACACAGCACACATTAGCAGGTTAGCTCATTCATACAGCAAACTGCAAACAGTGGCGCTCTATAGACAAAGTCATGATAGCGATGGCGTCCAGGAGGAAGACGTTTCACAATGTCTCCTCCCACAAGAGTCACCAGTGGAGGAGGTGCATGGTGCCTGGAGGTAGTGATGGCCCAATGAAGCTTCATCAAACACTGTCTTCATCTGCTGAATCCACTAGATGGCGCCGTCTGTTGAACAAATGTTTGAAAACACACTTCATTGTGAGTCCTTCAGCCTCTATCTTCAAACCAAGAGTGCCACCTGGTGGAGACAGAAGATAAAGCAGTTGATCGTCACTACATGGAGGTCAGCAGGGTCCAATGTTCCACTTTCACAGTACAATATTGTTTGTGTATTTTGTTATTGTCCATGTTCTTACTATTGTGGTGAATGTTGACCACAGCAGAGCAGCAGCAGTAAAGTTTGGTTCCACTGAGAGTTGAACTCAGATCAGTGGACTCAGAGCTCAGAGTTCTAACCATGACACCATGGAACCACAGAGAGCAGCTCAGCATGGTGCGTTCATGGACATCTAGTCAATGAAAACAGCCTCATCATGGTTTCACCACCTTTACTAGACTTCTGCTGGAAAAGCTGCTTCTGCTGACGTCACAGATGAAATTACTCACCAGTCATTGTGTCAAAAACTTCATCTTCTGATAGCATCTTAAGTTTACATGGACTGACTTTCAGTGGACGCTCCGTCCTCGTCCTTTTTCATCCTCTGCTCCTCTGCTGTTCCTCCTTTTACCTCCTCGCCTGCTGCTCCTGTTGCTCACTGGTTGGTGTCAAAGTAAAAATAGAAGGTTTTTAATTAAAGTGAACATGAAAGTGGAAATTTGATTTTCTATCAAATTAAAGTGACTATCAAAGTGAGAATAGGACTTTTTCTTCAAATTAAATTGAACATCAGGGTGAGAATAGTAATTTTTTTTTCAAATTAAAGTGACTATCAAAGTGAGAATAGGATTTTTTTTCAAATTAAGGTGACAATCAAATGAAAAATAGGATTTTTTTTTTCAAATTAAAATGACTATAATAGTGAGAATAGGAGTTTTTTCAAATTAAAATGACTATCAAAGGGAAAATAGGAGTTTTTTTTCAAATTAAATTGACTATCAAAGGGAAAATAGGGTTTTCTTTTTCCAATTAAAGTGACAATCAAAGGGAAAATAGGATTTCTTTTTTCAAATTAAAGTGACTATCAAAGTGAGAATAGGAGTTTTTTTTTCAAATTAAAATGACAATCAAAGTGAGAATAGGAGTTTTTTTCAAATTAAAATGACTATAAAAGGGAGAATAGGAGTTTTTTTCAAATTAAAGTGACTATCAAAGGGAAAATAGGAGTTTTCTTTTTCAAATTAAAGTGACTATGAAATTGAGAATAGGAGCTTTTTTCAAATTAAAGTGACTATCAAAGGGAAAATATGAGTATTCTTTTAAAATTAAAGTGACTACAAAAGGGAAAATAGGGTTTTTTTTCAAATTAAAGTGACTATCAAAGGGAAAATATGAGGGGTTTTCTTCAAATTAAAGTGACTATCAAAGGGAAAATATGAGTTTTCTTTTTTCATTAAAGTGACTATCAAAGGGAAAATAGGAGGGTTTTTTTCAAATTAAAGTGACTATCAAAGTGGGAATAGGAGTTTTCTTCAAATTAAAGTGACTATCAAAGGGAAAATAGGAGGTTTTTTTTTTCATATTAAAATGACAATCAAAGGGAAAATAGGAGTTATTTTTTTTTTCTAAATAAAGTGACTACCAAAGGGAAAATATGAGTTTTTTTCAAATTAAAGTGACTATCAAAGGGAAAATAGGAGGGTTTTTTTTCAAATTAAAGTGACTATCAAAGTGAAAATTTGAGTTTTTATCAAATTAAAGTGACTATCAAAGGAAAAATAGGAGTTTTTTCAAATTAAAGTGACTATCAAAGGGAAAATGAGTTTTCTTTTCAAATTAAAGTGACTATCAAAGTGAGAATAGCATTTTTTTTCAAATTAAAGTGAATATCAAAGGGAAAATAGGAGGTTTTTTTATAAATTAAAGTGACTATCAAAGTGAAAATAGGATTTTTTTTCAAATTAAAGTGACTATCAAAGTGAGAATAGGAGTTTTTTCAAATTAAAGTGACTATCAAAGGGAAAATATAAGGTTTTTTTCAAATTAAATTGACTATCAAAGTGAGAATAGGAGTTTTTTCAAATTAAAGTGACTATCAAAGGGAAAATATAAGGTTTTTTTCAAATTAAAGTGACTATCAAAGAGAAAATAGGAGGTTTTTTCAAATGAAAGTGACTATCAAAGGGAAAATAGGAGTTTTTTTCAAATTAAAGTGACTATCAAAGGGAAAATAGGAGGTTTTTTTTCAAATTAAAGTGACTGTCAAAGTGGGAATAGGAGTTTTTTTTCAAATTAAAGTGACTATCAAAGGGAAAATATGAGTTTTCTTTTTTAATTAAAGTGACTAACAAAGGGAAAATAGGAGGGTTTTTTTCAAATTAAAGTGACTATCAAAGTGGGAATAGGAGTTTTTTTTCAAATTAAAGTGACTATCAAAGTGAAAATAGGCGTTTTTTTCAAATTAAAGTGACTGTCAAAGGGAAAAAAGGAGTTTTTTTCAAATTGAAGTGACTATCAAAGGGAAAATACGAGGGTTTTTTTTCAAATTAAAGTGACTATCAAAGTGGGAATAGGAGTTTTTTTCAAATTAAAGTGACTATCAAAGGGGAAATAGGAGTTTTTTTCAAATTAAAGTGACTATCAAAGGGAAAATATGAGTTTTCTTTTTCAAATTAAAGTGACTATGAAATTGAGAATAGGAGCTTTTTTCAAATTAAAGTGACTATCAAAGGGAAAATATGAGTATTCTTTTAAAATTAAAGTGACTACAAAAGGGAAAATAGGGTTTTTTTTCAAATTAAAGTGACTATCAAAGGGAAAATATGAGGGGTTTTCTTCAAATTAAAGTGACTATCAAAGGGAAAATATGAGTTTTCTTTTTTCATTAAAGTGACTATCAAAGGGAAAATAGGAGGGTTTTTTTCAAATTAAAGTGACTATCAAAGTGGGAATAGGAGTTTTCTTCAAATTAAAGTGACTATCAAAGGGAAAATAGGAGGGGTTTTTTTTCATATTAAAATGACAATCAAAGGGAAAATAGGAGTTTTTTTTTTTTTCTAATTAAAGTGACTACCAAAGGGAAAATATGAGTTTTTTTCAAATTAAAGTGACTATCAAAGGGAAAATAGGAGGGTTTTTTTTCAAATTAAAGTGACTATCAAAGTGAAAATTTGAGTTTTTAATCAAACTAAAGTGACTATCAAAGGAAAAATAGGAGTTTTTTCAAATTAAAGTGACTATCAAAGGGAAAATGAGTTTTCTTTTCAAATTAAAGTGACTATCAAAGTGAGAATAGCATTTTTTTTCAAATTAAAGTGAATATCAAAGGGAAAATAGGAGGTTTTTTTATAAATTAAAGTGACTATCAAAGTGAAAATAGGATTTTTTTTCAAATTAAAGTGACTATCAAAGTGAGAATAGGAGTTTTTTCAAATTAAAGTGACTATCAAAGGGAAAATATAAGGTTTTTTTCAAATTAAATTGACTATCAAAGTGAGAATAGGAGTTTTTTCAAATTAAAGTGACTATCAAAGGGAAAATATAAGGTTTTTTTCAAATTAAAGTGACTATCAAAGAGAAAATAGGAGGTTTTTTCAAATGAAAGTGACTATCAAAGGGAAAATAGGAGTTTTTTTCAAATTAAAGTGACTATCAAAGGGAAAATAGGAGGTTTTTTTTCAAATTAAAGTGACTGTCAAAGTGGGAATAGGAGTTTTTTTTCAAATTAAAGTGACTATCAAAGGGAAAATATGAGTTTTCTTTTTTAATTAAAGTGACTAACAAAGGGAAAATAGGAGGGTTTTTTTCAAATTAAAGTGACTATCAAAGTGGGAATAGGAGTTTTTTTTCAAATTAAAGTGACTATCAAAGTGAAAATAGGCGTTTTTTTCAAATTAAAGTCACTATCAAAGGGAAAATAGGAGGGGTTTTTTTTCATATTAAAGTGACAATCAAAGGGAAAATAGGAGGTTTATTTTTCAAATCAAAGTGACTATCAAAGTGAGAATAGGAGATTTTTTCAAATTAAAGTGACTATCAAAGTGAAAATAGGCGTTTTTTTCAAATTAAAATGACAATCAAAGTGAGAATAGGAGTTTTTTTCAAATTAAAATGACTATAAAAGGGAGAATAGGAGTTTTTTTCAAATTAAAGTGACTGTCAAAGGGAAAAAAAGAGTTTTTTTCAAATTAAAGTGACTATCAAAGTGGGAATAGGAGTTTTTTCAAATTAAAGTGACTATCAAAGGGGAAATAGGAGTTTTTTTCAAATTAAAGTGACTATCAAAGGGAAAATATGAGTTTTCTTTTCAAATTAAAGTGACTATAAAAGTGAGAATAGGAGTTTCTTTCAAATTAAAGTGACTATCAAAGTGAAAATAGGAGGTTTTTTTCAAATTAAAGTGACTATCAAAGGTAAAACAGGAGGGTTTTTTTTCAAATTAAAGTGACAATCAAAGGGAAAATAGGATTTTTTTTCACATTGAAGTGACTATCAAAGGGAAAGTAGGATTTTTTTTCAAATTAAAGTGACTATCAAAGCGAAAATATGAGTTTTTTTCAAATTAAAGTGACTCCCAAAGGGAAAATAGAAGTATTTTTCAAATTAAAGTGACTATCAACGGGAAAATATGAGGGTTTTTTTTCAAATTAAAGTGACTATCAAAGTGGGAATAGGAGTTTTTTTCAAATTAAAGTGACTATCAAAGGGGAAATAGGAGTTTTTTTCAAATTAAAGTGACTATCAAAGTGGGAATAGGAGGTTTTTTTCAATTTAAAGTGACTATCAAAGGGAAAATATGAGTTTTCTTTTCAAATTAAAGTGACTATAAAAGTGAGAATAGGAGTTTCTTTCAAATTAAAGTGACTATCAAAGTGAAAATAGGAGGTTTTATTCAAATTAAAGTGACTATCAAAGGGAAAACAGGAGGGTTTTTTTTCAAATTAAAGTGACAATCAAAGGGAAAATAGGATTTTTTTTCACATTGAAGTGACTATCAGAGGGAAAGTAGGATTTTTTTTCAAATTATAGTGACTATCAAAGCGAAAATATGAGTTTTCTTATAAAATTAAAGTGACTAACAAAGGGAAAATAGCATTTTTTTTCAAATTAAAGCGACTATCAAAGGGAAAATATGAGAGTGTTTTTTTTCAAATTAAAATGACAATCAAAGGGAAAATAGGAGTTTTCTTTTCGAATTAAAGTGACTACCAAAGGGAAAATAGGAGGGTTTTTTTCAAATTAAAGGGACTATCAAAGGGAAAATATGAGGTTTTTTTTCAAATTAAAGTGACTACCAAAGGGAAAATAGTAGTTTTTTCAAAATAAAGTGACTATCAAAGGGAAAATAGGAGTTTTTTTTTTCCAAATCAAAGTGACTATCAAAGTGAGAATAGGAGTTTTTTCAAATTAAAGTGACTATCAAAGGGAAAATAGGAGGTTTTTTTTATAAATTAAAGTGACTATCAAAGTGAGAATAGGAGTTTCTTTCAAATTAAAGTGACTTTCAAAGGGAAAATAGGAGGGTTTTTTTCAAATTAAAGTGACTATCAAAGTGGGAATACGAGTTTTCTTCAAATTAAAGTGACTATCAAAGGGAAAATAGGAGGGGTTTTTTTTCATATTAAAATGACAATCAAAGGGAAAATAGGAGTTTTTTTTTAATTTTCTAATTAAAGTGACCACCAAAGGGAAAATATGAGTTTTTTTCAAATTAAAGTGACTATCAAAGGGAAAATAGGAGGTTTTTTTTTTCAAATTAAAGTGACTATCAAAGTGAAAATTGGAGTTTTTATCAAATTAAAGTGACTATCAAAGGAAAAATAGGAGTTTTTTCAAATTAAAGTTACTATCAAAGGGAAAATGAGTTTTCTTTTCAAATTAAAGTGACTATCAAAGTGAGAATAGAATAAAATAAATAATAAAAACCACAGAAAGATTAAAAGAGACAACAGATGGATATCATTACAAATGAGTCAGAAGAGAGGAATCCCTGGATAAACTAGTTATTGAGGTACAATCGGATGACTGGGAACTCATTTATAAAGGAAAAGACGCCCTGTCACTATGAGTGTACAATCAAACAATACAAGAGAAAGTGAAATATGGATCTGGACTCTGGGAGCAGTGGGCGGAGCTGAGGTTGCACCGTGAGAGAGAGCGAGAGAGAGAGAGAGAGAGAGAGAGAGTGGACAAAGATAGAGACTGAGACTGAGACTGAGTTTTACACTCGGACTTGGACTTGGAGTGGATTAGTCTGGAGGCCCAGGCACATGACCACCTCAGCTTCCACTCAGAGCCCAGACCAGCTGTTCAGATTTGGACACTTGGAGGTGAGAAGGGGGAGGCTCCGTGATTCCTCTTCATGCAGAGGTTTTATTTCCCTTTGCCCCTGAAGGCAACACACTCACTAGCCACCAGTCCACAGATGAAAACACAAAATCATATGTGTACACAGAAAGTCCAGTTAAGATGGAGACGGGTTGTGAATGACACAGATGCTACTGGTACAGTATGAGAGTCTGACTGCTTTCAAAAGGTCCAGTGATCATACAAGCGTATCAGTCACTCTCATACTTTCTCATGGTTCTATTGACAATGAGAAGCAACAACACAACACTACTGCTTGGACATGTTTGCTGGATCACATCATGGATGATGGGTGATGGATGGATGGATGGATGGATGATGGATGTAATATACAGACATGACTTATGTTCACTCTGGAGGTGAGGGGGGAACTCCTCTTCTCACTTTCATTGTCACTTTAATTTGAAAAAAACATATATTCTATTTTCACCAAGATGTTAGTGAGTTAGTTTTACCAGTAAATGGCTGCTCCATCCTCACTTCTCCTATAACCAGGCCCAAACACACACACACACACACACACACACACACACACACACACACACACACACACACACACACACACACACACACACACACACACAAATACACACACAACAGCCGGGCCTCCTGGGGGTCGTTTGGAGGGTCATAATTTATTTACACATGTTATAGATAATATCAAAGTAAGTGGTGTATTAGTCAATGATATCAGTGATTTCATGTCTGTTTGTATTAGTTTTTTTACTATTTACAATAAAATCCACAGAAACATTAAAACAGACAACAGATAGATGTCAACACAAATGAGTCAAAACAGAGCAGTCCCTGGAAAAACTAGTTATTGAGGTACAATCAGATGACTGGGAACTCATTTATAAATACGAGAAAAAGTGAAATATAAAGATGTTTAATGGATGACAAAGGGCTTAAAAAATGCATCCAAGGAGAAGAATACATGACATAGAGAATCCAATAAATGATGAACGAAGGAGATGGAAAATAAATCCAAGAAATGTAAAACAAAGTTCACTCATATGCTGAGAAAATGTAAGAAGAATTCTTTTAAGAAAGTACCAGAAAACAATAAAGACCATGTCAGCAGTACATAGAAGGTTCTACATAGTATCATTCAACAGGCTTCCAGTAAGGATACCGTTATTGAAAACAGACACACTTCACAAACTACAGACCCACAATTCTCCCAAATCCTAGAAAAACTCTTCAACGACATACTAGATACATTCAGAGAAATGAAATCTAATTCATTAAATCTAGGTCAAACCAAAATCATGATATTTGGAAAATATGAAATAAATAAACAGGTAAAGGTTCAAGTAGAGAGTGTAAATAGAGAAAAGGTGATTGAAGACAAATTTCTAGAAAAATGTAAGGATGAGTACGAGCACATTACAACTCTACAAAGCTGATTTCCTTTGATCTGAGCGTCTCCATGGCTCCAGTGCTGATCTCCTATCAGATCAAAGGAGATCAGTGCCTTTTGCCATGGAGATGCTCAGATCCAAGATTTCCTCCGGCTTTGATCTCCGTTGATCTCCATCCGGTGCCTCTCCCATCCACTTTGTGATGAAAGGCTCATTATTGTTCTTTTTCACAACCTTGGTGATGACATCATCATTAGATTCAGGTATGCTGAAGCAGGCAGAGAACTAAAACATGCAGGACACCAGCACTCTCTGACCCAGTTTGGACACCCTGTCGTAGACCATCAAGAGACAGCTTAGTTTTATCCTACTGATGACGTGTTGCTGCAATAGTCATCTTGCTCAGTTTCACGTTTTTTCCCACAGACACCAGAGCACTCTGTAACAGGATTTGACGGATAGTGACGGGGCGCGGCCAGCAGGGGGCAGCAGCGAGGCTGACTTGCTCTTTGACCGTGTGACTGTGGTGACCAAATCCAGGGGGCGTATTACATTGGTTATTGATGTAGCTTAAAGAGGTGGAACAGATTAAACATTCAGATGAAACAATCAGCAAATAAAAGTCAAATGAAGAAAACGTACAAGGGCTTATTAGTCAATGATATCAGTGATTTCATGTCTGTTTGTTTTTTTACTATTTCCAATAAAAACCACAGAAAGATTAAAACAGACAACAGATGGATATCATTACAAATGAGTCAGAAGAGAGGAATCCCTGGATAAACTAGTTATTGAGGTACAATCGGATGACTGGGAACTCATTTATAAAGGAAAAGACGCCCTGTCACTATGAGTGTACAATCAAACAATACAAGAGAAAGTGAAATATGGATCTGGACTCTGGGAGCAGTGGGCGGAGCTGAGGTTGCACCGTGAGAGAGAGCGAGAGAGGGAGAGAGAGAGAGAGAGAGAGAGAGTGGACCAAGATAGAGACTGAGGCCGTTTTCCAATACGCATACTTGTCTATACTTGTGCTCTCGTGTACTCGTGAAACGTCATCAGTGGGAGACCAAGTACTGTTCCAATTCTTAGGCCGTTTCTCACCGAGTACACATGGAATACCCGGATGTATCCTCGCTCCACCCACATTTTCGAGGATGCATCGACACTGACCTGTGCAGACTTGGGAAGCCAATTTACCCATAATGCATTTGGCAGGAGAAGCCGGAGGAGATCGCGGAGGAGGAAACACACAACAGTGCATAAAAATCTGAAATATTAGCGTCATTGTTCAACAGAGTGCAGTTTTAAGAGTATTTTAGGCCAGAATATAGTTCTTAAAATGTTGTTATGAGGTTGATATTTCAAGATCCTGTTTACTTAAACATTTGTTCTGGCGTTTTCATGAGATCTAAATGTTCTAGTGTAAATCTAACAGTGTTCATGTACATTTAAATTTGCTGCTGAGGGGAAAGATCCTGTTTAAAACTATTTAACTTGACTGAGAGGTGAAGGTACTACTGGCCATCGTGTTTTGTCTCAATTGCACTGAAGTGTTCTACCCATTATACTGGAGGTTCTACTGGAGGTTCTACTGGAGGTTCTACTGGTTCTACTGGAGGATCTACTGGTTCTACTGGAGGATGCTGTGGATTCAAACTAACACCATGCACTATTTGAATCCAGGACTACTGAGGAACCTGAAGCCTGGTCCAGTGGAGAAGAGGAACTCCTCCAGATGAGGAGTGAGGATTGTTTTTGATGTTTGAATTATTACATGTATATATTGTATTCATTCATGTGTTAATAACTTACTGAACTGGGAGTGTGTCATTCTTTTTGTTCTATGTCCTCCTCATAGACCTCATAATTGTTGAAATTCCTCTGAGACAATTTCTTCTTTAAAGCAACATTACATTGTTTATCAAATAAAACAGACAAATGTTAAGTTCTATATTTTACAGTCATATACAATCATTTACAGTCTGTTGATCTCTCTGTCTTTATCCATCTATCTCCATATATTTACACATGAGTAGAGAACATGACTCCATGAGGAGAGCTTCCTGTCTAGATGTGGTTCTCCTCTCTGAGGTCTGCAGGTCGTTCTTCAGCAGCAGGTAGCTGGACAGTGAGTCTCGCTCGCACGTCACTTCCTGCCAGGTCCCTCTGGACGTCCTCAGTGTCACCTGGTCGTCTCCATCATCATCCCTGGACCTTCCTCCTCCTCCTCCTCCTCCTCCCTGGACCTCCCTCTCCACCTCCATGATGTCACCCGATGCCACACAGACAACACTCAGACAGCAACCAGAGGACGTCTCTCCAGGCTCTCAGAAAGACGGAGCACCAGCAGGTTTGTCCTGGAGTCTGTTGGGTTTCAACCTGCCTGTCAGTTAAAATTCACATGAAAACATTTGATATATTTTGATGAATCATGAATCAGAATTCATTGTGTACCTTCATGTTCATGATTTTGATTATTGAAATAAAGCAGGTTGCCATTACAGTCATATAATAACAACTGTGCGCTGCAGGCATGGATATAGTACTTCCTCTGTCACCCAGCAGAAAGTACCCAGCTGGTACCAGTACTTGGAGGATCTGTGCAGGACAAGAGCATCCTGCACAGATCCCCAGTTGCCAATGTACACATCAATAGGCCTCATATATTATAGAGTATTTTTTAACGACAGGTAGATGCAGGAAAGATTCTACCTTGCTGACATGTTTCAGCTTCATCTGTAGTCTTCCTCAGAGCCTCATCTGGTTGTGATGACATGTCGGTCTTTATCAGGTGACGGGCCAGATGAGGCTCTGAGGAAGACTACAGATGCAGCTGAAACATGTCAGCAAGGTAGAATCTTTCCTGCATCTACCTGTCGTTAAGAAATACTCTATAATATATGAGGTTAGAAAGAACTTTAGAATTTTACAAAACAATGTCATTATTCTATGTACATAATGTTTCTAACTTGTGTTTTTACTGTTGTAGGTTCTGCTGAAGTTTATTAAATAAAATTTCCTTTATCTTCTGCTTGATATCTTTCTTTGCTCGACAGTGTAAGCGATGTGTGTATTTATGTATTTACTCTCACACAGTGTAAGCCATTTATGTATTTATTCTAAAGAGAAATTACAGCTAATGATTTGAGTGCTTTACTGTAGGATGTATATTAGACAAATGTAATACAGTACATGTTAATGACATGAGCAGAAGGATGACAATAAGCAGCAGGAATGTGAAAAGCTGGTTAATTATTTAATAAACATCAGGGATGTTCAGTAAAACAGTAAAATAATTGTTTGTATTAGTAGAATATTTCTGATCAGCTGCTTTTATTATTACTGAACTCCAAGCAGATGAAGAGTAAAATAAAGGCTGTATAGGAGGTAGAAGTAATAGTGACACTGTCCTATACACAGAACTATACACTGTACTTTATACAGTACTGTACATGGTACTAAACACAGTACTGTACATTGTACTATACACGGTACAATACACTGTAATATACACAGCATGTATGCAACAGAAAAGGTACAATTTTACAATAATGTTCTAAAGTTTAGATCATCATATAAAATATCAGGTACAAATCATCTTCCTGCTGAACCTGAGAGACAACAGGTTCCTCCTCCTCCTCTTCCTCCTCCTCCTCCTCCTCAGCTTCAGGGTCCATCATCCAGCCATGACAGCCACCGCGTCATCAAGTACTCGTGTTCCAATTCTCCTTTAACGCTGACGCGTCCTCGTAAATTTGCATTTCCGCACTTCCGAGGATGCCTTGCAAGTAGTTCCTCGTGACGTAGGCGAGTACACACTGGCGCTCTAAGAATTGGAAAACGGCCATTGTTGCGGTGAACAAGGAAGAGTGCTACGCAGCTGCACAGCCACACAGCCCTCCCCTCACGGAAGCAGCAGCGGTGCTCCAGCTGTCTTCAGGTTCAACTCAACATCATCAGCTGTGGCGTGTGTGAAAGCCAGAGCCAAAGAAGTGAGCTGAGGAAGCACTGAAGTGCTTCAGCGTGGCCGAAGGACGTGCAGAAACGGGTACCCACTCAAATAAAACTGAAGATGACTGCCGGTTAAAGGCGATTGTTTACTTTCACTTTCACGCTGAGTTTGGACTGTGAGGTGCGTTTAAGTGCGTCCGGAAATGTGGGACTTTTTTAAATACAGCTGTTCACGTTGTGGTTTACCCTCAGTTGACTAAAATGTGTGTTTACGTTAACTGGTAAAGTGGTATTATTAAATAAAACGTGCAATGAAAATAAATGTACAAATGAAATCAATCTATATCTCAACCTAAATGAAAAGGAAGTCATGATTGTTGGTTAGATTATTGAATTCAAAATACATGAAGTATTATATATACGATTTGTATTGTATATATTTGTATTATGTATAGTAATTAAAAAATATGGAAATAATAGCTTCATTGTAAATAATATTTACCTATTTATTGTGAAGTATATCAATGAAATATGTGTATGATTTGTATATATATGTATCTGTGTATGTATATGTATTTATGTATATATATATATAATAGAAATGTACTTATTTAATATATAACTGAACATTTACTGTTTGATATTGTTGTACTTTATTTAAAAACGAATATTGAATGAATGAATGAATGAATGAATATTTACACTCTGTGTTCCAGGTTTTTCACCTGAAAAATAAATGGCGAAAAGAAATTTAAGCCTCATCATTTGGGAGTGAATCCCAGCAAAAATCTCCAGTCCTGTGGGAACAGTGTAGGATTGGTACCCTGCCAAATGTATGGTAGCTGTGTTCAGGTTCTGGGTTTAGGCATGTTTTATTAGTTACTGATGCATTCATGATCTCTGCCATTAGTTTTCAAAGTGAAAGGATCTAGAATGAACTATGTTCTGCTCGGTATGTTAAGTTTTAATTTGTATTTATTGTACACAGGACATTTATGTAATATATTGTCTCTTTTCACTGCATGACCCGCATTTCTTAAAGAGATTGAAACTACAACAAGATGTGACCACAAAGGAGTTTGGTCTCTCACACTGTTCAATGTCCACAAGTTTCTTTCTAATGAGTTCCTCATGTAAAAAAAAAAAAAAAGTTACTCTTTCATTGCAGACTTCAGAAATCTGAACTCCACAGATATACTTTTACACAGTCAGTTCTACAGACAGTTTGGGGATTGAACCCAAGATCTTTCTATTAATTGCACCACACTCTGACCAGCTGAGCTAACCGGCCAATCACAGAACTAATCCAGAAGAACCAGGAACCATCAGGGACCACCAGAAGAAGAACCAGACACAGTGACCTGCAACCTGCAAGTGATCCAAGTTTCAATCTTCAGTGTTTTTACTGCAAAATCCTCCAGAGAACAAAAGAATAATCAACTATTCTGACAATCAGTGGGTTGCTGTAAAGAAGTTGCATTTAAATGAAATCACCATGTAAGTTTCAAAGTGTCTGTGTATTCAAAATTTGCAGACACCCTGATGGTTCTATCTGCTAACTCTGTTTGGTGATGTCATAGTGATGTCATAAAAGAATGGAACATATCAAAGTGACATAATTCCTTTCTTGACTTTGATCTTGGACAAAATTATTATTTATTAGTAGTTTATTGATACTTTCTCTCTGTTTATTAATACTTTCAATAATAAAAATAAAGTATGAAAAAAAGATTACAGTTCCTGAGTAACATTGATGAGGAGACTCGTGGGGTAAAGGATGAATGAGTCCAGTGACTTGAGTTGAAATGAAGGAGGGAGTTGAGGTCAAAGAAACACACTTTGATTCCAAAGATCCAAGTTTAAATCTTCAATGTTTTTACTGCAGAATCCTCCTGAAAACAAATAAACAATCAACTATTCTGAAAACCAGTGGGCTGCTGTAAAGAAATAAAAGAAAATAAGGTGCATTTAAATTAAATCACCATGTACGTTTCAAAGTGTCTGTGTATTCACAATTTGCAGACAAAATTAAAAAAGCTCTGATAAATGTTGCAGCGTCTGTAGTTGAAGTGTTTTCATTGACTAGATGTCCATGAATGCACCATGCTGAGCTGCTCTCTGTGGTTCCATGGTGTAATGGTTAGCACTCTGGACTCTGAATCCAGTGATCTGAGTTCAAATCTCAGTGGAACCAGACTTTACTGGTGCTGCTCTGCTGTGGTCAACATTCACCACAATGGTAAAAACATTACCTGGACAATAAATAATGATTGAGGACAAATGATGAGTACTTTTCGTTATCAGATCCAGCAGACGACCTTAGTGAGAGCAGAGAAGAGCCTCCTGAAGACGTTGGGTCTTTTGGGTACTTGCTTTTGTCATTTTAATTTAAAAAGAGTAAACACAGTTGTTTGCCAATAAATAGCTTCACCCATCCATTAACCATGAGTGGAAGAAAGGTTTTTGTGTTATCTTTCATATTCTCTGAAGAATGGCCAAGAAATCATAAATTCTCCCAGGGTATGTAAACGTATGAGCACAAATATATTTATTACAAATAGAAGGGACATCACAATACTTCGGGGGAAGCAGTTCACATTTCTTTCTGTTCAGGCAAAGGCCAGATGCAGCAGAACAATAGTTGATCAACTCAGTAGATAGAGGGATCTGGGAGAGGTCTTTTAGAAATCAAGTTGTGTGCTCAGCCAGTCGGCTGATGAGAAGTTGGTTCCTGCTATTGAGACGTCTTTTAATGGACTCAGCTTGATGAAGACAGGAAGTAGCTGAGTACAGAGCAGAAAGACATCAGGTGATACTGGACATCCCTGCCTGACCCCACGTTTAAGGAAGAATCGGGGAGAAGTACCAGTGTGTAGTTTGACTGAACAGTTTCCATTGGTGTACATTGTTTTGATAGTACTGCTAAAGTATGAGCCAAAACCAAACTTTTCTAAGTATGGAAAGTACATATATGCTCAATTGTGTCAAGGGCCTTATAGAAGTCCAGAAAAAGGATGAAACTTTCATCAGAGCACAAGTCTGAGTAGTCAATTAAATCTAGTACTAGTCTGGTATTATTAGAGAAATGTCTGTTTCTCATGAAGCCTGATTGAGTTTGATCAATTATATAGTCCAAAACTGGTTTGATCCTGTGAGCAAATACCAGAGCAAATATTTGATAATCCTTGTTGAGTCAGCAGATTGGACGCCAGTTGTCAATGAGAAGTAAATCTTTTTGGGGTTTTGGTCTCAGAGTTCTAAGGCCTTGGGTTAGGGTGGGGGGCAGTGATTCATTATCTATACATTCCAGGAAAAGACCAAGGAGGAAGGCTGCCAGCTGTTTGGAGAAGGTTTGATCAAACTCAGAGGTTAGACCATCTGTACCTGGAGACTCATTGGACTTGAGATGTTCAATAGCAGAAAGAACTTCCTGTAGTGGCAGTGGTTTGTCGCAATGTTCTTTTAAATCACTGTCAATTCATTTAGTTTCTGTGAGAGAGCCCAGAAACTGATGAGTCAGGTCTTCCTTTTATATTGATTCATATAGTTTGGTGGAAAAGTATGAACAGTATTTAATATTTTTTGGGGCTCATCGGTGATATCTCCATCAATGTTTAGTTTTTGTATTGTTTTCATTTTAGCATAACATTTTTTAAGCGACGTCCATGAAAGAGTATGGCGGCGCCGTAGCACCGCCATCTTGGATTTCTGCACTGCACTTTCCTCTGCTACTGACACTTTCTGGACTGTCTTCGAGAACTTCCCCAGGGAGGCTGTGAAGTGTGATACCCTGATGGTTCTATCTGCTAACTCTGTTTGGTGATGTCATAGTGATGTCATAAAAGAATGGAAAAGATCAAATTAACAACATTTCTTTCTTCACTTTGATCTCCACTCTCTCTCTCTCAGCAACAACATTTCACTTATACGGTACAAATCCAGCTTTTATACATTTTACACCTCACTTGGGTTTGAGGGAATCACATCCAGAACAGGATGGAACACAGGAGCCATCTTGGATGGGTCTACTGTCCTTTACAGAGATCTGGAACCTTATGCATGTATTATTGTAGAATAATGTGAAGGTTCCAACAACAACAGTGAAATGTTGTCTGTGAAGTTAGCTAAAGGGTTTAAAGCTAGCCAGGAGTTGAACCAGGACCCTTCGCATCCATAGTCAGACGTGTTCTCTATTTCACATCTAGCTCCTTGGTAAGGTAAGTTTTCACATGTTTGTATTTGTTTATATTTATAATACTGAAGAAGAAACTAGTGACAAAAGTCTTTGACTCTCAAATTGTCATGAAGTTGTTTTTGTTGTTCTAGTGACGTATCAGTGTCCGATTGCTTTCTACTGGAATTCTACTGTCAAAGTTCTATATCTGTTTGATCTTCCATTAACAATAAGAGGCAACAACACGACTGCTGGACCATGTCGACTGTATCACTGACACTCGTTGGGTGTCTTAAGACCCATAACCATGTGGATGGAGAGTCTTCACTGCTTCTTGAGGAAGTTTGAGTTAGCACAATGGAAACCAAGCTGATCCAGTGTCAAAACTTCGCCTGTGTATAGTCCTGGGGAATTTTTTCTCCAGGCCAGAAATCTCAGTTGACACCCTTCGATAGCTCAGTTGGTAGAGCGGAGGACTGTAGTGGGCAACATTGTCATCCTTAGGTCGCTGGTTCAAATCCGGCTCGAAGGAGGACTTTTCATTAAACTGGTATGAAGGATTTAGAAGAGCAAGTTGACTCTGTAACCTAAATGTTTAGTTGGAAGGTCAAACTTCAGAGTCCTGACATCTTACCACAGCCCTCAAGGCTTCAAAGGAAAACCTGGAGGCCCAGGCACACGACCACCTCAGCTTCCACTCAGAGCCCAGACCAGCTGTTCAGATTTGGACACTTGGAGCTGAGAAGGGGGAGGCTCCATGATTCCTGTTCATGCAGAGGTTTTATTTCCCTTTGCCACTGAAGGAAACACACTCACTAGTCACCAGTCCACAGATGAAAACACAAAATCATATGTGTACACAGAAAGTCCAGTTAAGATGGAGACGGGTTGTGAATGACACAGATGCTACTGGTACAGTATGAGAGTCTGACTGCTTTCAAAAGGTCCAGTGATCATACAAGCGTATCAGTCACTCTCGTACTTTCTCATGGTTCTATTGACCATGAGAAGCAACAACACAACACTACTGCTTGGACATGTTTGCTGGATCACATCATGGATGATGGATGATGGATGGATGGATGGATGGATGATGGATGTAATATACAGAAATGACTTATGTTCACTCTGGAGGTGAGGGGGGAACTCCTGTTCTCACTTTCATTGTCACTTTAATTTGAAAAAAACATATATTCTATTTTCACCAAGATGTTAGTGAGTTAGTTTTACCAGTAAATGGCTGCTCCATCCTCACTTCTCCTATAACCAGGCCCAACACACACACACACACACACACACACACACACACACACACACACACACACACACACACACACACACACACACACACACACACACACACACAGCCGGGCCTCCTGGGGGTCGTTTGGAGGGTCATAATTTATTTACACATGTTATAGATAATATCAAAGTAAGTGATGTATTAGTCAATGATATCAGTGATTTCATGTCTGTTTGTTTTAGTTTTTTTACTATTTACAATAAAAACCACAGAAACATTAAAACAGACAACAGATAGATGTCAACACAAATGAGTCAAAACAGAGCAGTCCCTGGAAAAACTAGTTATTGAGGTACAATCAGATGACTGGGAACTCATTTATAAATACGAGAAAAAGTGAAATATAAAGATGTTTAATGGATGACAAAGGGCTTAAAAAATGCATCCAAGGAGAAGAATACATGACATAGAGAATCCAATAAATGATGAACGAAGGAGATGGAAAATAAATCCAAGAAATGTAAAACAAAGTTCACTCATATGATGAGAAAATGTTAGAAGAATTCTTTTAAGAAAGTACCAGAAAACAATAAAGACCATGTCAGCAGTACATAGAAGGTTCTACATAGTATCATTCAACAGGCTTCCAGTAAGGATACCGTTATTGAAAACAGACACACTTCACAAACTACAGACCCACAATTCTCCCAAATCCTAGAAAAACTCTTCAACGACATACTAGATACATTCAGAGAAATGAAATCTAATTCATTAAATCTAGGTCAAAGCAAAATCATGATATTTGGAAAATATGAAATAAATAAACAGGTAAAGGTTCAAGTAGAGAATGTAAATAGAGAAAAGGTGATTGAAGACAAATTTCTAGAAAAATGTAAGGATGAGTACGAGCACATTACAACTCTACAAAGCTGATTTCCTTTGATCTGAGCGTCTCCATGGCTCCAGTGCTGATCTCCTATCAGATCAAAGGAGATCAGTGCCTTTTGCCATGGAGATGCTCAGATCCAAGATTTCCTCCAGCTTTGATCTCCGTTGATCTCCATCCGGTGCCTCTCCCATCCACTTTGTGATGAAAGGCTCATTATTGTTCTTTTTCACAACCTTGGTGATGACGTCATCATTAGATTCAGGTATGCTGAAGCAGGCAGAGAACTAAAACATGCAGGACACCAGCACTCTCTGACCCAGTTTGGACACCCTGTCGTAGACCATCAAGAGACAGCTTAGTTTTATCCTACTGATGACGTGTTGCTGCAATAGTCATCTTGCTCAGTTTCAAGTTTTTTCCCACAGACACCAGAGCAATCTGTAACAGGATTTGACAGACAGTGACGGGGCGCGGCCAGCAGGGGGCAGCAGCGAGGCTGACTTGCTCTTTGACCGTGTGACTGTGGTGACCAAATCCAGGGGGCGTATTACATTGGTTATTGATGTAGCTTAAAGAGGTGGAACAGATTAAACATTCAGATGAAACAATCAGCAAATAAAAGTCAAATGAAGAAAACGTACAAGGGCTTATTAGTCAATGATATCAGTGATTTCATGTCTGTTTGTTTTTTTACTATTTCCAATAAAAACCACAGAAAGATTAAAAGAGACAACAGATGGATATCATTACAAATGAGTCAGAAGAGAGGAATCCCTGGATAAACTAGTTATTGAGGTACAATCGGATGACTGGGAACTCATTTATAAAGGAAAAGACGCCCTGTCACTATGAGTGTAAAATCAAACAATACAAGAGAAAGTGAAATATGGATCTGGACTCTGGGAGCAGTGGGCGGAGCTGAGGTTGCACCGTGAGAGAGAGCGAGAGAGAGAGAGTGGACCAAGATAGAGACTGAGACTGAGTTTTACACTCGGACTTGGACTTGGAGTGGAGTGGATTAGTCTGGAGGCCCAGGCACATGACCACCTCAGCTTCCACTCAGAGCCCAGACCAGCTGTTCAGATTTGGACACTTGGAGCTGAGAAGGGGGAGGCTCCATGATTCCTCTTCATGCAGAGGTTTTATTTCCCTTTGCCACTGAAGGCAACACACTCACTAGCCACCAGTCCACAGATGAAAACACAAAATCATATGTGTACACAGAAAGTCCAGTTAAGATGGAGACGGGTTGTGAATGACACAGATGCTACTGGTACAGTATGAGAGTCTGACTGCTTTCAAAAGGTCCAGTGATCATACAAGCGTATCAGTCACTCTCATACTTTCTCATGGTTCTATTGACAATGAGAAGCAACAACACAACACTACTGCTTGGACATGTTTGCTGGATCACATCATGGATGATGGATGATGGATGGATGGATGGATGGATGGATGGATGGATGATGGATGTAATATACAGACATGACTTATGTTCACTCTGGAGGTGAGGGGGGAACTCCTGTTCTCACTTTCATTGTCACTTTAATTTGAAAAAAACATATATTCTATTTTCACCAAGATGTTAGTGAGTTAGTTTTACCAGTAAATGGCTGCTCCATCCTCACTTCTCCTATAACCAGGCCCAAACACACACACACACACACACACACACACACACACACACACACACACACACACACACACACACACACACACACACACAACAGCCGGGCCTCCTGGGGGTCGTTTGGAGGGTCATAATTTATTTACACATGTTATAGATAATATCAAAGTAAGTGGTGTATTAGTCAATGATATCAGTGATTTCATGTCTGTTTGTTTTAGTTTTTTTTACTATTTACAATAAAATCCACAGAAACATTAAAACAGACAACAGATAGATGTCAACAAAAATGAGTCAAAACAGAGCAGTCCCTGGAAAAACTAGTTATTGAGGTACAATCAGATGACTGGGAACTCATTTATAAATACGAGAAAAAGTGAAATATAAAGATGTTTAATGGATGACAAAGGGCTTAAAAAATGCATCCAAGGAGAAGAATACATGACATAGAGAATCCAATAAATGATGAACGAAGGAGATGGAAAATAAATCCAAGAAATGTAAAACAAAGTTCACTCATATGCTGAGAAAATGTAAGAAGAATTCTTTTAAGAAAGTACCAGAAAACAATAAAGACCATGTCAGCAGTACATAGAAGGTTCTACATAGTATCATTCAACAGGCTTCCAGTAAGGATACCGTTATTGAAAACAGACACACTTCACAAACTACAGACACACAATTCTCCCAAATCCTAGAAAAACTCTTCAACGACATACTAGATACATTCAGAGAAATGAAATCTAATTCATTAAATCTAGGTCAAACCAAAATCATGATATTTGGAAAATATGAAATAAATAAACAGGTAAAGGTTCAAGTAGAGAGTGTAAATAGAGAAAAGGTGATTGAAGACAAATTTCTAGAAAAATGTAAGGATGAGTACGAGCACATTACAACTCTACAAAACTGATTTCCTTTGATCTGAGCGTCTCCATGGCTCCAGTGCTGATCTCCTATCAGATCAAAGGAGATCAGGGCCTTTTGCCATGGAGATGCTCAGATCCAAGATTTCCTCCGGCTTTGATCTCCGTTGATCTCCATCCGGTGCCTCTCCCATCCACTTTGTGATGAAAGGCTCATTATTGTTCTTTTTCACAACCTTGGTGATGACGTCATCATTAGATTCAGGTATGCTGAAGCAGGCAGAGAACTAAAACATGCAGGACACCAGCACTCTCTGACCCAGTTTGGACACCCTGTCGTAGACCATCAAGAGACAGCTTAGTTTTATCCTACTGATGACGTGTTGCTGCAATAGTCATCTTGCTCAGTTTCAAGTTTTTTCCCACAGACATCAGAGCACTCTGTAACAGGATTTGACAGATAGTGACGGGGCGCGGCCAGCAGGGGCCAGCAGCGAGGCTGACTTGCTCTTTGACCGTGTGACTGTGGTGACCAAATCCAGGGGGCGTATTACATTGGTTATTGATGTAGCTTAAAGAGGTGGAACAGATTAAACATTCAGATGAAACAATCAGCAAATAAAAGTCAAATGAAGAAAACGTACAAGGGCTTATTAGTCAATGATATCAGTGATTTCATGTCTGTTTGTTTTTTTACTATTTCCAATAAAAACCACAGAAAGATTAAAAGAGACAACAGATGGATATCATTACAAATGAGTCAGAAGAGAGGAATCCCTGGATAAACTAGTTATTGAGGTACAATCGGATGACTGGGAACTCATTTATAAAGGAAAAGACGCCCTGTCACTATGAGTGTACAATCAAACAATACAAGAGAAAGTGAAATATGGATCTGGACTCTGGGAGCAGTGGGCGGAGCTGAGGTTGCACCGTGAGAGAGAGCGAGAGAGAGAGAGAGAGAGAGAGAGAGAGAGAGTGGACAAAGATAGAGACTGAGACTGAGACTGAGTTTTACACTCGGACTTGGACTTGGAGTGGAGTGGATTAGTCTGGAGGCCCAGGCACATGACCACCTCAGCTTCCACTCAGAGCCCAGACCAGCTGTTCAGATTTGGACACTTGGAGCTGAGAAGGGGGAGGCTCCATGATTCCTCTTCATGCAGAGGTTTTATTTCCCTTTGCCACTGAAGGCAACACACTCACTAGCCACCAGTCCACAGATGAAAACACAAAATCATATGTGTACACAGAAAGTCCAGTTAAGATGGAGACGGGTTGTGAATGACACAGATGCTACTGGTACAGTATGAGAGTCTGACTGCTTTCAAAAGGTCCAGTGATCATACAAGCGTATCAGTCACTCTCATACTTTCTCATGGTTCTATTGACAATGAGAAGCAACAACACAACACTACTGCTTGGACATGTTTGCTGGATCACATCATGGATGATGGATGATGGATGGATGGATGGATGGATGGATGGATGGATGATGGATGTAATATACAGACATGACTTATGTTCACTCTGGAGGTGAGGGGGGAACTCCTGTTCTCACTTTCATTGTCACTTTAATTTGAAAAAAACATATATTCTATTTTCACCAAGATGTTAGTGAGTTAGTTTTACCAGTAAATGGCTGCTCCATCCTCACTTCTCCTATAACCAGGCCCAAACACACACACACACACACACACACACACACACACACACACACACACACACACACACACACACACACACACACACACACACACACACACACACACACACAACAGCCGGGCCTCCTGGGGGTCGTTTGGAGGGTCATAATTTATTTACACATGTTATAGATAATATCAAAGTAAGTGGTGTATTAGTCAATGATATCAGTGATTTCATGTCTGTTTGTTTTAGTTTTTTTACTATTTACAATAAAATCCACAGAAACATTAAAACAGACAACAGATAGATGTCAACAAAAATGAGTCAAAACAGAGCAGTCCCTGGAAAAACTAGTTATTGAGGTACAATCAGATGACTGGGAACTCATTTATAAATACGAGAAAAAGTGAAATATAAAGATGTTTAATGGATGACAAAGGGCTTAAAAAATGCATCCAAGGAGAAGAATACATGACATAGAGAATCCAATAAATGACGAACGAAGGAGATGGAAAATAAATCCAAGAAATGTAAAACAAAGTTCACTCATATGCTGAGAAAATGTAAGAAGAATTCTTTTAAGAAAGTACCAGAAAACAATAAAGACCATGTCAGCAGTACATAGAAGGTTCTACATAGTATCATTCAACAGGCTTCCAGTAAGGATACCGTTATTGAAAACAGACACACTTCACAAACTACAGACACACAATTCTCCCAAATCCTAGAAAAACTCTTCAACGACATACTAGATACATTCAGAGAAATGAAATCTAATTCATTAAATCTAGGTCAAACCAAAATCATGATATTTGGAAAATATGAAATAAATAAACAGGTAAAGGTTCAAGTAGAGAGTGTAAATAGAGAAAAGGTGATTGAAGACAAATTTCTAGAAAAATGTAAGGATGAGTACGAGCACATTACAACTCTACAAAGCTGATTTCCTTTGATCTGAGCGTCTCCATGGCTCCAGTGCTGATCTCCTATCAGATCAAAGGAGATCAGTGCCTTTTGCCATGGAGATGCTCAGATCCAAGATTTCCTCCGGCTTTGATCTCCGTTGATCTCCATCCGGTGCCTCTCCCATCCACTTTGTGATGAAAGGCTCATTATTGTTCTTTTTCACAACCTTGGTGATGACGTCATCATTAGATTCAGGTATGCTGAAGCAGGCAGAGAACTAAAACATGCAGGACACCAGCACTCTCTGACCCAGTTTGGACACCCTGTCGTAGACCATCAAGAGACAGCTTAGTTTTATCCTACTGATGACGTGTTGCTGCAATAGTCATCTTGCTCAGTATCAATTTTTTTCCCACAGACACCAGAGCAATCTGTAACAGGATTTGACAGATAGTGACGGGGCGCGGCCAGCAGGGGGCAGCAGCGAGGCTGACTTGCTCTTTGACCGTGTGACTGTGGTGACCAAATCCAGGGGGCGTATTACATTGGTTATTGATGTAGCTTAAAGAGGTGGAACAGATTAAACATTCAGATGAAACAATCAGCAAATAAAAGTCAAATGAAGAAAACGTACAAGGGCTTATTAGTCAATGATATCAGTGATTTCATGTCTGTTTGTTTTTTTACTATTTCCAATAAAAACCACAGAAAGATTAAAACAGACAACAGATGGATATCATTACAAAATGAGTCAGAAGAGAGGAATCCCTGGATAAACTAGTTATTGAGGTACAATCGGATGACTGGGAACTCATTTATAAAGGAAAAGACGCCCTGTCACTATGAGTGTACAATCAAACAATACAAGAGAAAGTGAAATATGGATCTGGACTCTGGGAGCAGTGGGCAGAGCTGAGGTTGCACCGTGAGAGAGAGCGAGAGAGAGAGAGTGGACCAAGATAGAGACTGAGACTGAGTTTTACACTCGGACTTGGACTTGGAGTGGAGTGGATTAGTCTGGAGGCCCAGGCACATGACCACCTCAGCTTCCACTCAGAGCCCAGACCAGCTGTTCAGATTTGGACACTTGGAGCTGAGAAGGGGGAGGCTCCATGATTCCTCTTCATGCAGAGGTTTTATTTCCCTTTGCCACTGAAGGTAACACACTCACTAGCCACCAGTCCACAGATGAAAACACAAAATCATATGTGTACACAGAAAGTCCAGTTAAGATGGAGACGGGTTGTGAATGACACAGATGCTACTGGTACAGTATGAGAGTCTGACTGCTTTCAAAAGGTCCAGTGATCATACAAGCGTATCAGTCACTCTCATACTTTCTCATGGTTCTATTGACAATGAGAAGCAACAACACAACACTACTGCTTGGACATGTTTGCTGGATCACATCATGGATGATGGATGATGGATGGATGGATGGATGGATGGATGGATGGATGATGGATGTAATATACAGACATGACTTATGTTCACTCTGGAGTTGAGGGGGGAACTCCTGTTCTCACTTTCATTGTCACTTTAATTTGAAAAAAACATATATTCTATTTTCACCAAGATGTTAGTGAGTTAGTTTTACCAGTAAATGGCTGCTCCATCCTCACTTCTCCTATAACCAGGCCCAAACACACACACCCCCCCCCCACACACACACACACACACACACACACACACAACAGCCGGGCCTCCTGGGGGTCGTTTGGAGGGTCATAATTTATTTACACATGTTATAGATAATATCAAAGTAAGTGATGTATTAGTCAATGATATCAGTGATTTCATGTCTGTTTGTTTTAGTTTTTTTACTATTTACAATAAAAAACACAGAAACATTAAAACAGACAACAGATAGATGTCAACACAAATGAGTCAAAACAGAGCAGTCCCTGGAAAAACTAGTTATTGAGGTACAATCAGATGACTGGGAACTCATTTATAAATACGAGAAAAAGTGAAATATAAAGATGTTTAATGGATGACAAAGGGCTTAAAAAATGCATCCAAGGAGAAGAATACATGACATAGAGAATCCAATAAATGATGAACGAAGGAGATGGAAAATAAATCCAAGAAATGTAAAACAAAGTTCACTCATATGATGAGAAAATGTTAGAAGAATTCTTTTAAGAAAGTACCAGAAAACAATAAAGACCATGTCAGCAGTACATAGAAGGTTCTACATAGTATCATTCAACAGGCTTCCAGTAAGGATACCGTTATTGAAAACAGACACACTTCACAAACTACAGACCCACAATTCTCCCAAATCCTAGAAAAACTCTTCAACGACATACTAGATACATTCAGAGAAATGAAATCTAATTCATTAAATCTAGGTCAAACAAAAATCATGATATTTGGAAAATATGAAATAAATAAACAGGTAAAGGTTCAAGTAGAGAGTGTAAATAGAGAAAAGGTGATTGAAGACAAATTTCTAGAAAAATGTAAGGATGAGTACGAGCACATTACAACTCTACAAAGCTGATTTCCTTTGATCTGAGCGTCTCCATGGCTCCAGTGCTGATCTCCTATCAGATCAAAGGAGATCAGGGCCTTTTGCCATGGAGATGCTCAGATCCAAGATTTCCTCCGGCTTTGATCTCCGTTGATCTCCATCCGGTGCCTCTCCCATCCACTTTGTGATGAAAGGCTCATTATTGTTCTTTTTCACAACCTTGGTGATGACGTCATCATTAGATTCAGGTATGCTGAAGCAGGCAGAGAACTAAAACATGCAGGACACCAGCACTCTCTGACCCAGTTTGGACACCCTGTCGTAGACCATCAAGAGACAGCTTAGTTTTATCCTACTGATGACGTGTTGCTGCAATAGTCATCTTGCTCAGTTTCAAGTTTTTTCCCACAGACATCAGAGCACTCTGTAACAGGATTTGACAGATAGTGACGGGGCGCGGCCAGCAGGGGCCAGCAGCGAGGCTGACTTGCTCTTTGACCGTGTGACTGTGGTGACCAAATCCAGGGGGCGTATTACATTGGTTATTGATGTAGCTTAAAGAGGTGGAACAGATTAAACATTCAGATGAAACAATCAGCAAATAAAAGTCAAATGAAGAAAACGTACAAGGGCTTATTAGTCAATGATATCAGTGATTTCATGTCTGTTTGTTTTTTTACTATTTCCAATAAAAACCACAGAAAGATTAAAAGAGACAACAGATGGATATCATTACAAATGAGTCAGAAGAGAGGAATCCCTGGATAAACTAGTTATTGAGGTACAATCGGATGACTGGGAACTCATTTATAAAGGAAAAGACGCCCTGTCACTATGAGTGTACAATCAAACAATACAAGAGAAAGTGAAATATGGATCTGGACTCTGGGAGCAGTGGGCGGAGCTGAGGTTGCACCGTGAGAGAGAGCGAGAGAGAGAGAGAGAGAGAGAGAGAGAGAGAGAGTGGACAAAGATAGAGACTGAGACTGAGACTGAGTTTTACACTCGGACTTGGACTTGGAGTGGAGTGGATTAGTCTGGAGGCCCAGGCACATGACCACCTCAGCTTCCACTCAGAGCCCAGACCAGCTGTTCAGATTTGGACACTTGGAGCTGAGAAGGGGGAGGCTCCATGATTCCTCTTCATGCAGAGGTTTTATTTCCCTTTGCCACTGAAGGCAACACACTCACTAGCCACCAGTCCACAGATGAAAACACAAAATCATATGTGTACACAGAAAGTCCAGTTAAGATGGAGACGGGTTGTGAATGACACAGATGCTACTGGTACAGTATGAGAGTCTGACTGCTTTCAAAAGGTCCAGTGATCATACAAGCGTATCAGTCACTCTCATACTTTCTCATGGTTCTATTGACAATGAGAAGCAACAACACAACACTACTGCTTGGACATGTTTGCTGGATCACATCATGGATGATGGATGATGGATGGATGGATGGATGGATGGATGGATGGATGGATGGATGGATGATGGATGTAATATACAGACATGACTTATGTTCACTCTGGAGGTGAGGGGGGAACTCCTGTTCTCACTTTCATTGTCACTTTAATTTGAAAAAAACATATATTCTATTTTCACCAAGATGTTAGTGAGTTAGTTTTACCAGTAAATGGCTGCTCCATCCTCACTTCTCCTATAACCAGGCCCAAACACACACACACCCCCCCCCACACACCCCCACACACACACACACACACACACACACACACACAACAGCCGGGCCTCCTGGGGGTCGTTTGGAGGGTCATAATTTATTTACACATGTTATAGATAATATCAAAGTAAGTGATGTATTAGTCAATGATATCAGTGATTTCATGTCTGTTTGTTTTAGTTTTTTTACTATTTACAATAAAAAACACAGAAAGATTAAAACAGACAACAGATAGATGTCAACACAAATGAGTCAAAACAGAGCAGTCCCTGGAAAAACTAGTTATTGAGGTACAATCAGATGACTGGGAACTCATTTATAAATACGAGAAAAAGTGAAATATAAAGATGTTTAATGGATGACAAAGGGCTTAAAAAATGCATCCAAGGAGAAGAATACATGACATAGAGAATCCAATAAATGATGAACGAAGGAGATGGAAAATAAATCCAAGAAATGTAAAACAAAGTTCACTCATATGATGAGAAAATGTTAGAAGAATTCTTTTAAGAAAGTACCAGAAAACAATAAAGACCATGTCAGCAGTACATAGAAGGTTCTACATAGTATCATTCAACAGGCTTCCAGTAAGGATACCGTTATTGAAAACAGACACACTTCACAAACTACAGACCCACAATTCTCCCAAATCCTAGAAAAACTCTTCAACGACATACTAGATACATTCAGAGAAATGAAATCTAATTCATTAAATCTAGGTCAAACAAAAATCATGATATTTGGAAAATATGAAATAAATAAACAGGTAAAGGTTCAAGTAGAGAGTGTAAATAGAGAAAAGGTGATTGAAGACAAATTTCTAGAAAAATGTAAGGATGAGTACGAGCACATTACAACTCTACAAAGCTGATTTCCTTTGATCTGAGCGTCTCCATGGCTCCAGTGCTGATCTCCTATCAGATCAAAGGAGATCAGGGCCTTTTGCCATGGAGATGCTCAGATCCAAGATTTCCTCCGGCTTTGATCTCCGTTGATCTCCATCCGGTGCCTCTCCCATCCACTTTGTGATGAAAGGCTCATTATTGTTCTTTTTCACAACCTTGGTGATGACGTCATCATTAGATTCAGGTATGCTGAAGCAGGCAGAGAACTAAAACATGCAGGACACCAGCACTCTCTGACCCAGTTTGGACACCCTGTCGTAGACCATCAAGAGACAGCTTAGTTTTATCCTACTGATGACGTGTTGCTGCAATAGTCATCTTGCTCAGTTTCAAGTTTTTTCCCACAGACATCAGAGCACTCTGTAACAGGATTTGACAGATAGTGATGGGGCGCGGCCAGCAGGGGGCAGCAGCGAGGCTGACTTGCTCTTTGACCGTGTGACTGTGGTGACCAAATCCAGGGGGCGTATTACATTGGTTATTGATGTAGCTTAAAGAGGTGGAACAGATTAAACATTCAGATGAAACAATCAGCAAATAAAAGTCAAATGAAGAAAACGTACAAGGGCTTATTAGTCAATGATATCAGTGATTTCATGTCTGTTTGTTTTTTTACTATTTCCAATAAAAACCACAGAAAGATTAAAACAGACAACAGATGGATATCATTACAAAATGAGTCAGAAGAGAGGAATCCCTGGATAAACTAGTTATTGAGGTACAATCGGATGACTGGGAACTCATTTATAAAGGAAAAGACGCCCTGTCACTATGAGTGTACAATCAAACAATACAAGAGAAAGTGAAATATGGATCTGGACTCTGGGAGCAGTGGGCAGAGCTGAGGTTGCACCGTGAGAGAGAGCGAGAGAGAGAGAGAGAGAGAGAGTGGACAAAGATAGAGACTGAGACTGAGTTTTACACTCGGACTTGGACTTGGAGTGGAGTGGATTAGACTGGAGGCCCAGGCACATGACCACCTCAGCTTCCACTCAGAGCCCAGACCAGCTGTTCAGATTTGGACACTTGGAGCTGAGAAGGGGGAGGCTCCATGATTCCTCTTCATGCAGAGGTTTTATTTCCCTTTGCCACTGAAGGCAACACACTCACTAGCCACCAGTCCACAGATGAAAACACAAAATCATATGTGTACACAGAAAGTCCAGTTAAGATGGAGACGGGTTGTGAATGACACAGATGCTACTGGTACAGTATGAGAGTCTGACTGCTTTCAAAAGGTCCAGTGATCATACAAGCGTATCAGTCACTCTCATACTTTCTCATGGTTCTATTGACAATGAGAAGCAACAACACAACACTACTGCTTGGACATGTTTGCTGGATCACATCATGGATGATGGATGATGGATGGATGGATGGATGGATGGATGGATGATGGATGTAATATACAGACATGACTTATGTTCACTCTGGAGGTGAGGGGGGAACTCCTGTTCTCACTTTCATTGTCACTTTAATTTGAAAAAAACATATATTCTATTTTCACCAAGATGTTAGTGAGTTAGTTTTACCAGTAAATGGCTGCTCCATCCTCACTTCTCCTATAACCAGGCCCAAACACCCCCCCCCCCCCCCCCCCCCCCCACACACACACACACACACACACACACACAACAGCCGGGCCTCCTGGGGGTCGTTTGGAGGGTCATAATTTATTTACACATGTTATAGATAATATCAAAGTAAGTGATGTATTAGTCAATGATATCAGTGATTTCATGTCTGTTTGTTTTAGTTTTTTTTACTATTTACAATAAAAAACACAGAAACATTAAAACAGACAACAGATAGATGTCAACACAAATGAGTCAAAACAGAGCAGTCCCTGGAAAAACTAGTTATTGAGGTACAATCAGATGACTGGGAACTCATTTATAAATACGAGAAAAAGTGAAATATAAAGATGTTTAATGGATGACAAAGGGCTTAAAAAATGCATCCAAGGAGAAGAATACATGACATAGAGAATCCAATAAATGATGAACGAAGGAGATGGAAAATAAATCCAAGAAATGTAAAACAAAGTTCACTCATATGATGAGAAAATGTTAGAAGAATTCTTTTAAGAAAGTACCAGAAAACAATAAAGACCATGTCAGCAGTACATAGAAGGTTCTACATAGTATCATTCAACAGGCTTCCAGTAAGGATACCGTTATTGAAAACAGACACACTTCACAAACTACAGACCCACAATTCTCCCAAATCCTAGAAAAACTCTTCAACGACATACTAGATACATTCAGAGAAATGAAATCTAATTCATTAAATCTAGGTCAAACAAAAATCATGATATTTGGAAAATATGAAATAAATAAACAGGTAAAGGTTCAAGTAGAGAGTGTAAATAGAGAAAAGGTGATTGAAGACAAATTTCTAGAAAAATGTAAGGATGAGTACGAGCACATTACAACTCTACAAAGCTGATTTCCTTTGATCTGAGCGTCTCCATGGCTCCAGTGCTGATCTCCTATCAGATCAAAGGAGATCAGGGCCTTTTGCCATGGAGATGCTCAGATCCAAGATTTCCTCCGGCTTTGATCTCCGTTGATCTCCATCCGGTGCCTCTCCCATCCACTTTGTGATGAAAGGCTCATTATTGTTCTTTTTCACAACCTTGGTGATGACGTCATCATTAGATTCAGGTATGCTGAAGCAGGCAGAGAACTAAAACATGCAGGACACCAGCACTCTCTGACCCAGTTTGGACACCCTGTCGTAGACCATCAAGAGACAGCTTAGTTTTATCCTACTGATGACGTGTTGCTGCAATAGTCATCTTGCTCAGTTTCAAGTTTTTTCCCACAGACATCAGAGCACTCTGTAACAGGATTTGACAGATAGTGACGGGGCGCGGCCAGCAGGGGCCAGCAGCGAGGCTGACTTGCTCTTTGACCGTGTGACTGTGGTGACCAAATCCAGGGGGCGTATTACATTGGTTATTGATGTAGCTTAAAGAGGTGGAACAGATTAAACATTCAGATGAAACAATCAGCAAATAAAAGTCAAATGAAGAAAACGTACAAGGGCTTATTAGTCAATGATATCAGTGATTTCATGTCTGTTTGTTTTTTTACTATTTCCAATAAAAACCACAGAAAGATTAAAAGAGACAACAGATGGATATCATTACAAATGAGTCAGAAGAGAGGAATCCCTGGATAAACTAGTTATTGAGGTACAATCGGATGACTGGGAACTCATTTATAAAGGAAAAGACGCCCTGTCACTATGAGTGTACAATCAAACAATACAAGAGAAAGTGAAATATGGATCTGGACTCTGGGAGCAGTGGGCGGAGCTGAGGTTGCACCGTGAGAGAGAGCGAGCGAGAGAGAGAGAGAGAGAGAGAGAGAGAGTGGACAAAGATAGAGACTGAGACTGAGACTGAGTTTTACACTCGGACTTGGACTTGGAGTGGAGTGGATTAGTCTGGAGGCCCAGGCACATGACCACCTCAGCTTCCACTCAGAGCCCAGACCAGCTGTTCAGATTTGGACACTTGGAGCTGAGAAGGGGGAGGCTCCATGATTCCTCTTCATGCAGAGGTTTTATTTCCCTTTGCCACTGAAGGCAACACACTCACTAGCCACCAGTCCACAGATGAAAACACAAAATCATATGTGTACACAGAAAGTCCAGTTAAGATGGAGACGGGTTGTGAATGACACAGATGCTACTGGTACAGTATGAGAGTCTGACTGCTTTCAAAAGGTCCAGTGATCATACAAGCGTATCAGTCACTCTCATACTTTCTCATGGTTCTATTGACAATGAGAAGCAACAACACAACACTACTGCTTGGACATGTTTGCTGGATCACATCATGGATGATGGATGATGGATGGATGGATGGATGGATGGATGGATGGATGATGGATGTAATATACAGACATGACTTATGTTCACTCTGGAGGTGAGGGGGGAACTCCTGTTCTCACTTTCATTGTCACTTTAATTTGAAAAAAACATATATTCTATTTTCACCAAGATGTTAGTGAGTTAGTTTTACCAGTAAATGGCTGCTCCATCCTCACTTCTCCTATAACCAGGCCCAAACACACACACACACACACACACACACACACACACACACACACACACACACACACACACACACACACACACACACACACACACACACACACACACACACAACAGCCGGGCCTCCTGGGGGTCGTTTGGAGGGTCATAATTTATTTACACATGTTATAGATAATATCAAAGTAAGTGGTGTATTAGTCAATGATATCAGTGATTTCATGTCTGTTTGTTTTAGTTTTTTTACTATTTACAATAAAATCCACAGAAACATTAAAACAGACAACAGATAGATGTCAACAAAAATGAGTCAAAACAGAGCAGTCCCTGGAAAAACTAGTTATTGAGGTACAATCAGATGACTGGGAACTCATTTATAAATACGAGAAAAAGTGAAATATAAAGATGTTTAATGGATGACAAAGGGCTTAAAAAATGCATCCAAGGAGAAGAATACATGACATAGAGAATCCAATAAATGACGAACGAAGGAGATGGAAAATAAATCCAAGAAATGTAAAACAAAGTTCACTCATATGCTGAGAAAATGTAAGAAGAATTCTTTTAAGAAAGTACCAGAAAACAATAAAGACCATGTCAGCAGTACATAGAAGGTTCTACATAGTATCATTCAACAGGCTTCCAGTAAGGATACCGTTATTGAAAACAGACACACTTCACAAACTACAGACACACAATTCTCCCAAATCCTAGAAAAACTCTTCAACGACATACTAGATACATTCAGAGAAATGAAATCTAATTCATTAAATCTAGGTCAAACCAAAATCATGATATTTGGAAAATATGAAATAAATAAACAGGTAAAGGTTCAAGTAGAGAGTGTAAATAGAGAAAAGGTGATTGAAGACAAATTTCTAGAAAAATGTAAGGATGAGTACGAGCACATTACAACTCTACAAAGCTGATTTCCTTTGATCTGAGCGTCTCCATGGCTCCAGTGCTGATCTCCTATCAGATCAAAGGAGATCAGTGCCTTTTGCCATGGAGATGCTCAGATCCAAGATTTCCTCCGGCTTTGATCTCCGTTGATCTCCATCCGGTGCCTCTCCCATCCACTTTGTGATGAAAGGCTCATTATTGTTCTTTTTCACAACCTTGGTGATGACGTCATCATTAGATTCAGGTATGCTGAAGCAGGCAGAGAACTAAAACATGCAGGACACCAGCACTCTCTGACCCAGTTTGGACACCCTGTCGTAGACCATCAAGAGACAGCTTAGTTTTATCCTACTGATGACGTGTTGCTGCAATAGTCATCTTGCTCAGTATCAATTTTTTTCCCACAGACACCAGAGCAATCTGTAACAGGATTTGACAGATAGTGACGGGGCGCGGCCAGCAGGGGGCAGCAGCGAGGCTGACTTGCTCTTTGACCGTGTGACTGTGGTGACCAAATCCAGGGGGCGTATTACATTGGTTATTGATGTAGCTTAAAGAGGTGGAACAGATTAAACATTCAGATGAAACAATCAGCAAATAAAAGTCAAATGAAGAAAACGTACAAGGGCTTATTAGTCAATGATATCAGTGATTTCATGTCTGTTTGTTTTTTTACTATTTCCAATAAAAACCACAGAAAGATTAAAACAGACAACAGATGGATATCATTACAAAATGAGTCAGAAGAGAGGAATCCCTGGATAAACTAGTTATTGAGGTACAATCGGATGACTGGGAACTCATTTATAAAGGAAAAGACGCCCTGTCACTATGAGTGTACAATCAAACAATACAAGAGAAAGTGAAATATGGATCTGGACTCTGGGAGCAGTGGGCAGAGCTGAGGTTGCACCGTGAGAGAGAGCGAGAGAGAGAGAGTGGACCAAGATAGAGACTGAGACTGAGTTTTACACTCGGACTTGGACTTGGAGTGGAGTGGATTAGTCTGGAGGCCCAGGCACATGACCACCTCAGCTTCCACTCAGAGCCCAGACCAGCTGTTCAGATTTGGACACTTGGAGCTGAGAAGGGGGAGGCTCCATGATTCCTCTTCATGCAGAGGTTTTATTTCCCTTTGCCACTGAAGGTAACACACTCACTAGCCACCAGTCCACAGATGAAAACACAAAATCATATGTGTACACAGAAAGTCCAGTTAAGATGGAGACGGGTTGTGAATGACACAGATGCTACTGGTACAGTATGAGAGTCTGACTGCTTTCAAAAGGTCCAGTGATCATACAAGCGTATCAGTCACTCTCATACTTTCTCATGGTTCTATTGACAATGAGAAGCAACAACACAACACTACTGCTTGGACATGTTTGCTGGATCACATCATGGATGATGGATGATGGATGGATGGATGGATGGATGGATGGATGGATGATGGATGTAATATACAGACATGACTTATGTTCACTCTGGAGTTGAGGGGGGAACTCCTGTTCTCACTTTCATTGTCACTTTAATTTGAAAAAAACATATATTCTATTTTCACCAAGATGTTAGTGAGTTAGTTTTACCAGTAAATGGCTGCTCCATCCTCACTTCTCCTATAACCAGGCCCAAACACACACACCCCCCCCCCACACACACACACACACACACACACACACACAACAGCCGGGCCTCCTGGGGGTCGTTTGGAGGGTCATAATTTATTTACACATGTTATAGATAATATCAAAGTAAGTGATGTATTAGTCAATGATATCAGTGATTTCATGTCTGTTTGTTTTAGTTTTTTTACTATTTACAATAAAAAACACAGAAACATTAAAACAGACAACAGATAGATGTCAACACAAATGAGTCAAAACAGAGCAGTCCCTGGAAAAACTAGTTATTGAGGTACAATCAGATGACTGGGAACTCATTTATAAATACGAGAAAAAGTGAAATATAAAGATGTTTAATGGATGACAAAGGGCTTAAAAAATGCATCCAAGGAGAAGAATACATGACATAGAGAATCCAATAAATGATGAACGAAGGAGATGGAAAATAAATCCAAGAAATGTAAAACAAAGTTCACTCATATGATGAGAAAATGTTAGAAGAATTCTTTTAAGAAAGTACCAGAAAACAATAAAGACCATGTCAGCAGTACATAGAAGGTTCTACATAGTATCATTCAACAGGCTTCCAGTAAGGATACCGTTATTGAAAACAGACACACTTCACAAACTACAGACCCACAATTCTCCCAAATCCTAGAAAAACTCTTCAACGACATACTAGATACATTCAGAGAAATGAAATCTAATTCATTAAATCTAGGTCAAACAAAAATCATGATATTTGGAAAATATGAAATAAATAAACAGGTAAAGGTTCAAGTAGAGAGTGTAAATAGAGAAAAGGTGATTGAAGACAAATTTCTAGAAAAATGTAAGGATGAGTACGAGCACATTACAACTCTACAAAGCTGATTTCCTTTGATCTGAGCGTCTCCATGGCTCCAGTGCTGATCTCCTATCAGATCAAAGGAGATCAGGGCCTTTTGCCATGGAGATGCTCAGATCCAAGATTTCCTCCGGCTTTGATCTCCGTTGATCTCCATCCGGTGCCTCTCCCATCCACTTTGTGATGAAAGGCTCATTATTGTTCTTTTTCACAACCTTGGTGATGACGTCATCATTAGATTCAGGTATGCTGAAGCAGGCAGAGAACTAAAACATGCAGGACACCAGCACTCTCTGACCCAGTTTGGACACCCTGTCGTAGACCATCAAGAGACAGCTTAGTTTTATCCTACTGATGACGTGTTGCTGCAATAGTCATCTTGCTCAGTTTCAAGTTTTTTCCCACAGACATCAGAGCACTCTGTAACAGGATTTGACAGATAGTGACGGGGCGCGGCCAGCAGGGGCCAGCAGCGAGGCTGACTTGCTCTTTGACCGTGTGACTGTGGTGACCAAATCCAGGGGGCGTATTACATTGGTTATTGATGTAGCTTAAAGAGGTGGAACAGATTAAACATTCAGATGAAACAATCAGCAAATAAAAGTCAAATGAAGAAAACGTACAAGGGCTTATTAGTCAATGATATCAGTGATTTCATGTCTGTTTGTTTTTTTACTATTTCCAATAAAAACCACAGAAAGATTAAAAGAGACAACAGATGGATATCATTACAAATGAGTCAGAAGAGAGGAATCCCTGGATAAACTAGTTATTGAGGTACAATCGGATGACTGGGAACTCATTTATAAAGGAAAAGACGCCCTGTCACTATGAGTGTACAATCAAACAATACAAGAGAAAGTGAAATATGGATCTGGACTCTGGGAGCAGTGGGCGGAGCTGAGGTTGCACCGTGAGAGAGAGCGAGAGAGAGAGAGAGAGAGAGAGAGAGAGAGAGAGTGGACAAAGATAGAGACTGAGACTGAGACTGAGTTTTACACTCGGACTTGGACTTGGAGTGGAGTGGATTAGTCTGGAGGCCCAGGCACATGACCACCTCAGCTTCCACTCAGAGCCCAGACCAGCTGTTCAGATTTGGACACTTGGAGCTGAGAAGGGGGAGGCTCCATGATTCCTCTTCATGCAGAGGTTTTATTTCCCTTTGCCACTGAAGGCAACACACTCACTAGCCACCAGTCCACAGATGAAAACACAAAATCATATGTGTACACAGAAAGTCCAGTTAAGATGGAGACGGGTTGTGAATGACACAGATGCTACTGGTACAGTATGAGAGTCTGACTGCTTTCAAAAGGTCCAGTGATCATACAAGCGTATCAGTCACTCTCATACTTTCTCATGGTTCTATTGACAATGAGAAGCAACAACACAACACTACTGCTTGGACATGTTTGCTGGATCACATCATGGATGATGGATGATGGATGGATGGATGGATGGATGGATGGATGGATGGATGGATGGATGGATGGATGATGGATGTAATATACAGACATGACTTATGTTCACTCTGGAGGTGAGGGGGGAACTCCTGTTCTCACTTTCATTGTCACTTTAATTTGAAAAAAACATATATTCTATTTTCACCAAGATGTTAGTGAGTTAGTTTTACCAGTAAATGGCTGCTCCATCCTCACTTCTCCTATAACCAGGCCCAAACACACACACACCCCCCCCCACACACCCCCACACACACACACACACACACACACACACACACAACAGCCGGGCCTCCTGGGGGTCGTTTGGAGGGTCATAATTTATTTACACATGTTATAGATAATATCAAAGTAAGTGATGTATTAGTCAATGATATCAGTGATTTCATGTCTGTTTGTTTTAGTTTTTTTACTATTTACAATAAAAAACACAGAAAGATTAAAACAGACAACAGATAGATGTCAACACAAATGAGTCAAAACAGAGCAGTCCCTGGAAAAACTAGTTATTGAGGTACAATCAGATGACTGGGAACTCATTTATAAATACGAGAAAAAGTGAAATATAAAGATGTTTAATGGATGACAAAGGGCTTAAAAAATGCATCCAAGGAGAAGAATACATGACATAGAGAATCCAATAAATGATGAACGAAGGAGATGGAAAATAAATCCAAGAAATGTAAAACAAAGTTCACTCATATGATGAGAAAATGTTAGAAGAATTCTTTTAAGAAAGTACCAGAAAACAATAAAGACCATGTCAGCAGTACATAGAAGGTTCTACATAGTATCATTCAACAGGCTTCCAGTAAGGATACCGTTATTGAAAACAGACACACTTCACAAACTACAGACCCACAATTCTCCCAAATCCTAGAAAAACTCTTCAACGACATACTAGATACATTCAGAGAAATGAAATCTAATTCATTAAATCTAGGTCAAACAAAAATCATGATATTTGGAAAATATGAAATAAATAAACAGGTAAAGGTTCAAGTAGAGAGTGTAAATAGAGAAAAGGTGATTGAAGACAAATTTCTAGAAAAATGTAAGGATGAGTACGAGCACATTACAACTCTACAAAGCTGATTTCCTTTGATCTGAGCGTCTCCATGGCTCCAGTGCTGATCTCCTATCAGATCAAAGGAGATCAGGGCCTTTTGCCATGGAGATGCTCAGATCCAAGATTTCCTCCGGCTTTGATCTCCGTTGATCTCCATCCGGTGCCTCTCCCATCCACTTTGTGATGAAAGGCTCATTATTGTTCTTTTTCACAACCTTGGTGATGACGTCATCATTAGATTCAGGTATGCTGAAGCAGGCAGAGAACTAAAACATGCAGGACACCAGCACTCTCTGACCCAGTTTGGACACCCTGTCGTAGACCATCAAGAGACAGCTTAGTTTTATCCTACTGATGACGTGTTGCTGCAATAGTCATCTTGCTCAGTTTCAAGTTTTTTCCCACAGACATCAGAGCACTCTGTAACAGGATTTGACAGATAGTGATGGGGCGCGGCCAGCAGGGGGCAGCAGCGAGGCTGACTTGCTCTTTGACCGTGTGACTGTGGTGACCAAATCCAGGGGGCGTATTACATTGGTTATTGATGTAGCTTAAAGAGGTGGAACAGATTAAACATTCAGATGAAACAATCAGCAAATAAAAGTCAAATGAAGAAAACGTACAAGGGCTTATTAGTCAATGATATCAGTGATTTCATGTCTGTTTGTTTTTTTACTATTTCCAATAAAAACCACAGAAAGATTAAAACAGACAACAGATGGATATCATTACAAAATGAGTCAGAAGAGAGGAATCCCTGGATAAACTAGTTATTGAGGTACAATCGGATGACTGGGAACTCATTTATAAAGGAAAAGACGCCCTGTCACTATGAGTGTACAATCAAACAATACAAGAGAAAGTGAAATATGGATCTGGACTCTGGGAGCAGTGGGCAGAGCTGAGGTTGCACCGTGAGAGAGAGCGAGAGAGAGAGAGTGGACCAAGATAGAGACTGAGACTGAGTTTTACACTCGGACTTGGACTTGGAGTGGAGTGGATTAGTCTGGAGGCCCAGGCACATGACCACCTCAGCTTCCACTCAGAGCCCAGACCAGCTGTTCAGATTTGGACACTTGGAGCTGAGAAGGGGGAGGCTCCATGATTCCTCTTCATGCAGAGGTTTTATTTCCCTTTGCCACTGAAGGTAACACACTCACTAGCCACCAGTCCACAGATGAAAACACAAAATCATATGTGTACACAGAAAGTCCAGTTAAGATGGAGACGGGTTGTGAATGACACAGATGCTACTGGTACAGTATGAGAGTCTGACTGCTTTCAAAAGGTCCAGTGATCATACAAGCGTATCAGTCACTCTCATACTTTCTCATGGTTCTATTGACAATGAGAAGCAACAACACAACACTACTGCTTGGACATGTTTGCTGGATCACATCATGGATGATGGATGATGGATGGATGGATGGATGGATGGATGGATGGATGATGGATGTAATATACAGACATGACTTATGTTCACTCTGGAGTTGAGGGGGGAACTCCTGTTCTCACTTTCATTGTCACTTTAATTTGAAAAAAACATATATTCTATTTTCACCAAGATGTTAGTGAGTTAGTTTTACCAGTAAATGGCTGCTCCATCCTCACTTCTCCTATAACCAGGCCCAAACACACACACCCCCCCCCCCCACACACACACACACACACACACACACACACAACAGCCGGGCCTCCTGGGGGTCGTTTGGAGGGTCATAATTTATTTACACATGTTATAGATAATATCAAAGTAAGTGATGTATTAGTCAATGATATCAGTGATTTCATGTCTGTTTGTTTTAGTTTTTTTACTATTTACAATAAAAAACACAGAAACATTAAAACAGACAACAGATAGATGTCAACACAAATGAGTCAAAACAGAGCAGTCCCTGGAAAAACTAGTTATTGAGGTACAATCAGATGACTGGGAACTCATTTATAAATACGAGAAAAAGTGAAATATAAAGATGTTTAATGGATGACAAAGGGCTTAAAAAATGCATCCAAGGAGAAGAATACATGACATAGAGAATCCAATAAATGATGAACGAAGGAGATGGAAAATAAATCCAAGAAATGTAAAACAAAGTTCACTCATATGATGAGAAAATGTTAGAAGAATTCTTTTAAGAAAGTACCAGAAAACAATAAAGACCATGTCAGCAGTACATAGAAGGTTCTACATAGTATCATTCAACAGGCTTCCAGTAAGGATACCGTTATTGAAAACAGACACACTTCACAAACTACAGACCCACAATTCTCCCAAATCCTAGAAAAACTCTTCAACGACATACTAGATACATTCAGAGAAATGAAATCTAATTCATTAAATCTAGGTCAAACAAAAATCATGATATTTGGAAAATATGAAATAAATAAACAGGTAAAGGTTCAAGTAGAGAGTGTAAATAGAGAAAAGGTGATTGAAGACAAATTTCTAGAAAAATGTAAGGATGAGTACGAGCACATTACAACTCTACAAAGCTGATTTCCTTTGATCTGAGCGTCTCCATGGCTCCAGTGCTGATCTCCTATCAGATCAAAGGAGATCAGGGCCTTTTGCCATGGAGATGCTCAGATCCAAGATTTCCTCCGGCTTTGATCTCCGTTGATCTCCATCCGGTGCCTCTCCCATCCACTTTGTGATGAAAGGCTCATTATTGTTCTTTTTCACAACCTTGGTGATGACGTCATCATTAGATTCAGGTATGCTGAAGCAGGCAGAGAACTAAAACATGCAGGACACCAGCACTCTCTGACCCAGTTTGGACACCCTGTCGTAGACCATCAAGAGACAGCTTAGTTTTATCCTACTGATGACGTGTTGCTGCAATAGTCATCTTGCTCAGTTTCAAGTTTTTTCCCACAGACATCAGAGCACTCTGTAACAGGATTTGACAGATAGTGACGGGGCGCGGCCAGCAGGGGCCAGCAGCGAGGCTGACTTGCTCTTTGACCGTGTGACTGTGGTGACCAAATCCAGGGGGCGTATTACATTGGTTATTGATGTAGCTTAAAGAGGTGGAACAGATTAAACATTCAGATGAAACAATCAGCAAATAAAAGTCAAATGAAGAAAACGTACAAGGGCTTATTAGTCAATGATATCAGTGATTTCATGTCTGTTTGTTTTTTTACTATTTCCAATAAAAACCACAGAAAGATTAAAAGAGACAACAGATGGATATCATTACAAATGAGTCAGAAGAGAGGAATCCCTGGATAAACTAGTTATTGAGGTACAATCGGATGACTGGGAACTCATTTATAAAGGAAAAGACGCCCTGTCACTATGAGTGTACAATCAAACAATACAAGAGAAAGTGAAATATGGATCTGGACTCTGGGAGCAGTGGGCGGAGCTGAGGTTGCACCGTGAGAGAGAGCGAGAGAGAGAGAGTGGACCAAGATAGAGACTGAGACTGAGTTTTACACTCGGACTTGGACTTGGAGTGGAGTGGATTAGTCTGGAGGCCCAGGCACATGACCACCTCAGCTTCCACTCAGAGCCCAGACCAGCTGTTCAGATTTGGACACTTGGAGCTGAGAAGGGGGAGGCTCCATGATTCCTCTTCATGCAGAGGTTTTATTTCCCTTTGCCACTGAAGGTAACACACTCACTAGCCACCAGTCCACAGATGAAAACACAAAATCATATGTGTACACAGAAAGTCCAGTTAAGATGGAGACGGGTTGTGAATGACACAGATGCTACTGGTACAGTATGAGAGTCTGACTGCTTTCAAAAGGTCCAGTGATCATACAAGCGTATCAGTCACTCTCATACTTTCTCATGGTTCTATTGACAATGAGAAGCAACAACACAACACTACTGCTTGGACATGTTTGCTGGATCACATCATGGATGATGGATGATGGATGGATGGATGGATGGATGGATGGATGGATGATGGATGTAATATACAGACATGACTTATGTTCACTCTGGAGTTGAGGGGGGAACTCCTGTTCTCACTTTCATTGTCACTTTAATTTGAAAAAAACATATATTCTATTTTCACCAAGATGTTAGTGAGTTAGTTTTACCAGTAAATGGCTGCTCCATCCTCACTTCTCCTATAACCAGGCCCAAACACACACACCCCCCCCCCACACACACACACACACACACACACACACACAACAGCCGGGCCTCCTGGGGGTCGTTTGGAGGGTCATAATTTATTTACACATGTTATAGATAATATCAAAGTAAGTGATGTATTAGTCAATGATATCAGTGATTTCATGTCTGTTTGTTTTAGTTTTTTTACTATTTACAATAAAAAACACAGAAACATTAAAACAGACAACAGATAGATGTCAACACAAATGAGTCAAAACAGAGCAGTCCCTGGAAAAACTAGTTATTGAGGTACAATCAGATGACTGGGAACTCATTTATAAATACGAGAAAAAGTGAAATATAAAGATGTTTAATGGATGACAAAGGGCTTAAAAAATGCATCCAAGGAGAAGAATACATGACATAGAGAATCCAATAAATGATGAACGAAGGAGATGGAAAATAAATCCAAGAAATGTAAAACAAAGTTCACTCATATGATGAGAAAATGTTAGAAGAATTCTTTTAAGAAAGTACCAGAAAACAATAAAGACCATGTCAGCAGTACATAGAAGGTTCTACATAGTATCATTCAACAGGCTTCCAGTAAGGATACCGTTATTGAAAACAGACACACTTCACAAACTACAGACCCACAATTCTCCCAAATCCTAGAAAAACTCTTCAACGACATACTAGATACATTCAGAGAAATGAAATCTAATTCATTAAATCTAGGTCAAACAAAAATCATGATATTTGGAAAATATGAAATAAATAAACAGGTAAAGGTTCAAGTAGAGAGTGTAAATAGAGAAAAGGTGATTGAAGACAAATTTCTAGAAAAATGTAAGGATGAGTACGAGCACATTACAACTCTACAAAGCTGATTTCCTTTGATCTGAGCGTCTCCATGGCTCCAGTGCTGATCTCCTATCAGATCAAAGGAGATCAGGGCCTTTTGCCATGGAGATGCTCAGATCCAAGATTTCCTCCGGCTTTGATCTCCGTTGATCTCCATCCGGTGCCTCTCCCATCCACTTTGTGATGAAAGGCTCATTATTGTTCTTTTTCACAACCTTGGTGATGACGTCATCATTAGATTCAGGTATGCTGAAGCAGGCAGAGAACTAAAACATGCAGGACACCAGCACTCTCTGACCCAGTTTGGACACCCTGTCGTAGACCATCAAGAGACAGCTTAGTTTTATCCTACTGATGACGTGTTGCTGCAATAGTCATCTTGCTCAGTTTCAAGTTTTTTCCCACAGACATCAGAGCACTCTGTAACAGGATTTGACAGATAGTGACGGGGCGCGGCCAGCAGGGGCCAGCAGCGAGGCTGACTTGCTCTTTGACCGTGTGACTGTGGTGACCAAATCCAGGGGGCGTATTACATTGGTTATTGATGTAGCTTAAAGAGGTGGAACAGATTAAACATTCAGATGAAACAATCAGCAAATAAAAGTCAAATGAAGAAAACGTACAAGGGCTTATTAGTCAATGATATCAGTGATTTCATGTCTGTTTGTTTTTTTACTATTTCCAATAAAAACCACAGAAAGATTAAAATAGACAACAGATGGATATCATTACAAATGAGTCAGAAGAGAGGAATCCCTGGATAAACTAGTTATTGAGGTACAATCGGATGACTGGGAACTCATTTATAAAGGAAAAGACGCCCTGTCACTATGAGTGTACAATCAAACAATACAAGAGAAAGTGAAATATGGATCTGGACTCTGGGAGCAGTGGGCGGAGCTGAGGTTGCACCGTGAGAGAGAGCGAGAGAGAGAGAGAGAGAGAGAGAGAGAGAGAGAGTGGACAAAGATAGAGACTGAGACTGAGACTGAGTTTTACACTCGGACTTGGACTTGGAGTGGAGTGGATTAGTCTGGAGGCCCAGGCACATGACCACCTCAGCTTCCACTCAGAGCCCAGACCAGCTGTTCAGATTTGGACACTTGGAGCTGAGAAGGGGGAGGCTCCATGATTCCTCTTCATGCAGAGGTTTTATTTCCCTTTGCCACTGAAGGCAACACACTCACTAGCCACCAGTCCACAGATGAAAACACAAAATCATATGTGTACACAGAAAGTCCAGTTAAGATGGAGACGGGTTGTGAATGACACAGATGCTACTGGTACAGTATGAGAGTCTGACTGCTTTCAAAAGGTCCAGTGATCATACAAGCGTATCAGTCACTCTCATACTTTCTCATGGTTCTATTGACAATGAGAAGCAACAACACAACACTACTGCTTGGACATGTTTGCTGGATCACATCATGGATGATGGATGATGGATGGATGGATGGATGGATGGATGGATGGATGGATGGATGGATGGATGGATGATGGATGTAATATACAGACATGACTTATGTTCACTCTGGAGGTGAGGGGGGAACTCCTGTTCTCACTTTCATTGTCACTTTAATTTGAAAAAAACATATATTCTATTTTCACCAAGATGTTAGTGAGTTAGTTTTACCAGTAAATGGCTGCTCCATCCTCACTTCTCCTATAACCAGGCCCAAACACACACACACCCCCCCCCACACACCCCCACACACACACACACACACACACACACACACACAACAGCCGGGCCTCCTGGGGGTCGTTTGGAGGGTCATAATTTATTTACACATGTTATAGATAATATCAAAGTAAGTGATGTATTAGTCAATGATATCAGTGATTTCATGTCTGTTTGTTTTAGTTTTTTTACTATTTACAATAAAAAACACAGAAAGATTAAAACAGACAACAGATAGATGTCAACACAAATGAGTCAAAACAGAGCAGTCCCTGGAAAAACTAGTTATTGAGGTACAATCAGATGACTGGGAACTCATTTATAAATACGAGAAAAAGTGAAATATAAAGATGTTTAATGGATGACAAAGGGCTTAAAAAATGCATCCAAGGAGAAGAATACATGACATAGAGAATCCAATAAATGATGAACGAAGGAGATGGAAAATAAATCCAAGAAATGTAAAACAAAGTTCACTCATATGATGAGAAAATGTTAGAAGAATTCTTTTAAGAAAGTACCAGAAAACAATAAAGACCATGTCAGCAGTACATAGAAGGTTCTACATAGTATCATTCAACAGGCTTCCAGTAAGGATACCGTTATTGAAAACAGACACACTTCACAAACTACAGACCCACAATTCTCCCAAATCCTAGAAAAACTCTTCAACGACATACTAGATACATTCAGAGAAATGAAATCTAATTCATTAAATCTAGGTCAAACAAAAATCATGATATTTGGAAAATATGAAATAAATAAACAGGTAAAGGTTCAAGTAGAGAGTGTAAATAGAGAAAAGGTGATTGAAGACAAATTTCTAGAAAAATGTAAGGATGAGTACGAGCACATTACAACTCTACAAAGCTGATTTCCTTTGATCTGAGCGTCTCCATGGCTCCAGTGCTGATCTCCTATCAGATCAAAGGAGATCAGGGCCTTTTGCCATGGAGATGCTCAGATCCAAGATTTCCTCCGGCTTTGATCTCCGTTGATCTCCATCCGGTGCCTCTCCCATCCACTTTGTGATGAAAGGCTCATTATTGTTCTTTTTCACAACCTTGGTGATGACGTCATCATTAGATTCAGGTATGCTGAAGCAGGCAGAGAACTAAAACATGCAGGACACCAGCACTCTCTGACCCAGTTTGGACACCCTGTCGTAGACCATCAAGAGACAGCTTAGTTTTATCCTACTGATGACGTGTTGCTGCAATAGTCATCTTGCTCAGTTTCAAGTTTTTTCCCACAGACATCAGAGCACTCTGTAACAGGATTTGACAGATAGTGATGGGGCGCGGCCAGCAGGGGGCAGCAGCGAGGCTGACTTGCTCTTTGACCGTGTGACTGTGGTGACCAAATCCAGGGGGCGTATTACATTGGTTATTGATGTAGCTTAAAGAGGTGGAACAGATTAAACATTCAGATGAAACAATCAGCAAATAAAAGTCAAATGAAGAAAACGTACAAGGGCTTATTAGTCAATGATATCAGTGATTTCATGTCTGTTTGTTTTTTTACTATTTCCAATAAAAACCACAGAAAGATTAAAACAGACAACAGATGGATATCATTACAAAATGAGTCAGAAGAGAGGAATCCCTGGATAAACTAGTTATTGAGGTACAATCGGATGACTGGGAACTCATTTATAAAGGAAAAGACGCCCTGTCACTATGAGTGTACAATCAAACAATACAAGAGAAAGTGAAATATGGATCTGGACTCTGGGAGCAGTGGGCAGAGCTGAGGTTGCACCGTGAGAGAGAGCGAGAGAGAGAGAGTGGACCAAGATAGAGACTGAGACTGAGTTTTACACTCGGACTTGGACTTGGAGTGGAGTGGATTAGTCTGGAGGCCCAGGCACATGACCACCTCAGCTTCCACTCAGAGCCCAGACCAGCTGTTCAGATTTGGACACTTGGAGCTGAGAAGGGGGAGGCTCCATGATTCCTCTTCATGCAGAGGTTTTATTTCCCTTTGCCACTGAAGGTAACACACTCACTAGCCACCAGTCCACAGATGAAAACACAAAATCATATGTGTACACAGAAAGTCCAGTTAAGATGGAGACGGGTTGTGAATGACACAGATGCTACTGGTACAGTATGAGAGTCTGACTGCTTTCAAAAGGTCCAGTGATCATACAAGCGTATCAGTCACTCTCATACTTTCTCATGGTTCTATTGACAATGAGAAGCAACAACACAACACTACTGCTTGGACATGTTTGCTGGATCACATCATGGATGATGGATGATGGATGGATGGATGGATGGATGGATGGATGGATGATGGATGTAATATACAGACATGACTTATGTTCACTCTGGAGGTGAGGGGGGAACTCCTGTTCTCACTTTCATTGTCACTTTAATTTGAAAAAAACATATATTCTATTTTCACCAAGATGTTAGTGAGTTAGTTTTACCAGTAAATGGCTGCTCCATCCTCACTTCTCCTATAACCAGGCCCAAACACACACACACACACACACACACACACACACACACACACACACACACACACACACACACACACACACACACACACACACACACACACACACACAACAGCCGGGCCTCCTGGGGGTCGTTTGGAGGGTCATAATTTATTTACACATGTTATAGATAATATCAAAGTAAGTGGTGTATTAGTCAATGATATCAGTGATTTCATGTCTGTTTGTTTTAGTTTTTTTACTATTTACAATAAAATCCACAGAAACATTAAAACAGACAACAGATAGATGTCAACAAAAATGAGTCAAAACAGAGCAGTCCCTGGAAAAACTAGTTATTGAGGTACAATCAGATGACTGGGAACTCATTTATAAATACGAGAAAAAGTGAAATATAAAGATGTTTAATGGATGACAAAGGGCTTAAAAAATGCATCCAAGGAGAAGAATACATGACATAGAGAATCCAATAAATGATGAACGAAGGAGATGGAAAATAAATCCAAGAAATGTAAAACAAAGTTCACTCATATGCTGAGAAAATGTAAGAAGAATTCTTTTAAGAAAGTACCAGAAAACAATAAAGACCATGTCAGCAGTACATAGAAGGTTCTACATAGTATCATTCAACAGGCTTCCAGTAAGGATACCGTTATTGAAAACAGACACACTTCACAAACTACAGACACACAATTCTCCCAAATCCTAGAAAAACTCTTCAACGACATACTAGATACATTCAGAGAAATGAAATCTAATTCATTAAATCTAGGTCAAACCAAAATCATGATATTTGGAAAATATGAAATAAATAAACAGGTAAAGGTTCAAGTAGAGAGTGTAAATAGAGAAAAGGTGATTGAAGACAAATTTCTAGAAAAATGTAAGGATGAGTACGAGCACATTACAACTCTACAAAGCTGATTTCCTTTGATCTGAGCGTCTCCATGGCTCCAGTGCTGATCTCCTATCAGATCAAAGGAGATCAGTGCCTTTTGCCATGGAGATGCTCAGATCCAAGATTTCCTCCGGCTTTGATCTCCGTTGATCTCCATCCGGTGCCTCTCCCATCCACTTTGTGATGAAAGGCTCATTATTGTTCTTTTTCACAACCTTGGTGATGACGTCATCATTAGATTCAGGTATGCTGAAGCAGGCAGAGAACTAAAACATGCAGGACACCAGCACTCTCTGACCCAGTTTGGACACCCTGTCGTAGACCATCAAGAGACAGCTTAGTTTTATCCTACTGATGACGTGTTGCTGCAATAGTCATCTTGCTCAGTATCAATTTTTTTCCCACAGACACCAGAGCAATCTGTAACAGGATTTGACAGATAGTGACGGGGCGCGGCCAGCAGGGGGCAGCAGCGAGGCTGACTTGCTCTTTGACCGTGTGACTGTGGTGACCAAATCCAGGGGTCGTATTACATTGGTTATTGATGTAGCTTAAAGAGGTGGAACAGATTAAACATTCAGATGAAACAATCAGCAAATAAAAGTCAAATGAAGAAAACGTACAAGGGCTTATTAGTCAATGATATCAGTGATTTCATGTCTGTTTGTTTTTTTACTATTTCCAATAAAAACCACAGAAAGATTAAAACAGACAACAGATGGATATCATTACAAAATGAGTCAGAAGAGAGGAATCCCTGGATAAACTAGTTATTGAGGTACAATCGGATGACTGGGAACTCATTTATAAAGGAAAAGACGCCCTGTCACTATGAGTGTACAATCAAACAATACAAGAGAAAGTGAAATATGGATCTGGACTCTGGGAGCAGTGGGCAGAGCTGAGGTTGCACCGTGAGAGAGAGCGAGAGAGAGAGAGAGAGAGAGAGAGAGAGAGTGGACAAAGATAGAGACTGAGACTGAGACTGAGTTTTACACTCGGACTTGGACTTGGAGTGGAGTGGATTAGTCTGGAGGCCCAGGCACATGACCACCTCAGCTTCCACTCAGAGCCCAGACCAGCTGTTCAGATTTGGACACTTGGAGCTGAGAAGGGGGAGGCTCCATGATTCCTCTTCATGCAGAGGTTTTATTTCCCTTTGCCACTGAAGGCAACACACTCACTAGCCACCAGTCCACAGATGAAAACACAAAATCATATGTGTACACAGAAAGTCCAGTTAAGATGGAGACGGGTTGTGAATGACACAGATGCTACTGGTACAGTATGAGAGTCTGACTGCTTTCAAAAGGTCCAGTGATCATACAAGCGTATCAGTCACTCTCATACTTTCTCATGGTTCTATTGACAATGAGAAGCAACAACACAACACTACTGCTTGGACATGTTTGCTGGATCACATCATGGATGATGGATGATGGATGGATGGATGGATGGATGGATGGATGGATGGATGGATGATGGATGTAATATACAGACATGACTTATGTTCACTCTGGAGGTGAGGGGGGAACTCCTGTTCTCACTTTCATTGTCACTTTAATTTGAAAAAAACATATATTCTATTTTCACCAAGATGTTAGTGAGTTAGTTTTACCAGTAAATGGCTGCTCCATCCTCACTTCTCCTATAACCAGGCCCAAACACACACACACACACACACACACACACACACACACACACACACACACACACACACACACACACACACACACACACACACACACACAACAGCCGGGCCTCCTGGGGGTCGTTTGGAGGGTCATAATTTATTTACACATGTTATAGATAATATCAAAGTAAGTGATGTATTAGTCAATGATATCAGTGATTTCATGTCTGTTTGTTTTAGTTTTTTTACTATTTACAATAAAAAACACAGAAACATTAAAACAGACAACAGATAGATGTCAACACAAATGAGTCAAAACAGAGCAGTCCCTGGAAAAACTAGTTATTGAGGTACAATCAGATGACTGGGAACTCATTTATATATACGAGAAAAAGTGAAATATAAAGATGTTTAATGGATGACAAAGGGCTTAAAAAATGCATCCAAGGAGAAGAATACATGACATAGAGAATCCAATAAATGATGAACGAAGGAGATGGAAAATAAATCCAAGAAATGTAAAACAAAGTTCACTCATATGATGAGAAAATGTTAGAAGAATTCTTTTAAGAAAGTACCAGAAAACAATAAAGACCATGTCAGCAGTACATAGAAGGTTCTACATAGTATCATTCAACAGGCTTCCAGTAAGGATACCGTTATTGAAAACAGACACACTTCACAAACTACAGACCCACAATTCTCCCAAATCCTAGAAAAACTCTTCAACGACATACTAGATACATTCAGAGAAATGAAATCTAATTCATTAAATCTAGGTCAAACAAAAATCATGATATTTGGAAAATATGAAATAAATAAACAGGTAAAGGTTCAAGTAGAGAGTGTAAATAGAGAAAAGGTGATTGAAGACAAATTTCTAGAAAAATGTAAGGATGAGTACGAGCACATTACAACTCTACAAAGCTGATTTCCTTTGATCTGAGCGTCTCCATGGCTCCAGTGCTGATCTCCTATCAGATCAAAGGAGATCAGGGCCTTTTGCCATGGAGATGCTCAGATCCAAGATTTCCTCCGGCTTTGATCTCCGTTGATCTCCATCCGGTGCCTCTCCCATCCACTTTGTGATGAAAGGCTCATTATTGTTCTTTTTCACAACCTTGGTGATGACGTCATCATTAGATTCAGGTATGATGAAGCAGGCAGAGAACTAAAACATGCAGGACACCAGCACTCTCTGACCCAGTTTGGACACCCTGTCGTAGACCATCAAGAGACAGCTTAGTTTTATCCTACTGATGACGTGTTGCTGCAATAGTCATCTTGCTCAGTTTCAAGTTTTTTCCCACAGACATCAGAGCACTCTGTAACAGGATTTGACAGATAGTGACGGGGCGCGGCCAGCAGGGGCCAGCAGCGAGGCTGACTTGCTCTTTGACCGTGTGACTGTGGTGACCAAATCCAGGGGGCGTATTACATTGGTTATTGATGTAGCTTAAAGAGGTGGAACAGATTAAACATTCAGATGAAACAATCAGCAAATAAAAGTCAAATGAAGAAAACGTACAAGGGCTTATTAGTCAATGATATCAGTGATTTCATGTCTGTTTGTTTTTTTACTATTTCCAATAAAAACCACAGAAAGATTAAAAGAGACAACAGATGGATATCATTACAAATGAGTCAGAAGAGAGGAATCCCTGGATAAACTAGTTATTGAGGTACAATCGGATGACTGGGAACTCATTTATAAAGGAAAAGACGCCCTGTCACTATGAGTGTACAATCAAACAATACAAGAGAAAGTGAAATATGGATCTGGACTCTGGGAGCAGTGGGCGGAGCTGAGGTTGCACCGTGAGAGAGAGCGAGAGAGAGAGAGAGAGAGAGAGAGAGAGAGAGTGGACAAAGATAGAGACTGAGACTGAGACTGAGTTTTACACTCGGACTTGGACTTGGAGTGGAGTGGATTAGTCTGGAGGCCCAGGCACATGACCACCTCAGCTTCCACTCAGAGCCCAGACCAGCTGTTCAGATTTGGACACTTGGAGCTGAGAAGGGGGAGGCTCCATGATTCCTCTTCATGCAGAGGTTTTATTTCCCTTTGCCACTGAAGGCAACACACTCACTAGCCACCAGTCCACAGATGAAAACACAAAATCATATGTGTACACAGAAAGTCCAGTTAAGATGGAGACGGGTTGAGAATGACACAGATGCTACTGGTACAGTATGAGAGTCTGACTGCTTTCAAAAGGTCCAGTGATCATACAAGCGTATCAGTCACTCTCATACTTTCTCATGGTTCTATTGACAATGAGAAGCAACAACACAACACTACTGCTTGGACATGTTTGCTGGATCACATCATGGATGATGGATGATGGATGGATGGATGGATGGATGGATGGATGGATGGATGATGGATGTAATATACAGACATGACTTATGTTCACTCTGGAGGTGAGGGGGGAACTCCTGTTCTCACTTTCATTGTCACTTTAATTTGAAAAAAACATATATTCTATTTTCACCAAGATGTTAGTGAGTTAGTTTTACCAGTAAATGGCTGCTCCATCCTCACTTCTCCTATAACCAGGCCCAAACACACACACACACACACACACACACACACACACACACACACACACACACACACACACACACACACACACACACACACACAACAGCCGGGCCTCCTGGGGGTCGTTTGGAGGGTCATAATTTATTTACACATGTTATAGATAATATCAAAGTAAGTGATGTATTAGTCAATGATATCAGTGATTTCATGTCTGTTTGTTTTAGTTTTTTTACTATTTACAATAAAAAACACAGAAACATTAAAACAGACAACAGATAGATGTCAACACAAATGAGTCAAAACAGAGCAGTCCCTGGAAAAACTAGTTATTGAGGTACAATAAGATGACTGGGAACTCATTTATATATACGAGAAAAAGTGAAATATAAAGATGTTTAATGGATGACAAAGGGCTTAAAAAATGCATCCAAGGAGAAGAATACATGACATAGAGAATCCAATAAATGATGAACGAAGGAGATGGAAAATAAATCCAAGAAATGTAAAACAAAGTTCACTCATATGATGAGAAAATGTTAGAAGAATTCTTTTAAGAAAGTACCAGAAAACAATAAAGACCATGTCAGCAGTACATAGAAGGTTCTACATAGTATCATTCAACAGGCTTCCAGTAAGGATACCGTTATTGAAAACAGACACACTTCACAAACTACAGACCCACAATTCTCCCAAATCCTAGAAAAACTCTTCAACGACATACTAGATACATTCAGAGAAATGAAATCTAATTCATTAAATCTAGGTCAAACAAAAATCATGATATTTGGAAAATATGAAATAAATAAACAGGTAAAGGTTCAAGTAGAGAGTGTAAATAGAGAAAAGGTGATTGAAGACAAATTTCTAGAAAAATGTAAGGATGAGTACGAGCACATTACAACTCTACAAAGCTGATTTCCTTTGATCTGAGCGTCTCCATGGCTCCAGTGCTGATCTCCTATCAGATCAAAGGAGATCAGGGCCTTTTGCCATGGAGATGCTCAGATCCAAGATTTCCTCCGGCTTTGATCTCCGTTGATCTCCATCCGGTGCCTCTCCCATCCACTTTGTGATGAAAGGCTCATTATTGTTCTTTTTCACAACCTTGGTGATGACGTCATCATTAGATTCAGGTATGATGAAGCAGGCAGAGAACTAAAACATGCAGGACACCAGCACTCTCTGACCCAGTTTGGACACCCTGTCGTAGACCATCAAGAGACAGCTTAGTTTTATCCTACTGATGACGTGTTGCTGCAATAGTCATCTTGCTCAGTTTCAAGTTTTTTCCCACAGACATCAGAGCACTCTGTAACAGGATTTGACAGATAGTGATGGGGCGCGGCCAGCAGGGGGCAGCAGCGAGGCTGACTTGCTCTTTGACCGTGTGACTGTGGTGACCAAATCCAGGGGGCGTATTACATTGGTTATTGATGTAGCTTAAAGAGGTGGAACAGATTAAACATTCAGATGAAACAATCAGCAAATAAAAGTCAAATGAAGAAAACGTACAAGGGCTTATTAGTCAATGATATCAGTGATTTCATGTCTGTTTGTTTTTTTACTATTTCCAATAAAAACCACAGAAAGATTAAAACAGACAACAGATGGATATCATTACAAAATGAGTCAGAAGAGAGGAATCCCTGGATAAACTAGTTATTGAGGTACAATCGGATGACTGGGAACTCATTTATAAAGGAAAAGACACCCTGTCACTATGAGTGTACAATCAAACAATACAACAGAAAGTGAAATATGGATCTGGACTCTGGGAGCAGTGGGCAGAGCTGAGGTTGCACCGTGAGAGAGAGCGAGAGAGAGAGAGAGATAGAGAGAGAGTGGACAAAGATAGAGACTGAGACTGAGACTGAGTTTTACACTCGGACTTGGACTTGGACTTGGAGTGGATTAGTCTGGAGGCCCAGGCACATGACCACCTCAGCTTCCACTCAGAGCCCAGACCAGCTGTTCAGATTTGGACACTTGGAGCTGAGAAGGGGGAGGCTCCATGATTCCTCTTCATGCAGAGGTTTTATTTCCCTTTGCCACTGAAGGCAACACACTCACTAGCCACCAGTCCACAGATGAAAACACAAAATCATATGTGTACACAGAAAGTCCAGTTAAGATGGAGACGGGTTGTGAATGACACAGATGCTACTGGTACAGTATGAGAGTCTGACTGCTTTCAAAAGGTCCAGTGATCATACAAGCGTATCAGTCACTCTCATACTTTCTCATGGTTCTATTGACAATGAGAAGCAACAACACAACACTACTGCTTGGACATGTTTGCTGGATCACATCATGGATGATGGATGATGGATGGATGGATGGATGGATGGATGGATGGATGGATGATGGATGTAATATACAGACATGACTTATGTTCACTCTGGAGGTGAGGGGGGAACTCCTGTTCTCACTTTCATTGTCACTTTAATTTGAAAAAAACATATATTCTATTTTCACCAAGATGTTAGTGAGTTAGTTTTACCAGTAAATGGCTGCTCCATCCTCACTTCTCCTATAACCAGGCCCAAACACACACACACACACACACACACACACACACACACACACACACACACACACACACACACACACACACACACACACACACACACACACACACACACACACACACACACACAACAGCCGGGCCTCCTGGGGGTCGTTTGGAGGGTCATAATTTATTTACACATGTTATAGATAATATCAAAGTAAGTGGTGTATTAGTCAATGATATCAGTGATTTCATGTCTGTTTGTTTTAGTTTTTTTACTATTTACAATAAAATCCACAGAAACATTAAAACAGACAACAGATAGATGTCAACAAAAATGAGTCAAAACAGAGCAGTCCCTGGAAAAACTAGTTATTGAGGTACAATCAGATGACTGGGAACTCATTTATAAATACGAGAAAAAGTGAAATATAAAGATGTTTAATGGATGACAAAGGGCTTAAAAAATGCATCCAAGGAGAAGAATACATGACATAGAGAATCCAATAAATGATGAACGAAGGAGATGGAAAATAAATCCAAGAAATGTAAAACAAAGTTCACTCATATGCTGAGAAAATGTAAGAAGAATTCTTTTAAGAAAGTACCAGAAAACAATAAAGACCATGTCAGCAGTACATAGAAGGTTCTACATAGTATCATTCAACAGGCTTCCAGTAAGGATACCGTTATTGAAAACAGACACACTTCACAAACTACAGACACACAATTCTCCCAAATCCTAGAAAAACTCTTCAACGACATACTAGATACATTCAGAGAAATGAAATCTAATTCATTAAATCTAGGTCAAACCAAAATCATGATATTTGGAAAATATGAAATAAATAAACAGGTAAAGGTTCAAGTAGAGAGTGTAAATAGAGAAAAGGTGATTGAAGACAAATTTCTAGAAAAATGTAAGGATGAGTACGAGCACATTACAACTCTACAAAGCTGATTTCCTTTGATCTGAGCGTCTCCATGGCTCCAGTGCTGATCTCCTATCAGATCAAAGGAGATCAGTGCCTTTTGCCATGGAGATGCTCAGATCCAAGATTTCCTCCGGCTTTGATCTCCGTTGATCTCCATCCGGTGCCTCTCCCATCCACTTTGTGATGAAAGGCTCATTATTGTTCTTTTTCACAACCTTGGTGATGACGTCATCATTAGATTCAGGTATGCTGAAGCAGGCAGAGAACTAAAACATGCAGGACACCAGCACTCTCTGACCCAGTTTGGACACCCTGTCGTAGACCATCAAGAGACAGCTTAGTTTTATCCTACTGATGACGTGTTGCTGCAATAGTCATCTTGCTCAGTATCAATTTTTTTCCCACAGACACCAGAGCAATCTGTAACAGGATTTGACAGATAGTGACGGGGCGCGGCCAGCAGGGGGCAGCAGCGAGGCTGACTTGCTCTTTGACCGTGTGACTGTGGTGACCAAATCCAGGGGTCGTATTACATTGGTTATTGATGTAGCTTAAAGAGGTGGAACAGATTAAACATTCAGATGAAACAATCAGCAAATAAAAGTCAAATGAAGAAAACGTACAAGGGCTTATTAGTCAATGATATCAGTGATTTCATGTCTGTTTGTTTTTTTACTATTTCCAATAAAAACCACAGAAAGATTAAAACAGACAACAGATGGATATCATTACAAAATGAGTCAGAAGAGAGGAATCCCTGGATAAACTAGTTATTGAGGTACAATCGGATGACTGGGAACTCATTTATAAAGGAAAAGACGCCCTGTCACTATGAGTGTACAATCAAACAATACAAGAGAAAGTGAAATATGGATCTGGACTCTGGGAGCAGTGGGCAGAGCTGAGGTTGCACCGTGAGAGAGAGCGAGAGAGAGAGAGAGAGAGAGAGAGAGAGAGAGTGGACAAAGATAGAGACTGAGACTGAGACTGAGTTTTACACTCGGACTTGGACTTGGAGTGGAGTGGATTAGTCTGGAGGCCCAGGCACATGACCACCTCAGCTTCCACTCAGAGCCCAGACCAGCTGTTCAGATTTGGACACTTGGAGCTGAGAAGGGGGAGGCTCCATGATTCCTCTTCATGCAGAGGTTTTATTTCCCTTTGCCACTGAAGGCAACACACTCACTAGCCACCAGTCCACAGATGAAAACACAAAATCATATGTGTACACAGAAAGTCCAGTTAAGATGGAGACGGGTTGTGAATGACACAGATGCTACTGGTACAGTATGAGAGTCTGACTGCTTTCAAAAGGTCCAGTGATCATACAAGCGTATCAGTCACTCTCATACTTTCTCATGGTTCTATTGACAATGAGAAGCAACAACACAACACTACTGCTTGGACATGTTTGCTGGATCACATCATGGATGATGGATGATGGATGGATGGATGGATGGATGGATGGATGGATGGATGGATGATGGATGTAATATACAGACATGACTTATGTTCACTCTGGAGGTGAGGGGGGAACTCCTGTTCTCACTTTCATTGTCACTTTAATTTGAAAAAAACATATATTCTATTTTCACCAAGATGTTAGTGAGTTAGTTTTACCAGTAAATGGCTGCTCCATCCTCACTTCTCCTATAACCAGGCCCAACACACACACACACACACACACACACACACACACACACACACACACACACACACACACACACACACACACACACACACACACACACACACACACACACAACAGCCGGGCCTCCTGGGGGTCGTTTGGAGGGTCATAATTTATTTACACATGTTATAGATAATATCAAAGTAAGTGATGTATTAGTCAATGATATCAGTGATTTCATGTCTGTTTGTTTTAGTTTTTTTACTATTTACAATAAAAAACACAGAAACATTAAAACAGACAACAGATAGATGTCAACACAAATGAGTCAAAACAGAGCAGTCCCTGGAAAAACTAGTTATTGAGGTACAATCAGATGACTGGGAACTCATTTATATATACGAGAAAAAGTGAAATATAAAGATGTTTAATGGATGACAAAGGGCTTAAAAAATGCATCCAAGGAGAAGAATACATGACATAGAGAATCCAATAAATGATGAACGAAGGAGATGGAAAATAAATCCAAGAAATGTAAAACAAAGTTCACTCATATGATGAGAAAATGTTAGAAGAATTCTTTTAAGAAAGTACCAGAAAACAATAAAGACCATGTCAGCAGTACATAGAAGGTTCTACATAGTATCATTCAACAGGCTTCCAGTAAGGATACCGTTATTGAAAACAGACACACTTCACAAACTACAGACCCACAATTCTCCCAAATCCTAGAAAAACTCTTCAACGACATACTAGATACATTCAGAGAAATGAAATCTAATTCATTAAATCTAGGTCAAACAAAAATCATGATATTTGGAAAATATGAAATAAATAAACAGGTAAAGGTTCAAGTAGAGAGTGTAAATAGAGAAAAGGTGATTGAAGACAAATTTCTAGAAAAATGTAAGGATGAGTACGAGCACATTACAACTCTACAAAGCTGATTTCCTTTGATCTGAGCGTCTCCATGGCTCCAGTGCTGATCTCCTATCAGATCAAAGGAGATCAGGGCCTTTTGCCATGGAGATGCTCAGATCCAAGATTTCCTCCGGCTTTGATCTCCGTTGATCTCCATCCGGTGCCTCTCCCATCCACTTTGTGATGAAAGGCTCATTATTGTTCTTTTTCACAACCTTGGTGATGACGTCATCATTAGATTCAGGTATGATGAAGCAGGCAGAGAACTAAAACATGCAGGACACCAGCACTCTCTGACCCAGTTTGGACACCCTGTCGTAGACCATCAAGAGACAGCTTAGTTTTATCCTACTGATGACGTGTTGCTGCAATAGTCATCTTGCTCAGTTTCAAGTTTTTTCCCACAGACATCAGAGCACTCTGTAACAGGATTTGACAGATAGTGACGGGGCGCGGCCAGCAGGGGCCAGCAGCGAGGCTGACTTGCTCTTTGACCGTGTGACTGTGGTGACCAAATCCAGGGGGCGTATTACATTGGTTATTGATGTAGCTTAAAGAGGTGGAACAGATTAAACATTCAGATGAAACAATCAGCAAATAAAAGTCAAATGAAGAAAACGTACAAGGGCTTATTAGTCAATGATATCAGTGATTTCATGTCTGTTTGTTTTTTTACTATTTCCAATAAAAACCACAGAAAGATTAAAAGAGACAACAGATGGATATCATTACAAATGAGTCAGAAGAGAGGAATCCCTGGATAAACTAGTTATTGAGGTACAATCGGATGACTGGGAACTCATTTATAAAGGAAAAGACGCCCTGTCACTATGAGTGTACAATCAAACAATACAAGAGAAAGTGAAATATGGATCTGGACTCTGGGAGCAGTGGGCGGAGCTGAGGTTGCACCGTGAGAGAGAGCGAGAGAGAGAGAGAGAGAGAGAGAGAGAGAGAGTGGACAAAGATAGAGACTGAGACTGAGACTGAGTTTTACACTCGGACTTGGACTTGGAGTGGAGTGGATTAGTCTGGAGGCCCAGGCACATGACCACCTCAGCTTCCACTCAGAGCCCAGACCAGCTGTTCAGATTTGGACACTTGGAGCTGAGAAGGGGGAGGCTCCATGATTCCTCTTCATGCAGAGGTTTTATTTCCCTTTGCCACTGAAGGCAACACACTCACTAGCCACCAGTCCACAGATGAAAACACAAAATCATATGTGTACACAGAAAGTCCAGTTAAGATGGAGACGGGTTGAGAATGACACAGATGCTACTGGTACAGTATGAGAGTCTGACTGCTTTCAAAAGGTCCAGTGATCATACAAGCGTATCAGTCACTCTCATACTTTCTCATGGTTCTATTGACAATGAGAAGCAACAACACAACACTACTGCTTGGACATGTTTGCTGGATCACATCATGGATGATGGATGATGGATGGATGGATGGATGGATGGATGGATGGATGATGGATGTAATATACAGACATGACTTATGTTCACTCTGGAGGTGAGGGGGGAACTCCTGTTCTCACTTTCATTGTCACTTTAATTTGAAAAAAACATATATTCTATTTTCACCAAGATGTTAGTGAGTTAGTTTTACCAGTAAATGGCTGCTCCATCCTCACTTCTCCTATAACCAGGCCCAAACACACACACACACACACACACACACACACACACACACACACACACACACACACACACACACACACAACAGCCGGGCCTCCTGGGGGTCGTTTGGAGGGTCATAATTTATTTACACATGTTATAGATAATATCAAAGTAAGTGATGTATTAGTCAATGATATCAGTGATTTCATGTCTGTTTGTTTTAGTTTTTTTACTATTTACAATAAAAACCACAGAAACATTAAAACAGACAACAGATAGATGTCAACACAAATGAGTCAAAACAGAGCAGTCCCTGGAAAAACTAGTTATTGAGGTACAATAAGATGACTGGGAACTCATTTATATATACGAGAAAAAGTGAAATATAAAGATGTTTAATGGATGACAAAGGGCTTAAAAAATGCATCCAAGGAGAAGAATACATGACATAGAGAATCCAATAAATGATGAACGAAGGAGATGGAAAATAAATCCAAGAAATGTAAAACAAAGTTCACTCATATGATGAGAAAATGTTAGAAGAATTCTTTTAAGAAAGTACCAGAAAACAATAAAGACCATGTCAGCAGTACATAGAAGGTTCTACATAGTATCATTCAACAGGCTTCCAGTAAGGATACCGTTATTGAAAACAGACACACTTCACAAACTACAGACCCACAATTCTCCCAAATCCTAGAAAAACTCTTCAACGACATACTAGATACATTCAGAGAAATGAAATCTAATTCATTAAATCTAGGTCAAACAAAAATCATGATATTTGGAAAATATGAAATAAATAAACAGGTAAAGGTTCAAGTAGAGAGTGTAAATAGAGAAAAGGTGATTGAAGACAAATTTCTAGAAAAATGTAAGGATGAGTACGAGCACATTACAACTCTACAAAGCTGATTTCCTTTGATCTGAGCGTCTCCATGGCTCCAGTGCTGATCTCCTATCAGATCAAAGGAGATCAGGGCCTTTTGCCATGGAGATGCTCAGATCCAAGATTTCCTCCGGCTTTGATCTCCGTTGATCTCCATCCGGTGCCTCTCCCATCCACTTTGTGATGAAAGGCTCATTATTGTTCTTTTTCACAACCTTGGTGATGACGTCATCATTAGATTCAGGTATGATGAAGCAGGCAGAGAACTAAAACATGCAGGACACCAGCACTCTCTGACCCAGTTTGGACACCCTGTCGTAGACCATCAAGAGACAGCTTAGTTTTATCCTACTGATGACGTGTTGCTGCAATAGTCATCTTGCTCAGTTTCAAGTTTTTTCCCACAGACATCAGAGCACTCTGTAACAGGATTTGACAGATAGTGACGGGGCGCGGCCAGCAGGGGCCAGCAGCGAGGCTGACTTGCTCTTTGACCGTGTGACTGTGGTGACCAAATCCAGGGGGCGTATTACATTGGTTATTGATGTAGCTTAAAGAGGTGGAACAGATTAAACATTCAGATGAAACAATCAGCAAATAAAAGTCAAATGAAGAAAACGTACAAGGGCTTATTAGTCAATGATATCAGTGATTTCATGTCTGTTTGTTTTTTTACTATTTCCAATAAAAACCACAGAAAGATTAAAAGAGACAACAGATGGATATCATTACAAATGAGTCAGAAGAGAGGAATCCCTGGATAAACTAGTTATTGAGGTACAATCGGATGACTGGGAACTCATTTATATATACGAGAAAAAGTGAAATATAAAGATGTTTAATGGATGACAAAGGGCTTAAAAAATGCATCCAAGGAGAAGAATACATGACATAGAGAATCCAATAAATGATGAACGAAGGAGATGGAAAATAAATCCAAGAAATGTAAAACAAAGTTCACTCATATGATGAGAAAATGTTAGAAGAATTCTTTTAAGAAAGTACCAGAAAACAATAAAGACCATGTCAGCAGTACATAGAAGGTTCTACATAGTATCATTCAACAGGCTTCCAGTAAGGATACCGTTATTGAAAACAGACACACTTCACAAACTACAGACCCACAATTCTCCCAAATCCTAGAAAAACTCTTCAACGACATACTAGATACATTCAGAGAAATGAAATCTAATTCATTAAATCTAGGTCAAACAAAAATCATGATATTTGGAAAATATGAAATAAATAAACAGGTAAAGGTTCAAGTAGAGAGTGTAAATAGAGAAAAGGCGATTGAAGACAAATTTCTAGAAAAATGTAAGGATGAGTACGAGCACATTACAACTCTACAAAGCTGATTTCCTTTGATCTGAGCGTCTCCATGGCTCCAGTGCTGATCTCCTATCAGATCAAAGGAGATCAGGGCCTTTTGCCATGGAGATGCTCAGATCCAAGATTTCCTCCGGCTTTGATCTCCGTTGATCTCCATCCGGTGCCTCTCCCATCCACTTTGTGATGAAAGGCTCATTATTGTTCTTTTTCACAACCTTGGTGATGACGTCATCATTAGATTCAGGTATGATGAAGCAGGCAGAGAACTAAAACATGCAGGACACCAGCACTCTCTGACCCAGTTTGGACACCCTGTCGTAGACCATCAAGAGACAGCTTAGTTTTATCCTACTGATGACGTGTTGCTGCAATAGTCATCTTGCTCAGTTTCAAGTTTTTTCCCACAGACATCAGAGCACTCTGTAACAGGATTTGACAGATAGTGACGGGGCGCGGCCAGCAGGGGCCAGCAGCGAGGCTGACTTGCTCTTTGACCGTGTGACTGTGGTGACCAAATCCAGGGGGCGTATTACATTGGTTATTGATGTAGCTTAAAGAGGTGGAACAGATTAAACATTCAGATGAAACAATCAGCAAATAAAAGTCAAATGAAGAAAACGTACAAGGGCTTATTAGTCAATGATATCAGTGATTTCATGTCTGTTTGTTTTTTTACTATTTCCAATAAAAACCACAGAAAGATTAAAAGAGACAACAGATGGATATCATTACAAATGAGTCAGAAGAGAGGAATCCCTGGATAAACTAGTTATTGAGGTACAATCGGATGACTGGGAACTCATTTATAAAGGAAAAGACGCCCTGTCACTATGAGTGTACAATCAAACAATACAAGAGAAAGTGAAATATGGATCTGGACTCTGGGAGCAGTGGGCGGAGCTGAGGTTGCACCGTGAGAGAGAGCGAGAGAGAGAGAGAGAGAGAGAGAGAGAGAGAGAGAGTGGACAAAGATAGAGACTCAGACTGAGACTGAGTTTTACACTCGGACTTGGACTTGGAGTGGAGTGGATTAGTCTGGAGGCCCAGGCACATGACCACCTCAGCTTCCACTCAGAGCCCAGACCAGCTGTTCAGATTTGGACACTTGGAGCTGAGAAGGGGGAGGCTCCATGATTCCTCTTCATGCAGAGGTTTTATTTCCCTTTGCCACTGAAGGCAACACACTCACTAGCCACCAGTCCACAGATGAAAACACAAAATCATATGTGTACACAGAAAGTCCAGTTAAGATGGAGACGGGTTGTGAATGACACAGATGCTACTGGTACAGTATGAGAGTCTGACTGATTTCAAAAGGTCCAGTGATCATACAAGCGTATCAGTCACTCTCATACTTTCTCATGGTTCTATTGACAATGAGAAGCAACAACACAACACTACTGCTTGGACATGTTTGCTGGATCACATCATGGATGATGGATGATGGATGGATGGATGGATGGATGGATGGATGGATGATGGATGTAATATACAGACATGACTTATGTTCACTCTGGAGGTGAGGGGGGAACTCCTGTTCTCACTTTCATTGTCACTTTAATTTGAAAAAAACATATATTCTATTTTCACCAAGATGTTAGTGAGTTAGTTTTACCAGTAAATGGCTGCTCCATCCTCACTTCTCCTATAACCAGGCCCAAACACCCCCCCCCCCCCCCCCCCCCACACACACACACACACACACACACACACAACAGCCGGGCCTCCTGGGGGTCGTTTGGAGGGTCATAATTTATTTAAACATGTTATAGATAATATCAAAGTAAGTGATGTATTAGTCAATGATATCAGTGATTTCATGTCTGTTTGTTTTAGTTTTTTTACTATTTACAATAAAAAACACAGAAACATTAAAACAGACAACAGATAGATGTCAACACAAATGAGTCAAAACAGAGCAGTCCCTGGAAAAACTAGTTATTGAGGTACAATCAGATGACTGGGAACTCATTTATAAATACGAGAAAAAGTGAAATATAAAGATGTTTAATGGATGACAAAGGGCTTAAAAAATGCATCCAAGGAGAAGAATACATGACATAGAGAATCCAATAAATGATGAACGAAGGAGATGGAAAATAAATCCAAGAAATGTAAAACAAAGTTCACTCATATGATGAGAAAATGTTAGAAGAATTATTTTAAGAAAGTACCAGAAAACAATAAAGACCATGTCAGCAGTACATAGAAGGTTCTACATAGTATCATTCAACAGGCTTCCAGTAAGGATACCGTTATTGAAAACAGACACACTTCACAAACTACAGACCCACAATTCTCCCAAATCCTAGAAAAACTCTTCAACGACATACTAGATACATTCAGAGAAATGAAATCTAATTCATTAAATCTAGGTCAAACAAAAATCATGATATTTGGAAAATATGAAATAAATAAACAGGTAAAGGTTCAAGTAGAGAGTGTAAATAGAGAAAAGGTGATTGAAGACAAATTTCTAGAAAAATGTAAGGATGAGTACGAGCACATTACAACTCTACAAAGCTGATTTCCTTTGATCGGAGCGTCTCCATGGCTCCAGTGCTGATCTCCTATCAGATCAAAGGAGATCAGGGCCTTTTGCCATGGAGATGCTCAGATCCAAGATTTCCTCCGGCTTTGATCTCCGTTGATCTCCATCCGGTGCCTCTCCCATCCACTTTGTGATGAAAGGCTCATTATTGTTCTTTTTCACAACCTTGGTGATGACGTCATCATTAGATTCAGGTATGCTGAAGCAGGCAGAGAACTAAAACATGCAGGACACCAGCACTCTCTGACCCAGTTTGGACACCCTGTCGTAGACCATCAAGAGACAGCTTAGTTTTATCCTACTGATGACGTGTTGCTGCAATAGTCATCTTGCTCAGTTTCAAGTTTTTTCCCACAGACATCAGAGCACTCTGTAACAGGATTTGACAGATAGTGACGGGGCGCGGCCAGCAGGGGCCAGCAGCGAGGCTGACTTGCTCTTTGACCGTGTGACTGTGGTGACCAAATCCAGGGGGCGTATTACATTGGTTATTGATGTAGCTTAAAGAGGTGGAACAGATTAAACATTCAGATGAAACAATCAGCAAATAAAAGTCAAATGAAGAAAACGTACAAGGGCTTATTAGTCAATGATATCAGTGATTTCATGTCTGTTTGTTTTTTTACTATTTCCAATAAAAACCACAGAAGGATTAAAAGAGACAACAGATGGATATCATTACAAATGAGTCAGAAGAGAGGAATCCCTGGATAAACTAGTTATTGAGGTACAATCGGATGACTGGGAACTCATTTATAAAGGAAAAGACGCCCTGTCACTATGAGTGTACAATCAAACAATACAAGAGAAAGTGAAATATGGATCTGGACTCTGGGAGCAGTGGTCGGAGCTGAGGTTGCACCGTGAGAGAGAGCGAGAGAGAGAGAGAGAGAGAGAGAGAGAGAGAGAGAGTGGACAAAGATAGAGACTGAGACTGAGACTGAGTTTTACACTCGGACTTGGACTTGGAGTGGAGTGGATTAGTCTGGAGGCCCAGGCACATGACCACCTCAGCTTCCACTCAGAGCCCAGACCAGCTGTTCAGATTTGGACACTTGGAGCTGAGAAGGGGGAGGCTCCATGATTCCTCTTCATGCAGAGGTTTTATTTCCCTTTGCCACTGAAGGCAACACACTCACTAGCCACCAGTCCACAGATGAAAACACAAAATCATATGTGTACACAGAAAGTCCAGTTAAGATGGAGACGGGTTGTGAATGACACAGATGCTACTGGTACAGTATGAGAGTCTGACTGATTTCAAAAGGTCCAGTGATCATACAAGCGTATCAGTCACTCTCATACTTTCTCATGGTTCTATTGACAATGAGAAGCAACAACACAACACTACTGCTTGGACATGTTTGCTGGATCACATCATGGATGATGGATGATGGATGGATGGATGGATGGATGGATGGATGGATGGATGGATGGATGATGGATGTAATATACAGACATGACTTATGTTCACTCTGGAGGTGAGGGGGGAACTCCTGTTCTCACTTTCATTGTCACTTTAATTTGAAAAAAACATATATTCTATTTTCACCAAGATGTTAGTGAGTTAGTTTTACCAGTAAATGGCTGCTCCATCCTCACTTCTCCTATAACCAGGCCCAAACACACACACCCCCCCACACACACACACACACACACACACACACACACACACACACAACAGCCGGGCCTCCTGGGGGTCGTTTGGAGGGTCATAATTTATTTACACATGTTATAGATAATATCAAAGTAAGTGATGTATTAGTCAATGATATCAGTGATTTCATGTCTGTTTGTTTTAGTTTTTTTACTATTTACAATAAAAAACACAGAAACATTAAAACAGACAACAGATAGATGTCAACACAAATGAGTCAAAACAGAGCAGTCCCTGGAAAAACTAGTTATTGAGGTACAATCAGATGACTGGGAACTCATTTATAAATACGAGAAAAAGTGAAATATAAAGATGTTTAATGGATGACAAAGGGCTTAAAAAATGCATCCAAGGAGAAGAATACATGACATAGAGAATCCAATAAATGATGAACGAAGGAGATGGAAAATAAATCCAAGAAATGTAAAACAAAGTTCACTCATATGATGAGAAAATGTTAGAAGAATTCTTTTAAGAAAGTACCAGAAAACAATAAAGACCATGTCAGCAGTACATAGAAGGTTCTACATAGTATCATTCAACAGGCTTCCAGTAAGGATACCGTTATTGAAAACAGACACACTTCACAAACTACAGACCCACAATTCTCCCAAATCCTAGAAAAACTCTTCAACGACATACTAGATACATTCAGAGAAATGAAATCTAATTCATTAAATCTAGGTCAAACAAAAATCATGATATTTGGAAAATATGAAATAAATAAACAGGTAAAGGTTCAAGTAGAGAGTGTAAATAGAGAAAAGGTGATTGAAGACAAATTTCTAGAAAAATGTAAGGATGAGTACGAGCACATTACAACTCTACAAAGCTGATTTCCTTTGATCTGAGCGTCTCCATGGCTCCAGTGCTGATCTCCTATCAGATCAAAGGAGATCAGGGCCTTTTGCCATGGAGATGCTCAGATCCAAGATTTCCTCCGGCTTTGATCTCCGTTGATCTCCATCCGGTGCCTCTCCCATCCACTTTGTGATGAAAGGCTCATTATTGTTCTTTTTCACAACCTTGGTGATGACGTCATCATTAGATTCAGGTATGCTGAAGCAGGCAGAGAACTAAAACATGCAGGACACCAGCACTCTCTGACCCAGTTTGGACACCCTGTCGTAGACCATCAAGAGACAGCTTAGTTTTATCCTACTGATGACGTGTTGCTGCAATAGTCATCTTGCTCAGTTTCAAGTTTTTTCCCACAGACATCAGAGCACTCTGTAACAGGATTTGACAGATAGTGATGGGGCGCGGCCAGCAGGGGGCAGCAGCGAGGCTGACTTGCTCTTTGACCGTGTGACTGTGGTGACCAAATCCAGGGGGCGTATTACATTGGTTATTGATGTAGCTTAAAGAGGTGGAACAGATTAAACATTCAGATGAAACAATCAGCAAATAAAAGTCAAATGAAGAAAACGTACAAGGGCTTATTAGTCAATGATATCAGTGATTTCATGTCTGTTTGTTTTTTTACTATTTCCAATAAAAACCACAGAAAGATTAAAACAGACAACAGATGGATATCATTACAAAATGAGTCAGAAGAGAGGAATCCCTGGATAAACTAGTTATTGAGGTACAATCGGATGACTGGGAACTCATTTATAAAGGAAAAGACACCCTGTCACTATGAGTGTACAATCAAACAATACAACAGAAAGTGAAATATGGATCTGGACTCTGGGAGCAGTGGGCAGAGCTGAGGTTGCACCGTGAGAGAGAGCGAGAGAGAGAGAGAGATAGAGAGAGAGTGGACAAAGATAGAGACTGAGACTGAGTTTTACACTCGGACTTGGACTTGGAGTGGAGTGGATTAGTCTGGAGGCCCAGGCACATGACCACCTCAGCTTCCACTCAGAGCCCAGACCAGCTGTTCAGATTTGGACACTTGGAGCTGAGAAGGGGGAGGCTCCATGATTCCTCTTCATGCAGAGGTTTTATTTCCCTTTGCCACTGAAGGCAACACACTCACTAGCCACCAGTCCACAGATGAAAACACAAAATCATATGTGTACACAGAAAGTCCAGTTAAGATGGAGACGGGTTGTGAATGACACAGATGCTACTGGTACAGTATGAGAGTCTGACTGCTTTCAAAAGGTCCAGTGATCATACAAGCGTATCAGTCACTCTCATACTTTCTCATGGTTCTATTGACAATGAGAAGCAACAACACAACACTACTGCTTGGACATGTTTGCTGGATCACATCATGGATGATGGATGATGGATGGATGGATGGATGGATGGATGGATGGATGGATGGATGGATGGATGATGGATGTAATATACAGACATGACTTATGTTCACTCTGGAGGTGAGGGGGGAACTCCTGTTCTCACTTTCATTGTCACTTTAATTTGAAAAAAACATATATTCTATTTTCACCAAGATGTTAGTGAGTTAGTTTTACCAGTAAATGGCTGCTCCATCCTCACTTCTCCTATAACCAGGCCCAAACACCCCCCCCCCCCCCCCCCCCCCCCCCCCCCCCCACACACACACACACACACACACAACAGCCGGGCCTCCTGGGGGTCGTTTGGAGGGTCATAATTTATTTACACATGTTATAGATAATATCAAAGTAAGTGATGTATTAGTCAATGATATCAGTGATTTCATGTCTGTTTGTTTTAGTTTTTTTACTATTTACAATAAAAAACACAGAAACATTAAAACAGACAACAGATAGATGTCAACACAAATGAGTCAAAACAGAGCAGTCCCTGGAAAAACTAGTTATTGAGGTACAATCAGATGACTGGGAACTCATTTATAAATACGAGAAAAAGTGAAATATAAAGATGTTTAATGGATGACAAAGGGCTTAAAAAATGCATCCAAGGAGAAGAATACATGACATAGAGAATCCAATAAATGATGAACGAAGGAGATGGAAAATAAATCCAAGAAATGTAAAACAAAGTTCACTCATATGATGAGAAAATGTTAGAAGAATTCTTTTAAGAAAGTACCAGAAAACAATAAAGACCATGTCAGCAGTACATAGAAGGTTCTACATAGTATCATTCAACAGGCTTCCAGTAAGGATACCGTTATTGAAAACAGACACACTTCACAAACTACAGACCCACAATTCTCCCAAATCCTAGAAAAACTCTTCAACGACATACTAGATACATTCAGAGAAATGAAATCTAATTCATTAAATCTAGGTCAAACAAAAATCATGATATTTGGAAAATATGAAATAAATAAACAGGTAAAGGTTCAAGTAGAGAGTGTAAATAGAGAAAAGGTGATTGAAGACAAATTTCTAGAAAAATGTAAGGATGAGTACGAGCACATTACAACTCTACAAAGCTGATTTCCTTTGATCTGAGCGTCTCCATGGCTCCAGTGCTGATCTCCTATCAGATCAAAGGAGATCAGGGCCTTTTGCCATGGAGATGCTCAGATCCAAGATTTCCTCCGGCTTTGATCTCCGTTGATCTCCATCCGGTGCCTCTCCCATCCACTTTGTGATGAAAGGCTCATTATTGTTCTTTTTCACAACCTTGGTGATGACGTCATCATTAGATTCAGGTATGCTGAAGCAGGCAGAGAACTAAAACATGCAGGACACCAGCACTCTCTGACCCAGTTTGGACACCCTGTCGTAGACCATCAAGAGACAGCTTAGTTTTATCCTACTGATGACGTGTTGCTGCAATAGTCATCTTGCTCAGTTTCAAGTTTTTTCCCACAGACATCAGAGCACTCTGTAACAGGATTTGACAGATAGTGACGGGGCGCGGCCAGCAGGGGCCAGCAGCGAGGCTGACTTGCTCTTTGACCGTGTGACTGTGGTGACCAAATCCAGGGGGCGTATTACATTGGTTATTGATGTAGCTTAAAGAGGTGGAACAGATTAAACATTCAGATGAAACAATCAGCAAATAAAAGTCAAATGAAGAAAACGTACAAGGGCTTATTAGTCAATGATATCAGTGATTTCATGTCTGTTTGTTTTAGTTTTTTTACTATTTACAATAAAAAACACAGAAAGATTAAAACAGACAACAGATAGATGTCAACACAAATGAGTCAAAACAGAGCAGTCCCTGGAAAAACTAGTTATTGAGGTACAATCAGATGACTGGGAACTCATTTATAAATACGAGAAAAAGTGAAATATAAAGATGTTTAATGGATGACAAAGGGCTTAAAAAATGCATCCAAGGAGAAGAATACATGACATAGAGAATCCAATAAATGATGAACGAAGGAGATGGAAAATAAATCCAAGAAATGTAAAACAAAGTTCACTCATATGATGAGAAAATGTTAGAAGAATTCTTTTAAGAAAGTACCAGAAAACAATAAAGACCATGTCAGCAGTACATAGAAGGTTCTACATAGTATCATTCAACAGGCTTCCAGTAAGGATACCGTTATTGAAAACAGACACACTTCACAAACTACAGACCCACAATTCTCCCAAATCCTAGAAAAACTCTTCAACGACATACTAGATACATTCAGAGAAATGAAATCTAATTCATTAAATCTAGGTCAAACAAAAATCATGATATTTGGAAAATATGAAATAAATAAACAGGTAAAGGTTCAAGTAGAGAGTGTAAATAGAGAAAAGGTGATTGAAGACAAATTTCTAGAAAAATGTAAGGATGAGTATGAGCACATTACAACTCTACAAAGCTGATTTCCTTTGATCTGAGCGTCTCCATGGCTCCAGTGCTGATCTCCTATCAGATCAAAGGAGATCAGGGCCTTTTGCCATGGAGATGCTCAGATCCAAGATTTCCTCCGGCTTTGATCTCCGTTGATCTCCATCCGGTGCCTCTCCCATCCACTTTGTGATGAAAGGCTCATTATTGTTCTTTTTCACAACCTTGGTGATGACGTCATCATTAGATTCAGGTATGCTGAAGCAGGCAGAGAACTAAAACATGCAGGACACCAGCACTCTCTGACCCAGTTTGGACACCCTGTCGTAGACCATCAAGAGACAGCTTAGTTTTATCCTACTGATGACGTGTTGCTGCAATAGTCATCTTGCTCAGTTTCAAGTTTTTTCCCACAGACATCAGAGCACTCTGTAACAGGATTTGACAGATAGTGACGGGGCGCGGCCAGCAGGGGCCAGCAGCGAGGCTGACTTGCTCTTTGACCGTGTGACTGTGGTGACCAAATCCAGGGGGCGTATTACATTGGTTATTGATGTAGCTTAAAGAGGTGGAACAGATTAAACATTCAGATGAAACAATCAGCAAATAAAAGTCAAATGAAGAAAACGTACAAGGGCTTATTAGTCAATGATATCAGTGATTTCATGTCTGTTTGTTTTTTTACTATTTCCAATAAAAACCACAGAAAGATTAAAAGAGACAACAGATGGATATCATTACAAATGAGTCAGAAGAGAGGAATCCCTGGATAAACTAGTTATTGAGGTACAATCGGATGACTGGGAACTCATTTATAAAGGAAAAGACACCCTGTCACTATGAGTGTACAATCAAACAATACAAGAGAAAGTGAAATATGGATCTGGACTCTGGGAGCAGTGGGCGGAGCTGAGGTTGCACCGTGAGAGAGAGCGAGAGAGAGAGAGAGAGAGAGAGTGGACAAAGATAGAGACTGAGACTGAGTTTTACACTCGGACTTGGACTTGGAGTGGAGTGGATTAGTCTGGAGGCCCAGGCACATGACCACCTCAGCTTCCACTCAGAGCCCAGACCAGCTGTTCAGATTTGGACACTTGGAGCTGAGAAGGGGGAGGCTCCATGATTCCTCTTCATGCAGAGGTTTTATTTCCCTTTGCCACTGAAGGCAACACACTCACTAGCCACCAGTCCACAGATGAAAACACAAAATCATATGTGTACACAGAAAGTCCAGTTAAGATGGAGACGGGTTGTGAATGACACAGATGCTACTGGTACAGTATGAGAGTCTGACTGCTTTCAAAAGGTCCAGTGATCATACAAGCGTATCAGTCACTCTCATACTTTCTCATGGTTCTATTGACAATGAGAAGCAACAACACAACACTACTGCTTGGACATGTTTGCTGGATCACATCATGGATGATGGATGATGGATGGATGGATGGATGGATGGATGGATGGATGGATGGATGATGGATGTAATATACAGACATGACTTATGTTCACTCTGGAGGTGAGGGGGGAACTCCTGTTCTCACTTTCATTGTCACTTTAATTTGAAAAAAACATATATTCTATTTTCACCAAGATGTTAGTGAGTTAGTTTTACCAGTAAATGGCTGCTCCATCCTCACTTCTCCTATAACCAGGCCCAAACACACACCCCCCCCTCCCACACACACACACACACACACACACACACAACAGCCGGGCCTCCTGGGGGTCGTTTGGAGGGTCATAATTTATTTACACATGTTATAGATAATATCAAAGTAAGTGATGTATTAGTCAATGATATCAGTGATTTCATGTCTGTTTGTTTTAGTTTTTTTACTATTTACAATAAAAAACACAGAAACATTAAAACAGACAACAGATAGATGTCAACACAAATGAGTCAAAACAGAGCAGTCCCTGGAAAAACTAGTTATTGAGGTACAATCAGATGACTGGGAACTCATTTATAAATACGAGAAAAAGTGAAATATAAAGATGTTTAATGGATGACAAAGGGCTTAAAAAATGCATCCAAGGAGAAGAATACATGACATAGAGAATCCAATAAATGATGAACGAAGGAGATGGAAAATAAATCCAAGAAATGTAAAACAAAGTTCACTCATATGATGAGAAAATGTTAGAAGAATTCTTTTAAGAAAGTACCAGAAAACAATAAAGACCATGTCAGCAGTACATAGAAGGTTCTACATAGTATCATTCAACAGGCTTCCAGTAAGGATACCGTTATTGAAAACAGACACACTTCACAAACTACAGACCCACAATTCTCCCAAATCCTAGAAAAACTCTTCAACGACATACTAGATACATTCAGAGAAATGAAATCTAATTCATTAAATCTAGGTCAAACAAAAATCATGATATTTGGAAAATATGAAATAAATAAACAGGTAAAGGTTCAAGTAGAGAGTGTAAATAGAGAAAAGGTGATTGAAGACAAATTTCTAGAAAAATGTAAGGATGAGTACGAGCACATTACAACTCTACAAAGCTGATTTCCTTTGATCTGAGCGTCTCCATGGCTCCAGTGCTGATCTCCTATCAGATCAAAGGAGATCAGGGCCTTTTGCCATGGAGATGCTCAGATCCAAGATTTCCTCCGGCTTTGATCTCCGTTGATCTCCATCCGGTGCCTCTCCCATCCACTTTGTGATGAAAGGCTCATTATTGTTCTTTTTCACAACCTTGGTGATGACGTCATCATTAGATTCAGGTATGCTGAAGCAGGCAGAGAACTAAAACATGCAGGACACCAGCACTCTCTGACCCAGTTTGGACACCCTGTCGTAGACCATCAAGAGACAGCTTAGTTTTATCCTACTGATGACGTGTTGCTGCAATAGTCATCTTGCTCAGTTTCAAGTTTTTTCCCACAGACATCAGAGCACTCTGTAACAGGATTTGACAGATAGTGACGGGGCGCGGCCAGCAGGGGCCAGCAGCGAGGCTGACTTGCTCTTTGACCGTGTGACTGTGGTGACCAAATCCAGGGGGCGTATTACATTGGTTATTGATGTAGCTTAAAGAGGTGGAACAGATTAAACATTCAGATGAAACAATCAGCAAATAAAAGTCAAATGAAGAAAACGTACAAGGGCTTATTAGTCAATGATATCAGTGATTTCATGTCTGTTTGTTTTTTTACTATTTCCAATAAAAACCACAGAAAGATTAAAAGAGACAACAGATGGATATCATTACAAATGAGTCAGAAGAGAGGAATCCCTGGATAAACTAGTTATTGAGGTACAATCGGATGACTGGGAACTCATTTATAAAGGAAAAGACGCCCTGTCACTATGAGTGTACAATCAAACAATACAAGAGAAAGTGAAATATGGATCTGGACTCTGGGAGCAGTGGGCGGAGCTGAGGTTGCACCGTGAGAGAGAGCGAGAGAGAGAGAGAGAGAGAGAGTGGACAAAGATAGAGACTGAGACTGAGACTGAGTTTTACACTCGGACTTGGACGTGGAGTGGATTAGTCTGGAGGCCCAGGCACATGACCACCTCAGCTTCCACTCAGAGCCCAGACCAGCTGTTCAGATTTGGACACTTGGAGCTGAGAAGGGGGAGGCTCCATGATTCCTCTTCATGCAGAGGTTTTATTTCCCTTTGCCACTGAAGGCAACACACTCACTAGCCACCAGTCCACAGATGAAAACACAAAATCATATGTGTACACAGAAAGTCCAGTTAAGATGGAGACGGGTTGTGAATGACACAGATGCTACTGGTACAGTATGAGAGTCTGACTGCTTTCAAAAGGTCCAGTGATCATACAAGCGTATCAGTCACTCTCATACTTTCTCATGGTTCTATTGACAATGAGAAGCAACAACACAACACTACTGCTTGGACATGTTTGCTGGATCACATCATGGATGATGGATGATGGATGGATGGATGGATGGATGGATGGATGGATGGATGGATGGATGGATGATGGATGTAATATACAGACATGACTTATGTTCACTCTGGAGGTGAGGGGGGAACTCCTGTTCTCACTTTCATTGTCACTTTAATTTGAAAAAAACATATATTCTATTTTCACCAAGATGTTAGTGAGTTAGTTTTACCAGTAAATGGCTGCTCCATCCTCACTTCTCCTATAACCAGGCCCAAACACACACACACACACACACACACACACAACAGCCGGGCCTCCTGGGGGTCGTTTGGAGGGTCATAATTTATTTACACATGTTATAGATAATATCAAAGTAAGTGATGTATTAGTCAATGATATCAGTGATTTCATGTCTGTTTGTTTTAGTTTTTTTACTATTTACAATAAAAACCACAGAAACATTAAAACAGACAACAGATAGATGTCAACACAAATGAGTCAAAACAGAGCAGTCCCTGGAAAAACTAGTTATTGAGGTACAATCAGATGACTGGGAACTCATTTATAAATACGAGAAAAAGTGAAATATAAAGATGTTTAATGGATGACAAAGGGCTTAAAAAATGCATCCAAGGAGAAGAATACATGACATAGAGAATCCAATAAATGATGAACGAAGGAGATGGAAAATAAATCCAAGAAATGTAAAACAAAGTTCACTCATATGATGAGAAAATGTTAGAAGAATTCTTTTAAGAAAGTACCAGAAAACAATAAAGACCATGTCAGCAGTACATAGAAGGTTCTACATAGTATCATTCAACAGGCTTCCAGTAAGGATACCGTTATTGAAAACAGACACACTTCACAAACTACAGACCCACAATTCTCCCAAATCCTAGAAAAACTCTTCAACGACATACTAGATACATTCAGAGAAATGAAATCTAATTCATTAAATCTAGGTCAAACAAAAATCATGATATTTGGAAAATATGAAATAAATAAACAGGTAAAGGTTCAAGTAGAGAGTGTAAATAGAGAAAAGGTGATTGAAGACAAATTTCTAGAAAAATGTAAGGATGAGTACGAGCACATTACAACTCTACAAAGCTGATTTCCTTTGATCTGAGCGTCTCCATGGCTCCAGTGCTGATCTCCTATCAGATCAAAGGAGATCAGGGCCTTTTGCCATGGAGATGCTCAGATCCAAGATTTCCTCCGGCTTTGATCTCCGTTGATCTCCATCCGGTGCCTCTCCCATCCACTTTGTGATGAAAGGCTCATTATTGTTCTTTTTCACAACCTTGGTGATGACGTCATCATTAGATTCAGGTATGCTGAAGCAGGCAGAGAACTAAAACATGCAGGACACCAGCACTCTCTGACCCAGTTTGGACACCCTGTCGTAGACCATCAAGAGACAGCTTAGTTTTATCCTACTGATGACGTGTTGCTGCAATAGTCATCTTGCTCAGTTTCAAGTTTTTTCCCACAGACATCAGAGCACTCTGTAACAGGATTTGACAGATAGTGACGGGGCGCGGCCAGCAGGGGCCAGCAGCGAGGCTGACTTGCTCTTTGACCGTGTGACTGTGGTGACCAAATCCAGGGGGCGTATTACATTGGTTATTGATGTAGCTTAAAGAGGTGGAACAGATTAAACATTCAGATGAAACAATCAGCAAATAAAAGTCAAATGAAGAAAACGTACAAGGGCTTATTAGTCAATGATATCAGTGATTTCATGTCTGTTTGTTTTTTTACTATTTCCAATAAAAACCACAGAAAGATTAAAAGAGACAACAGATGGATATCATTACAAATGAGTCAGAAGAGAGGAATCCCTGGATAAACTAGTTATTGAGGTACAATCGGATGACTGGGAACTCATTTATAAAGGAAAAGACGCCCTGTCACTATGAGTGTACAATCAAACAATACAAGAGAAAGTGAAATATGGATCTGGACTCTGGGAGCAGTGGGCGGAGCTGAGGTTGCACCGTGAGAGAGAGCGAGAGAGAGAGAGAGAGAGAGAGTGGACAAAGATAGAGACTGAGACTGAGTTTTACACTCGGACTTGGACTTGGAGTGGAGTGGATTAGTCTGGAGGCCCAGGCACATGACCACCTCAGCTTCCACTCAGAGCCCAGACCAGCTGTTCAGATTTGGACACTTGGAGCTGAGAAGGGGGAGGCTCCATGATTCCTCTTCATGCAGAGGTTTTATTTCCCTTTGCCACTGAAGGCAACACACTCACTAGCCACCAGTCCACAGATGAAAACACAAAATCATATGTGTACACAGAAAGTCCAGTTAAGATGGAGACGGGTTGTGAATGACACAGATGCTACTGGTACAGTATGAGAGTCTGACTGCTTTCAAAAGGTCCAGTGATCATACAAGCGTATCAGTCACTCTCATACTTTCTCATGGTTCTATTGACAATGAGAAGCAACAACACAACACTACTGCTTGGACATGTTTGCTGGATCACATCATGGATGATGGATGATGGATGGATGGATGGATGGATGGATGGATGGATGGATGGATGGATGGATGGATGGATGGATGATGGATGTAATATACAGACATGACTTATGTTCACTCTGGAGGTGAGGGGGGAACTCCTGTTCTCACTTTCATTGTCACTTTAATTTGAAAAAAACATATATTCTATTTTCACCAAGATGTTAGTGAGTTAGTTTTACCAGTAAATGGCTGCTCCATCCTCACTTCTCCTATAACCAGGCCCAAACACACACACACACACACACACACACACACACAACAGCCGGGCCTCCTGGGGGTCGTTTGGAGGGTCATAATTTATTTACACATGTTATAGATAATATCAAAGTAAGTGATGTATTAGTCAATGATATCAGTGATTTCATGTCTGTTTGTTTTAGTTTTTTTACTATTTACAATAAAAAACACAGAAAGATTAAAACAGACAACAGATAGATGTCAACACAAATGAGTCAAAACAGAGCAGTCCCTGGAAAAACTAGTTATTGAGGTACAATCAGATGACTGGGAACTCATTTATAAATACGAGAAAAAGTGAAATATAAAGATGTTTAATGGATGACAAAGGGCTTAAAAAATGCATCCAAGGAGAAGAATACATGACATAGAGAATCCAATAAATGATGAACGAAGGAGATGGAAAATAAATCCAAGAAATGTAAAACAAAGTTCACTCATATGATGAGAAAATGTTAGAAGAATTCTTTTAAGAAAGTACCAGAAAACAATAAAGACCATGTCAGCAGTACATAGAAGGTTCTACATAGTATCATTCAACAGGCTTCCAGTAAGGATACCGTTATTGAAAACAGACACACTTCACAAACTACAGACCCACAATTCTCCCAAATCCTAGAAAAACTCTTCAACGACATACTAGATACATTCAGAGAAATGAAATCTAATTCATTAAATCTAGGTCAAACAAAAATCATGATATTTGGAAAATATGAAATAAATAAACAGGTAAAGGTTCAAGTAGAGAGTGTAAATAGAGAAAAGGTGATTGAAGACAAATTTCTAGAAAAATGTAAGGATGAGTACGAGCACATTACAACTCTACAAAGCTGATTTCCTTTGATCTGAGCGTCTCCATGGCTCCAGTGCTGATCTCCTATCAGATCAAAGGAGATCAGGGCCTTTTGCCATGGAGATGCTCAGATCCAAGATTTCCTCCGGCTTTGATCTCCGTTGATCTCCATCCGGTGCCTCTCCCATCCACTTTGTGATGAAAGGCTCATTATTGTTCTTTTTCACAACCTTGGTGATGACGTCATCATTAGATTCAGGTATGCTGAAGCAGGCAGAGAACTAAAACATGCAGGACACCAGCACTCTCTGACCCAGTTTGGACACCCTGTCGTAGACCATCAAGAGACAGCTTAGTTTTATCCTACTGATGACGTGTTGCTGCAATAGTCATCTTGCTCAGTTTCAAGTTTTTTCCCACAGACATCAGAGCACTCTGTAACAGGATTTGACAGATAGTGACGGGGCGCGGCCAGCAGGGGCCAGCAGCGAGGCTGACTTGCTCTTTGACCGTGTGACTGTGGTGACCAAATCCAGGGGGCGTATTACATTGGTTATTGATGTAGCTTAAAGAGGTGGAACAGATTAAACATTCAGATGAAACAATCAGCAAATAAAAGTCAAATGAAGAAAACGTACAAGGGCTTATTAGTCAATGATATCAGTGATTTCATGTCTGTTTGTTTTTTTACTATTTCCAATAAAAACCACAGAAAGATTAAAAGAGACAACAGATGGATATCATTACAAATGAGTCAGAAGAGAGGAATCCCTGGATAAACTAGTTATTGAGGTACAATCGGATGACTGGGAACTCATTTATAAAGGAAAAGACGCCCTGTCACTATGAGTGTACAATCAAACAATACAAGAGAAAGTGAAATATGGATCTGGACTCTGGGAGCAGTGGGCGGAGCTGAGGTTGCACCGTGAGAGAGAGCGAGAGAGAGAGAGAGAGAGAGAGTGGACAAAGATAGAGACTGAGACTGAGACTGAGTTTTACACTCGGACTTGGACGTGGAGTGGATTAGTCTGGAGGCCCAGGCACATGACCACCTCAGCTTCCACTCAGAGCCCAGACCAGCTGTTCAGATTTGGACACTTGGAGCTGAGAAGGGGGAGGCTCCATGATTCCTCTTCATGCAGAGGTTTTATTTCCCTTTGCCACTGAAGGCAACACACTCACTAGCCACCAGTCCACAGATGAAAACACAAAATCATATGTGTACACAGAAAGTCCAGTTAAGATGGAGACGGGTTGTGAATGACACAGATGCTACTGGTACAGTATGAGAGTCTGACTGCTTTCAAAAGGTCCAGTGATCATACAAGCGTATCAGTCACTCTCATACTTTCTCATGGTTCTATTGACAATGAGAAGCAACAACACAACACTACTGCTTGGACATGTTTGCTGGATCACATCATGGATGATGGATGATGGATGGATGGATGGATGGATGGATGGATGATGGATGTAATATACAGACATGACTTATGTTCACTCTGGAGGTGAGGGGGGAACTCCTGTTCTCACTTTCATTGTCACTTTAATTTGAAAAAAACATATATTCTATTTTCACCAAGATGTTAGTGAGTTAGTTTTACCAGTAAATGGCTGCTCCATCCTCACTTCTCCTATAACCAGGCCCAAACACACACACACACACACACACACACACAACAGCCGGGCCTCCTGGGGGTCGTTTGGAGGGTCATAATTTATTTACACATGTTATAGATAATATCAAAGTAAGTGATGTATTAGTCAATGATATCAGTGATTTCATGTCTGTTTGTTTTAGTTTTTTTACTATTTACAATAAAAAACACAGAAACATTAAAACAGACAACAGATAGATGTCAACACAAATGAGTCAAAACAGAGCAGTCCCTGGAAAAACTAGTTATTGAGGTACAATCAGATGACTGGGAACTCATTTATAAATACGAGAAAAAGTGAAATATAAAGATGTTTAATGGATGACAAAGGGCTTAAAAAATGCATCCAAGGAGAAGAATACATGACATAGAGAATCCAATAAATGATGAACGAAGGAGATGGAAAATAAATCCAAGAAATGTAAAACAAAGTTCACTCATATGATGAGAAAATGTTAGAAGAATTCTTTTAAGAAAGTACCAGAAAACAATAAAGACCATGTCAGCAGTACATAGAAGGTTCTACATAGTATCATTCAACAGGCTTCCAGTAAGGATACCGTTATTGAAAACAGACACACTTCACAAACTACAGACCCACAATTCTCCCAAATCCTAGAAAAACTCTTCAACGACATACTAGATACATTCAGAGAAATGAAATCTAATTCATTAAATCTAGGTCAAACAAAAATCATGATATTTGGAAAATATGAAATAAATAAACAGGTAAAGGTTCAAGTAGAGAGTGTAAATAGAGAAAAGGTGATTGAAGACAAATTTCTAGAAAAATGTAAGGATGAGTACGAGCACATTACAACTCTACAAAGCTGATTTCCTTTGATCTGAGCGTCTCCATGGCTCCAGTGCTGATCTCCTATCAGATCAAAGGAGATCAGGGCCTTTTGCCATGGAGATGCTCAGATCCAAGATTTCCTCCGGCTTTGATCTCCGTTGATCTCCATCCGGTGCCTCTCCCATCCACTTTGTGATGAAAGGCTCATTATTGTTCTTTTTCACAACCTTGGTGATGACGTCATCATTAGATTCAGGTATGCTGAAGCAGGCAGAGAACTAAAACATGCAGGACACCAGCACTCTCTGACCCAGTTTGGACACCCTGTCGTAGACCATCAAGAGACAGCTTAGTTTTATCCTACTGATGACGTGTTGCTGCAATAGTCATCTTGCTCAGTTTCAAGTTTTTTCCCACAGACATCAGAGCACTCTGTAACAGGATTTGACAGATAGTGACGGGGCGCGGCCAGCAGGGGCCAGCAGCGAGGCTGACTTGCTCTTTGACCGTGTGACTGTGGTGACCAAATCCAGGGGGCGTATTACATTGGTTATTGATGTAGCTTAAAGAGGTGGAACAGATTAAACATTCAGATGAAACAATCAGCAAATAAAAGTCAAATGAAGAAAACGTACAAGGGCTTATTAGTCAATGATATCAGTGATTTCATGTCTGTTTGTTTTTTTACTATTTCCAATAAAAACCACAGAAAGATTAAAAGAGACAACAGATGGATATCATTACAAATGAGTCAGAAGAGAGGAATCCCTGGATAAACTAGTTATTGAGGTACAATCGGATGACTGGGAACTCATTTATAAAGGAAAAGACGCCCTGTCACTATGAGTGTACAATCAAACAATACAAGAGAAAGTGAAATATGGATCTGGACTCTGGGAGCAGTGGGCGGAGCTGAGGTTGCACCGTGAGAGAGAGCGAGAGAGAGAGAGAGAGAGAGAGTGGACAAAGATAGAGACTGAGACTGAGACTGAGTTTTACACTCGGACTTGGACGTGGAGTGGATTAGTCTGGAGGCCCAGGCACATGACCACCTCAGCTTCCACTCAGAGCCCAGACCAGCTGTTCAGATTTGGACACTTGGAGCTGAGAAGGGGGAGGCTCCATGATTCCTCTTCATGCAGAGGTTTTATTTCCCTTTGCCACTGAAGGCAACACACTCACTAGCCACCAGTCCACAGATGAAAACACAAAATCATATGTGTACACAGAAAGTCCAGTTAAGATGGAGACGGGTTGTGAATGACACAGATGCTACTGGTACAGTATGAGAGTCTGACTGCTTTCAAAAGGTCCAGTGATCATACAAGCGTATCAGTCACTCTCATACTTTCTCATGGTTCTATTGACAATGAGAAGCAACAACACAACACTACTGCTTGGACATGTTTGCTGGATCACATCATGGATGATGGATGATGGATGGATGGATGGATGGATGGATGGATGGATGGATGGATGGATGGATGGATGATGGATGTAATATACAGACATGACTTATGTTCACTCTGGAGGTGAGGGGGGAACTCCTGTTCTCACTTTCATTGTCACTTTAATTTGAAAAAAACATATATTCTATTTTCACCAAGATGTTAGTGAGTTAGTTTTACCAGTAAATGGCTGCTCCATCCTCACTTCTCCTATAACCAGGCCCAAACACACACACACACACACACACACACACAACAGCCGGGCCTCCTGGGGGTCGTTTGGAGGGTCATAATTTATTTACACATGTTATAGATAATATCAAAGTAAGTGATGTATTAGTCAATGATATCAGTGATTTCATGTCTGTTTGTTTTAGTTTTTTTACTATTTACAATAAAAAACACAGAAAGATTAAAACAGACAACAGATAGATGTCAACACAAATGAGTCAAAACAGAGCAGTCCCTGGAAAAACTAGTTATTGAGGTACAATCAGATGACTGGGAACTCATTTATAAATACGAGAAAAAGTGAAATATAAAGATGTTTAATGGATGACAAAGGGCTTAAAAAATGCATCCAAGGAGAAGAATACATGACATAGAGAATCCAATAAATGATGAACGAAGGAGATGGAAAATAAATCCAAGAAATGTAAAACAAAGTTCACTCATATGATGAGAAAATGTTAGAAGAATTCTTTTAAGAAAGTACCAGAAAACAATAAAGACCATGTCAGCAGTACATAGAAGGTTCTACATAGTATCATTCAACAGGCTTCCAGTAAGGATACCGTTATTGAAAACAGACACACTTCACAAACTACAGACCCACAATTCTCCCAAATCCTAGAAAAACTCTTCAACGACATACTAGATACATTCAGAGAAATGAAATCTAATTCATTAAATCTAGGTCAAACAAAAATCATGATATTTGGAAAATATGAAATAAATAAACAGGTAAAGGTTCAAGTAGAGAGTGTAAATAGAGAAAAGGTGATTGAAGACAAATTTCTAGAAAAATGTAAGGATGAGTACGAGCACATTACAACTCTACAAAGCTGATTTCCTTTGATCTGAGCGTCTCCATGGCTCCAGTGCTGATCTCCTATCAGATCAAAGGAGATCAGGGCCTTTTGCCATGGAGATGCTCAGATCCAAGATTTCCTCCGGCTTTGATCTCCGTTGATCTCCATCCGGTGCCTCTCCCATCCACTTTGTGATGAAAGGCTCATTATTGTTCTTTTTCACAACCTTGGTGATGACGTCATCATTAGATTCAGGTATGCTGAAGCAGGCAGAGAACTAAAACATGCAGGACACCAGCACTCTCTGACCCAGTTTGGACACCCTGTCGTAGACCATCAAGAGACAGCTTAGTTTTATCCTACTGATGACGTGTTGCTGCAATAGTCATCTTGCTCAGTTTCAAGTTTTTTCCCACAGACATCAGAGCACTCTGTAACAGGATTTGACAGATAGTGACGGGGCGCGGCCAGCAGGGGCCAGCAGCGAGGCTGACTTGCTCTTTGACCGTGTGACTGTGGTGACCAAATCCAGGGGGCGTATTACATTGGTTATTGATGTAGCTTAAAGAGGTGGAACAGATTAAACATTCAGATGAAACAATCAGCAAATAAAAGTCAAATGAAGAAAACGTACAAGGGCTTATTAGTCAATGATATCAGTGATTTCATGTCTGTTTGTTTTTTTACTATTTCCAATAAAAACCACAGAAAGATTAAAAGAGACAACAGATGGATATCATTACAAATGAGTCAGAAGAGAGGAATCCCTGGATAAACTAGTTATTGAGGTACAATCGGATGACTGGGAACTCATTTATAAAGGAAAAGACGCCCTGTCACTATGAGTGTACAATCAAACAATACAAGAGAAAGTGAAATATGGATCTGGACTCTGGGAGCAGTGGGCGGAGCTGAGGTTGCACCGTGAGAGAGAGCGAGAGAGAGAGAGAGAGAGAGAGTGGACAAAGATAGAGACTGAGACTGAGTTTTACACTCGGACTTGGACTTGGAGTGGAGTGGATTAGTCTGGAGGCCCAGGCACATGACCACCTCAGCTTCCACTCAGAGCCCAGACCAGCTGTTCAGATTTGGACACTTGGAGCTGAGAAGGGGGAGGCTCCATGATTCCTCTTCATGCAGAGGTTTTATTTCCCTTTGCCACTGAAGGCAACACACTCACTAGCCACCAGTCCACAGATGAAAACACAAAATCATATGTGTACACAGAAAGTCCAGTTAAGATGGAGACGGGTTGTGAATGACACAGATGCTACTGGTACAGTATGAGAGTCTGACTGCTTTCAAAAGGTCCAGTGATCATACAAGCGTATCAGTCACTCTCATACTTTCTCATGGTTCTATTGACAATGAGAAGCAACAACACAACACTACTGCTTGGACATGTTTGCTGGATCACATCATGGATGATGGATGATGGATGGATGGATGGATGGATGGATGGATGATGGATGTAATATACAGACATGACTTATGTTCACTCTGGAGGTGAGGGGGGAACTCCTGTTCTCACTTTCATTGTCACTTTAATTTGAAAAAAACATATATTCTATTTTCACCAAGATGTTAGTGAGTTAGTTTTACCAGTAAATGGCTGCTCCATCCTCACTTCTCCTATAACCAGGCCCAAACACACACACACACACACACACACACACAACAGCCGGGCCTCCTGGGGGTCGTTTGGAGGGTCATAATTTATTTACACATGTTATAGATAATATCAAAGTAAGTGATGTATTAGTCAATGATATCAGTGATTTCATGTCTGTTTGTTTTAGTTTTTTTACTATTTACAATAAAAAACACAGAAAGATTAAAACAGACAACAGATAGATGTCAACACAAATGAGTCAAAACAGAGCAGTCCCTGGAAAAACTAGTTATTGAGGTACAATCAGATGACTGGGAACTCATTTATAAATACGAGAAAAAGTGAAATATAAAGATGTTTAATGGATGACAAAGGGCTTAAAAAATGCATCCAAGGAGAAGAATACATGACATAGAGAATCCAATAAATGATGAACGAAGGAGATGGAAAATAAATCCAAGAAATGTAAAACAAAGTTCACTCATATGATGAGAAAATGTTAGAAGAATTCTTTTAAGAAAGTACCAGAAAACAATAAAGACCATGTCAGCAGTACATAGAAGGTTCTACATAGTATCATTCAACAGGCTTCCAGTAAGGATACCGTTATTGAAAACAGACACACTTCACAAACTACAGACCCACAATTCTCCCAAATCCTAGAAAAACTCTTCAACGACATACTAGATACATTCAGAGAAATGAAATCTAATTCATTAAATCTAGGTCAAACAAAAATCATGATATTTGGAAAATATGAAATAAATAAACAGGTAAAGGTTCAAGTAGAGAGTGTAAATAGAGAAAAGGTGATTGAAGACAAATTTCTAGAAAAATGTAAGGATGAGTACGAGCACATTACAACTCTACAAAGCTGATTTCCTTTGATCTGAGCGTCTCCATGGCTCCAGTGCTGATCTCCTATCAGATCAAAGGAGATCAGGGCCTTTTGCCATGGAGATGCTCAGATCCAAGATTTCCTCCGGCTTTGATCTCCGTTGATCTCCATCCGGTGCCTCTCCCATCCACTTTGTGATGAAAGGCTCATTATTGTTCTTTTTCACAACCTTGGTGATGACGTCATCATTAGATTCAGGTATGCTGAAGCAGGCAGAGAACTAAAACATGCAGGACACCAGCACTCTCTGACCCAGTTTGGACACCCTGTCGTAGACCATCAAGAGACAGCTTAGTTTTATCCTACTGATGACGTGTTGCTGCAATAGTCATCTTGCTCAGTTTCAAGTTTTTTCCCACAGACATCAGAGCACTCTGTAACAGGATTTGACAGATAGTGACGGGGCGCGGCCAGCAGGGGCCAGCAGCGAGGCTGACTTGCTCTTTGACCGTGTGACTGTGGTGACCAAATCCAGGGGGCGTATTACATTGGTTATTGATGTAGCTTAAAGAGGTGGAACAGATTAAACATTCAGATGAAACAATCAGCAAATAAAAGTCAAATGAAGAAAACGTACAAGGGCTTATTAGTCAATGATATCAGTGATTTCATGTCTGTTTGTTTTTTTACTATTTCCAATAAAAACCACAGAAAGATTAAAAGAGACAACAGATGGATATCATTACAAATGAGTCAGAAGAGAGGAATCCCTGGATAAACTAGTTATTGAGGTACAATCGGATGACTGGGAACTCATTTATAAAGGAAAAGACGCCATGTCACTATGAGTGTACAATCAAACAATACAAGAGAAAGTGAAATATGGATCTGGACTCTGGGAGCAGTGGGCGGAGCTGAGGTTGCACCGTGAGAGAGAGCGAGAGAGAGAGAGAGAGAGAGAGTGGACAAAGATAGAGACTGAGACTGAGACTGAGTTTTACACTCGGACTTGGACTTGGAGTGGAGTGGATTAGTCTGGAGGCCCAGGCACATGACCACCTCAGCTTCCACTCAGAGCCCAGACCAGCTGTTCAGATTTGGACACTTGGAGCTGAGAAGGGGGAGGCTCCATGATTCCTCTTCATGCAGAGGTTTTATTTCCCTTTGCCACTGAAGGCAACACACTCACTAGCCACCAGTCCACAGATGAAAACACAAAATCATATGTGTACACAGAAAGTCCAGTTAAGATGGAGACGGGTTGTGAATGACACAGATGCTACTGGTACAGTATGAGAGTCTGACTGCTTTCAAAAGGTCCAGTGATCATACAAGCGTATCAGTCACTCTCATACTTTCTCATGGTTCTATTGACAATGAGAAGCAACAACACAACACTACTGCTTGGACATGTTTGCTGGATCACATCATGGATGATGGATGATGGATGGATGGATGGATGGATGGATGGATGGATGGATGGATGGATGGATGATGGATGTAATATACAGACATGACTTATGTTCACTCTGGAGGTGAGGGGGGAACTCCTGTTCTCACTTTCATTGTCACTTTAATTTGAAAAAAACATATATTCTATTTTCACCAAGATGTTAGTGAGTTAGTTTTACCAGTAAATGGCTGCTCCATCCTCACTTCTCCTATAACCAGGCCCAAACACCCCCCCCCCCCCCCCCCCCACACACACACACACACACACACACAACAGCCGGGCCTCCTGGGGGTCGTTTGGAGGGTCATAATTTATTTACACATGTTATAGATAATATCAAAGTAAGTGATGTATTAGTCAATGATATCAGTGATTTCATGTCTGTTTGTTTTAGTTTTTTTACTATTTACAATAAAAAACACAGAAAGATTAAAACAGACAACAGATAGATGTCAACACAAATGAGTCAAAACAGAGCAGTCCCTGGAAAAACTAGTTATTGAGGTACAATCAGATGACTGGGAACTCATTTATAAATACGAGAAAAAGTGAAATATAAAGATGTTTAATGGATGACAAAGGGCTTAAAAAATGCATCCAAGGAGAAGAATACATGACATAGAGAATCCAATAAATGATGAACGAAGGAGATGGAAAATAAATCCAAGAAATGTAAAACAAAGTTCACTCATATGATGAGAAAATGTTAGAAGAATTCTTTTAAGAAAGTACCAGAAAACAATAAAGACCATGTCAGCAGTACATAGAAGGTTCTACATAGTATCATTCAACAGGCTTCCAGTAAGGATACCGTTATTGAAAACAGACACACTTCACAAACTACAGACCCACAATTCTCCCAAATCCTAGAAAAACCCTTCAACGACATACTAGATACATTCAGAGAAATGAAATCTAATTCATTAAATCTAGGTCAAACAAAAATCATGATATTTGGAAAATATGAAATAAATAAACAGGTAAAGGTTCAAGTAGAGAGTGTAAATAGAGAAAAGGTGATTGAAGACAAATTTCTAGAAAAATGTAAGGATGAGTACGAGCACATTACAACTCTACAAAGCTGATTTCCTTTGATCTGAGCGTCTCCATGGCTCCAGTGCTGATCTCCTATCAGATCAAAGGAGATCAGGGCCTTTTGCCATGGAGATGCTCAGATCCAAGATTTCCTCCGGCTTTGATCTCCGTTGATCTCCATCCGGTGCCTCTCCCATCCACTTTGTGATGAAAGGCTCATTATTGTTCTTTTTCACAACCTTGGTGATGACGTCATCATTAGATTCAGGTATGCTGAAGCAGGCAGAGAACTAAAACATGCAGGACACCAGCACTCTCTGACCCAGTTTGGACACCCTGTCGTAGACCATCAAGAGACAGCTTAGTTTTATCCTACTGATGACGTGTTGCTGCAATAGTCATCTTGCTCAGTTTCAAGTTTTTTCCCACAGACATCAGAGCACTCTGTAACAGGATTTGACAGATAGTGACGGGGCGCGGCCAGCAGGGGCCAGCAGCGAGGCTGACTTGCTCTTTGACCGTGTGACTGTGGTGACCAAATCCAGGGGGCGTATTACATTGGTTATTGATGTAGCTTAAAGAGGTGGAACAGATTAAACATTCAGATGAAACAATCAGCAAATAAAAGTCAAATGAAGAAAACGTACAAGGGCTTATTAGTCAATGATATCAGTGATTTCATGTCTGTTTGTTTTTTTACTATTTCCAATAAAAACCACAGAAAGATTAAAAGAGACAACAGATGGATATCATTACAAATGAGTCAGAAGAGAGGAATCCCTGGATAAACTAGTTATTGAGGTACAATCGGATGACTGGGAACTCATTTATAAAGGAAAAGACGCCCTGTCACTATGAGTGTACAATCAAACAATACAAGAGAAAGTGAAATATGGATCTGGACTCTGGGAGCAGTGGGCGGAGCTGAGGTTGCACCGTGAGAGAGAGCGAGAGAGAGAGAGAGAGAGAGAGAGAGAGAGTGGACAAAGATAGAGACTGAGACTGAGACTGAGACTGAGTTTTACACTCGGACTTGGACTTGGAGTGGAGTGGATTAGTCTGGAGGCCCAGGCACATGACCACCTCAGCTTCCACTCAGAGCCCAGACCAGCTGTTCAGATTTGGACACTTGGAGCTGAGAAGGGGGAGGCTCCATGATTCCTCTTCATGCAGAGGTTTTATTTCCCTTTGCCACTGAAGGCAACACACTCACTAGCCACCAGTCCACAGATGAAAACACAAAATCATATGTGTACACAGAAAGTCCAGTTAAGATGGAGACGGGTTGTGAATGACACAGATGCTACTGGTACAGTATGAGAGTCTGACTGCTTTCAAAAGGTCCAGTGATCATACAAGCGTATCAGTCACTCTCATACTTTCTCATGGTTCTATTGACAATGAGAAGCAACAACACAACACTACTGCTTGGACATGTTTGCTGGATCACATCATGGATGATGGATGATGGATGGATGGATGGATGGATGGATGGATGGATGGATGGATGGATGATGGATGTAATATACAGACATGACTTATGTTCACTCTGGAGGTGAGGGGGGAACTCCTGTTCTCACTTTCATTGTCACTTTAATTTGAAAAAAACATATATTCTATTTTCACCAAGATGTTAGTGAGTTAGTTTTACCAGTAAATGGCTGCTCCATCCTCACTTCTCCTATAACCAGGCCCAAACACCCCCCCCCCACACACACACACACACACACACACACACAACAGCCGGGCCTCCTGGGGGTCGTTTGGAGGGTCATAATTTATTTACACATGTTATAGATAATATCAAAGTAAGTGATGTATTAGTCAATGATATCAGTGATTTCATGTCTGTTTGTTTTAGTTTTTTTACTATTTACAATAAAAAACACAGAAAGATTAAAACAGACAACAGATAGATGTCAACACAAATGAGTCAAAACAGAGCAGTCCCTGGAAAAACTAGTTATTGAGGTACAATCAGATGACTGGGAACTCATTTATAAATACGAGAAAAAGTGAAATATAAAGATGTTTAATGGATGACAAAGGGCTTAAAAAATGCATCCAAGGAGAAGAATACATGACATAGAGAATCCAATAAATGATGAACGAAGGAGATGGAAAATAAATCCAAGAAATGTAAAACAAAGTTCACTCATATGATGAGAAAATGTTAGAAGAATTCTTTTAAGAAAGTACCAGAAAACAATAAAGACCATGTCAGCAGTACATAGAAGGTTCTACATAGTATCATTCAACAGGCTTCCAGTAAGGATACCGTTATTGAAAACAGACACACTTCACAAACTACAGACCCACAATTCTCCCAAATCCTAGAAAAACTCTTCAACGACATACTAGATACATTCAGAGAAATGAAATCTAATTCATTAAATCTAGGTCAAACAAAAATCATGATATTTGGAAAATATGAAATAAATAAACAGGTAAAGGTTCAAGTAGAGAGTGTAAATAGAGAAAAGGTGATTGAAGACAAATTTCTAGAAAAATGTAAGGATGAGTACGAGCACATTACAACTCTACAAAGCTGATTTCCTTTGATCTGAGCGTCTCCATGGCTCCAGTGCTGATCTCCTATCAGATCAAAGGAGATCAGGGCCTTTTGCCATGGAGATGCTCAGATCCAAGATTTCCTCCGGCTTTGATCTCCGTTGATCTCCATCCGGTGCCTCTCCCATCCACTTTGTGATGAAAGGCTCATTATTGTTCTTTTTCACAACCTTGGTGATGACGTCATCATTAGATTCAGGTATGCTGAAGCAGGCAGAGAACTAAAACATGCAGGACACCAGCACTCTCTGACCCAGTTTGGACACCCTGTCGTAGACCATCAAGAGACAGCTTAGTTTTATCCTACTGATGACGTGTTGCTGCAATAGTCATCTTGCTCAGTTTCAAGTTTTTTCCCACAGACATCAGAGCACTCTGTAACAGGATTTGACAGATAGTGACGGGGCGCGGCCAGCAGGGGCCAGCAGCGAGGCTGACTTGCTCTTTGACCGTGTGACTGTGGTGACCAAATCCAGGGGGCGTATTACATTGGTTATTGATGTAGCTTAAAGAGGTGGAACAGATTAAACATTCAGATGAAACAATCAGCAAATAAAAGTCAAATGAAGAAAACGTACAAGGGCTTATTAGTCAATGATATCAGTGATTTCATGTCTGTTTGTTTTTTTACTATTTCCAATAAAAACCACAGAAAGATTAAAAGAGACAACAGATGGATATCATTACAAATGAGTCAGAAGAGAGGAATCCCTGGATAAACTAGTTATTGAGGTACAATCGGATGACTGGGAACTCATTTATAAAGGAAAAGACGCCCTGTCACTATGAGTGTACAATCAAACAATACAAGAGAAAGTGAAATATGGATCTGGACTCTGGGAGCAGTGGGCGGAGCTGAGGTTGCACCGTGAGAGAGAGCGAGAGAGAGAGAGAGAGAGAGAGTGGACAAAGATAGAGACTGAGACTGAGACTGAGTTTTACACTCGGACTTGGACGTGGAGTGGATTAGTCTGGAGGCCCAGGCACATGACCACCTCAGCTTCCACTCAGAGCCCAGACCAGCTGTTCAGATTTGGACACTTGGAGCTGAGAAGGGGGAGGCTCCATGATTCCTCTTCATGCAGAGGTTTTATTTCCCTTTGCCACTGAAGGCAACACACTCACTAGCCACCAGTCCACAGATGAAAACACAAAATCATATGTGTACACAGAAAGTCCAGTTAAGATGGAGACGGGTTGTGAATGACACAGATGCTACTGGTACAGTATGAGAGTCTGACTGCTTTCAAAAGGTCCAGTGATCATACAAGCGTATCAGTCACTCTCATACTTTCTCATGGTTCTATTGACAATGAGAAGCAACAACACAACACTACTGCTTGGACATGTTTGCTGGATCACATCATGGATGATGGATGATGGATGGATGGATGGATGGATGGATGGATGGATGGATGGATGGATGGATGATGGATGTAATATACAGACATGACTTATGTTCACTCTGGAGGTGAGGGGGGAACTCCTGTTCTCACTTTCATTGTCACTTTAATTTGAAAAAAACATATATTCTATTTTCACCAAGATGTTAGTGAGTTAGTTTTACCAGTAAATGGCTGCTCCATCCTCACTTCTCCTATAACCAGGCCCAAACACACACACACACACACACACACACACAACAGCCGGGCCTCCTGGGGGTCGTTTGGAGGGTCATAATTTATTTACACATGTTATAGATAATATCAAAGTAAGTGATGTATTAGTCAATGATATCAGTGATTTCATGTCTGTTTGTTTTAGTTTTTTTACTATTTACAATAAAAACCACAGAAACATTAAAACAGACAACAGATAGATGTCAACACAAATGAGTCAAAACAGAGCAGTCCCTGGAAAAACTAGTTATTGAGGTACAATCAGATGACTGGGAACTCATTTATAAATACGAGAAAAAGTGAAATATAAAGATGTTTAATGGATGACAAAGGGCTTAAAAAATGCATCCAAGGAGAAGAATACATGACATAGAGAATCCAATAAATGATGAACGAAGGAGATGGAAAATAAATCCAAGAAATGTAAAACAAAGTTCACTCATATGATGAGAAAATGTTAGAAGAATTCTTTTAAGAAAGTACCAGAAAACAATAAAGACCATGTCAGCAGTACATAGAAGGTTCTACATAGTATCATTCAACAGGCTTCCAGTAAGGATACCGTTATTGAAAACAGACACACTTCACAAACTACAGACCCACAATTCTCCCAAATCCTAGAAAAACTCTTCAACGACATACTAGATGCATTCAGAGAAATGAAATCTAATTCATTAAATCTAGGTCAAACAAAAATCATGATATTTGGAAAATATGAAATAAATAAACAGGTAAAGGTTCAAGTAGAGAGTGTAAATAGAGAAAAGGTGATTGAAGACAAATTTCTAGAAAAATGTAAGGATGAGTACGAGCACATTACAACTCTACAAAGCTGATTTCCTTTGATCTGAGCGTCTCCATGGCTCCAGTGCTGATCTCCTATCAGATCAAAGGAGATCAGGGCCTTTTGCCATGGAGATGCTCAGATCCAAGATTTCCTCCGGCTTTGATCTCCGTTGATCTCCATCCGGTGCCTCTCCCATCCACTTTGTGATGAAAGGCTCATTATTGTTCTTTTTCACAACCTTGGTGATGACGTCATCATTAGATTCAGGTATGCTGAAGCAGGCAGAGAACTAAAACATGCAGGACACCAGCACTCTCTGACCCAGTTTGGACACCCTGTCGTAGACCATCAAGAGACAGCTTAGTTTTATCCTACTGATGACGTGTTGCTGCAATAGTCATCTTGCTCAGTTTCAAGTTTTTTCCCACAGACATCAGAGCACTCTGTAACAGGATTTGACAGATAGTGACGGGGCGCGGCCAGCAGGGGCCAGCAGCGAGGCTGACTTGCTCTTTGACCGTGTGACTGTGGTGACCAAATCCAGGGGGCGTATTACATTGGTTATTGATGTAGCTTAAAGAGGTGGAACAGATTAAACATTCAGATGAAACAATCAGCAAATAAAAGTCAAATGAAGAAAACGTACAAGGGCTTATTAGTCAATGATATCAGTGATTTCATGTCTGTTTGTTTTTTTACTATTTCCAATAAAAACCACAGAAAGATTAAAAGAGACAACAGATGGATATCATTACAAATGAGTCAGAAGAGAGGAATCCCTGGATAAACTAGTTATTGAGGTACAATCGGATGACTGGGAACTCATTTATAAAGGAAAAGACGCCCTGTCACTATGAGTGTACAATCAAACAATACAAGAGAAAGTGAAATATGGATCTGGACTCTGGGAGCAGTGGGCGGAGCTGAGGTTGCACCGTGAGAGAGAGCGAGAGAGAGAGAGAGAGAGAGAGTGGACAAAGATAGAGACTGAGACTGAGTTTTACACTCGGACTTGGACTTGGAGTGGAGTGGATTAGTCTGGAGGCCCAGGCACATGACCACCTCAGCTTCCACTCAGAGCCCAGACCAGCTGTTCAGATTTGGACACTTGGAGCTGAGAAGGGGGAGGCTCCATGATTCCTCTTCATGCAGAGGTTTTATTTCCCTTTGCCACTGAAGGCAACACACTCACTAGCCACCAGTCCACAGATGAAAACACAAAATCATATGTGTACACAGAAAGTCCAGTTAAGATGGAGACGGGTTGTGAATGACACAGATGCTACTGGTACAGTATGAGAGTCTGACTGCTTTCAAAAGGTCCAGTGATCATACAAGCGTATCAGTCACTCTCATACTTTCTCATGGTTCTATTGACAATGAGAAGCAACAACACAACACTACTGCTTGGACATGTTTGCTGGATCACATCATGGATGATGGATGATGGATGGATGGATGGATGGATGGATGGATGGATGGATGGATGGATGGATGATGGATGTAATATACAGACATGACTTATGTTCACTCTGGAGGTGAGGGGGGAACTCCTGTTCTCACTTTCATTGTCACTTTAATTTGAAAAAAACATATATTCTATTTTCACCAAGATGTTAGTGAGTTAGTTTTACCAGTAAATGGCTGCTCCATCCTCACTTCTCCTATAACCAGGCCCAAACACACACACACACACACACACACACACACACAACAGCCGGGCCTCCTGGGGGTCGTTTGGAGGGTCATAATTTATTTACACATGTTATAGATAATATCAAAGTAAGTGATGTATTAGTCAATGATATCAGTGATTTCATGTCTGTTTGTTTTAGTTTTTTTACTATTTACAATAAAAAACACAGAAAGATTAAAACAGACAACAGATAGATGTCAACACAAATGAGTCAAAACAGAGCAGTCCCTGGAAAAACTAGTTATTGAGGTACAATCAGATGACTGGGAACTCATTTATAAATACGAGAAAAAGTGAAATATAAAGATGTTTAATGGATGACAAAGGGCTTAAAAAATGCATCCAAGGAGAAGAATACATGACATAGAGAATCCAATAAATGATGAACGAAGGAGATGGAAAATAAATCCAAGAAATGTAAAACAAAGTTCACTCATATGATGAGAAAATGTTAGAAGAATTCTTTTAAGAAAGTACCAGAAAACAATAAAGACCATGTCAGCAGTACATAGAAGGTTCTACATAGTATCATTCAACAGGCTTCCAGTAAGGATACCGTTATTGAAAACAGACACACTTCACAAACTACAGACCCACAATTCTCCCAAATCCTAGAAAAACTCTTCAACGACATACTAGATACATTCAGAGAAATGAAATCTAATTCATTAAATCTAGGTCAAACAAAAATCATGATATTTGGAAAATATGAAATAAATAAACAGGTAAAGGTTCAAGTAGAGAGTGTAAATAGAGAAAAGGTGATTGAAGACAAATTTCTAGAAAAATGTAAGGATGAGTACGAGCACATTACAACTCTACAAAGCTGATTTCCTTTGATCTGAGCGTCTCCATGGCTCCAGTGCTGATCTCCTATCAGATCAAAGGAGATCAGGGCCTTTTGCCATGGAGATGCTCAGATCCAAGATTTCCTCCGGCTTTGATCTCCGTTGATCTCCATCCGGTGCCTCTCCCATCCACTTTGTGATGAAAGGCTCATTATTGTTCTTTTTCACAACCTTGGTGATGACGTCATCATTAGATTCAGGTATGCTGAAGCAGGCAGAGAACTAAAACATGCAGGACACCAGCACTCTCTGACCCAGTTTGGACACCCTGTCGTAGACCATCAAGAGACAGCTTAGTTTTATCCTACTGATGACGTGTTGCTGCAATAGTCATCTTGCTCAGTTTCAAGTTTTTTCCCACAGACATCAGAGCACTCTGTAACAGGATTTGACAGATAGTGACGGGGCGCGGCCAGCAGGGGCCAGCAGCGAGGCTGACTTGCTCTTTGACCGTGTGACTGTGGTGACCAAATCCAGGGGGCGTATTACATTGGTTATTGATGTAGCTTAAAGAGGTGGAACAGATTAAACATTCAGATGAAACAATCAGCAAATAAAAGTCAAATGAAGAAAACGTACAAGGGCTTATTAGTCAATGATATCAGTGATTTCATGTCTGTTTGTTTTTTTACTATTTCCAATAAAAACCACAGAAAGATTAAAAGAGACAACAGATGGATATCATTACAAATGAGTCAGAAGAGAGGAATCCCTGGATAAACTAGTTATTGAGGTACAATCGGATGACTGGGAACTCATTTATAAAGGAAAAGACGCCCTGTCACTATGAGTGTACAATCAAACAATACAAGAGAAAGTGAAATATGGATCTGGACTCTGGGAGCAGTGGGCGGAGCTGAGGTTGCACCGTGAGAGAGAGCGAGAGAGAGAGAGAGAGAGAGAGTGGACAAAGATAGAGACTGAGACTGAGTTTTACACTCGGACTTGGACTTGGAGTGGAGTGGATTAGTCTGGAGGCCCAGGCACATGACCACCTCAGCTTCCACTCAGAGCCCAGACCAGCTGTTCAGATTTGGACACTTGGAGCTGAGAAGGGGGAGGCTCCATGATTCCTCTTCATGCAGAGGTTTTATTTCCCTTTGCCACTGAAGGCAACACACTCACTAGCCACCAGTCCACAGATGAAAACACAAAATCATATGTGTACACAGAAAGTCCAGTTAAGATGGAGACGGGTTGTGAATGACACAGATGCTACTGGTACAGTATGAGAGTCTGACTGCTTTCAAAAGGTCCAGTGATCATACAAGCGTATCAGTCACTCTCATACTTTCTCATGGTTCTATTGACAATGAGAAGCAACAACACAACACTACTGCTTGGACATGTTTGCTGGATCACATCATGGATGATGGATGATGGATGGATGGATGGATGGATGGATGGATGGATGGATGGATGATGGATGTAATATACAGACATGACTTATGTTCACTCTGGAGGTGAGGGGGGAACTCCTGTTCTCACTTTCATTGTCACTTTAATTTGAAAAAAACATATATTCTATTTTCACCAAGATGTTAGTGAGTTAGTTTTACCAGTAAATGGCTGCTCCATCCTCACTTCTCCTATAACCAGGCCCAAACACCCCCCCCCCACACACACACACACACACACACACACACAACAGCCGGGCCTCCTGGGGGTCGTTTGGAGGGTCATAATTTATTTACACATGTTATAGATAATATCAAAGTAAGTGATGTATTAGTCAATGATATCAGTGATTTCATGTCTGTTTGTTTTAGTTTTTTTACTATTTACAATAAAAAACACAGAAAGATTAAAACAGACAACAGATAGATGTCAACACAAATGAGTCAAAACAGAGCAGTCCCTGGAAAAACTAGTTATTGAGGTACAATCAGATGACTGGGAACTCATTTATAAATACGAGAAAAAGTGAAATATAAAGATGTTTAATGGATGACAAAGGGCTTAAAAAATGCATCCAAGGAGAAGAATACATGACATAGAGAATCCAATAAATGATGAACGAAGGAGATGGAAAATAAATCCAAGAAATGTAAAACAAAGTTCACTCATATGATGAGAAAATGTTAGAAGAATTCTTTTAAGAAAGTACCAGAAAACAATAAAGACCATGTCAGCAGTACATAGAAGGTTCTACATAGTATCATTCAACAGGCTTCCAGTAAGGATACCGTTATTGAAAACAGACACACTTCACAAACTACAGACCCACAATTCTCCCAAATCCTAGAAAAACTCTTCAACGACATACTAGATACATTCAGAGAAATGAAATCTAATTCATTAAATCTAGGTCAAACAAAAATCATGATATTTGGAAAATATGAAATAAATAAACAGGTAAAGGTTCAAGTAGAGAGTGTAAATAGAGAAAAGGTGATTGAAGACAAATTTCTAGAAAAATGTAAGGATGAGTACGAGCACATTACAACTCTACAAAGCTGATTTCCTTTGATCTGAGCGTCTCCATGGCTCCAGTGCTGATCTCCTATCAGATCAAAGGAGATCAGGGCCTTTTGCCATGGAGATGCTCAGATCCAAGATTTCCTCCGGCTTTGATCTCCGTTGATCTCCATCCGGTGCCTCTCCCATCCACTTTGTGATGAAAGGCTCATTATTGTTCTTTTTCACAACCTTGGTGATGACGTCATCATTAGATTCAGGTATGCTGAAGCAGGCAGAGAACTAAAACATGCAGGACACCAGCACTCTCTGACCCAGTTTGGACACCCTGTCGTAGACCATCAAGAGACAGCTTAGTTTTATCCTACTGATGACGTGTTGCTGCAATAGTCATCTTGCTCAGTTTCAAGTTTTTTCCCACAGACATCAGAGCACTCTGTAACAGGATTTGACAGATAGTGACGGGGCGCGGCCAGCAGGGGCCAGCAGCGAGGCTGACTTGCTCTTTGACCGTGTGACTGTGGTGACCAAATCCAGGGGGCGTATTACATTGGTTATTGATGTAGCTTAAAGAGGTGGAACAGATTAAACATTCAGATGAAACAATCAGCAAATAAAAGTCAAATGAAGAAAACGTACAAGGGCTTATTAGTCAATGATATCAGTGATTTCATGTCTGTTTGTTTTTTTACTATTTCCAATAAAAACCACAGAAAGATTAAAAGAGACAACAGATGGATATCATTACAAATGAGTCAGAAGAGAGGAATCCCTGGATAAACTAGTTATTGAGGTACAATCGGATGACTGGGAACTCATTTATAAAGGAAAAGACGCCCTGTCACTATGAGTGTACAATCAAACAATACAAGAGAAAGTGAAATATGGATCTGGACTCTGGGAGCAGTGGGCGGAGCTGAGGTTGCACCGTGAGAGAGAGCGAGAGAGAGAGAGAGAGAGAGAGTGGACAAAGATAGAGACTGAGACTGAGACTGAGTTTTACACTCGGACTTGGACGTGGAGTGGATTAGTCTGGAGGCCCAGGCACATGACCACCTCAGCTTCCACTCAGAGCCCAGACCAGCTGTTCAGATTTGGACACTTGGAGCTGAGAAGGGGGAGGCTCCATGATTCCTCTTCATGCAGAGGTTTTATTTCCCTTTGCCACTGAAGGCAACACACTCACTAGCCACCAGTCCACAGATGAAAACACAAAATCATATGTGTACACAGAAAGTCCAGTTAAGATGGAGACGGGTTGTGAATGACACAGATGCTACTGGTACAGTATGAGAGTCTGACTGCTTTCAAAAGGTCCAGTGATCATACAAGCGTATCAGTCACTCTCATACTTTCTCATGGTTCTATTGACAATGAGAAGCAACAACACAACACTACTGCTTGGACATGTTTGCTGGATCACATCATGGATGATGGATGATGGATGGATGGATGGATGGATGGATGGATGGATGGATGGATGGATGGATGGATGGATGATGGATGTAATATACAGACATGACTTATGTTCACTCTGGAGGTGAGGGGGGAACTCCTGTTCTCACTTTCATTGTCACTTTAATTTGAAAAAAACATATATTCTATTTTCACCAAGATGTTAGTGAGTTAGTTTTACCAGTAAATGGCTGCTCCATCCTCACTTCTCCTATAACCAGGCCCAAACACACACACACACACACACACACACACAACAGCCGGGCCTCCTGGGGGTCGTTTGGAGGGTCATAATTTATTTACACATGTTATAGATAATATCAAAGTAAGTGATGTATTAGTCAATGATATCAGTGATTTCATGTCTGTTTGTTTTAGTTTTTTTACTATTTACAATAAAAACCACAGAAACATTAAAACAGACAACAGATAGATGTCAACACAAATGAGTCAAAACAGAGCAGTCCCTGGAAAAACTAGTTATTGAGGTACAATCAGATGACTGGGAACTCATTTATAAATACGAGAAAAAGTGAAATATAAAGATGTTTAATGGATGACAAAGGGCTTAAAAAATGCATCCAAGGAGAAGAATACATGACATAGAGAATCCAATAAATGATGAACGAAGGAGATGGAAAATAAATCCAAGAAATGTAAAACAAAGTTCACTCATATGATGAGAAAATGTTAGAAGAATTCTTTTAAGAAAGTACCAGAAAACAATAAAGACCATGTCAGCAGTACATAGAAGGTTCTACATAGTATCATTCAACAGGCTTCCAGTAAGGATACCGTTATTGAAAACAGACACACTTCACAAACTACAGACCCACAATTCTCCCAAATCCTAGAAAAACTCTTCAACGACATACTAGATACATTCAGAGAAATGAAATCTAATTCATTAAATCTAGGTCAAACAAAAATCATGATATTTGGAAAATATGAAATAAATAAACAGGTAAAGGTTCAAGTAGAGAGTGTAAATAGAGAAAAGGTGATTGAAGACAAATTTCTAGAAAAATGTAAGGATGAGTACGAGCACATTACAACTCTACAAAGCTGATTTCCTTTGATCTGAGCGTCTCCATGGCTCCAGTGCTGATCTCCTATCAGATCAAAGGAGATCAGGGCCTTTTGCCATGGAGATGCTCAGATCCAAGATTTCCTCCGGCTTTGATCTCCGTTGATCTCCATCCGGTGCCTCTCCCATCCACTTTGTGATGAAAGGCTCATTATTGTTCTTTTTCACAACCTTGGTGATGACGTCATCATTAGATTCAGGTATGCTGAAGCAGGCAGAGAACTAAAACATGCAGGACACCAGCACTCTCTGACCCAGTTTGGACACCCTGTCGTAGACCATCAAGAGACAGCTTAGTTTTATCCTACTGATGACGTGTTGCTGCAATAGTCATCTTGCTCAGTTTCAAGTTTTTTCCCACAGACATCAGAGCACTCTGTAACAGGATTTGACAGATAGTGACGGGGCGCGGCCAGCAGGGGCCAGCAGCGAGGCTGACTTGCTCTTTGACCGTGTGACTGTGGTGACCAAATCCAGGGGGCGTATTACATTGGTTATTGATGTAGCTTAAAGAGGTGGAACAGATTAAACATTCAGATGAAACAATCAGCAAATAAAAGTCAAATGAAGAAAACGTACAAGGGCTTATTAGTCAATGATATCAGTGATTTCATGTCTGTTTGTTTTTTTACTATTTCCAATAAAAACCACAGAAAGATTAAAAGAGACAACAGATGGATATCATTACAAATGAGTCAGAAGAGAGGAATCCCTGGATAAACTAGTTATTGAGGTACAATCGGATGACTGGGAACTCATTTATAAAGGAAAAGACGCCCTGTCACTATGAGTGTACAATCAAACAATACAAGAGAAAGTGAAATATGGATCTGGACTCTGGGAGCAGTGGGCGGAGCTGAGGTTGCACCGTGAGAGAGAGCGAGAGAGAGAGAGAGAGAGAGAGTGGACAAAGATAGAGACTGAGACTGAGTTTTACACTCGGACTTGGACTTGGAGTGGAGTGGATTAGTCTGGAGGCCCAGGCACATGACCACCTCAGCTTCCACTCAGAGCCCAGACCAGCTGTTCAGATTTGGACACTTGGAGCTGAGAAGGGGGAGGCTCCATGATTCCTCTTCATGCAGAGGTTTTATTTCCCTTTGCCACTGAAGGCAACACACTCACTAGCCACCAGTCCACAGATGAAAACACAAAATCATATGTGTACACAGAAAGTCCAGTTAAGATGGAGACGGGTTGTGAATGACACAGATGCTACTGGTACAGTATGAGAGTCTGACTGCTTTCAAAAGGTCCAGTGATCATACAAGCGTATCAGTCACTCTCATACTTTCTCATGGTTCTATTGACAATGAGAAGCAACAACACAACACTACTGCTTGGACATGTTTGCTGGATCACATCATGGATGATGGATGATGGATGGATGGATGGATGGATGGATGGATGGATGGATGGATGGATGGATGATGGATGTAATATACAGACATGACTTATGTTCACTCTGGAGGTGAGGGGGGAACTCCTGTTCTCACTTTCATTGTCACTTTAATTTGAAAAAAACATATATTCTATTTTCACCAAGATGTTAGTGAGTTAGTTTTACCAGTAAATGGCTGCTCCATCCTCACTTCTCCTATAACCAGGCCCAAACACACACACACACACACACACACACACACACAACAGCCGGGCCTCCTGGGGGTCGTTTGGAGGGTCATAATTTATTTACACATGTTATAGATAATATCAAAGTAAGTGATGTATTAGTCAATGATATCAGTGATTTCATGTCTGTTTGTTTTAGTTTTTTTACTATTTACAATAAAAAACACAGAAAGATTAAAACAGACAACAGATAGATGTCAACACAAATGAGTCAAAACAGAGCAGTCCCTGGAAAAACTAGTTATTGAGGTACAATCAGATGACTGGGAACTCATTTATAAATACGAGAAAAAGTGAAATATAAAGATGTTTAATGGATGACAAAGGGCTTAAAAAATGCATCCAAGGAGAAGAATACATGACATAGAGAATCCAATAAATGATGAACGAAGGAGATGGAAAATAAATCCAAGAAATGTAAAACAAAGTTCACTCATATGATGAGAAAATGTTAGAAGAATTCTTTTAAGAAAGTACCAGAAAACAATAAAGACCATGTCAGCAGTACATAGAAGGTTCTACATAGTATCATTCAACAGGCTTCCAGTAAGGATACCGTTATTGAAAACAGACACACTTCACAAACTACAGACCCACAATTCTCCCAAATCCTAGAAAAACTCTTCAACGACATACTAGATACATTCAGAGAAATGAAATCTAATTCATTAAATCTAGGTCAAACAAAAATCATGATATTTGGAAAATATGAAATAAATAAACAGGTAAAGGTTCAAGTAGAGAGTGTAAATAGAGAAAAGGTGATTGAAGACAAATTTCTAGAAAAATGTAAGGATGAGTACGAGCACATTACAACTCTACAAAGCTGATTTCCTTTGATCTGAGCGTCTCCATGGCTCCAGTGCTGATCTCCTATCAGATCAAAGGAGATCAGGGCCTTTTGCCATGGAGATGCTCAGATCCAAGATTTCCTCCGGCTTTGATCTCCGTTGATCTCCATCCGGTGCCTCTCCCATCCACTTTGTGATGAAAGGCTCATTATTGTTCTTTTTCACAACCTTGGTGATGACGTCATCATTAGATTCAGGTATGCTGAAGCAGGCAGAGAACTAAAACATGCAGGACACCAGCACTCTCTGACCCAGTTTGGACACCCTGTCGTAGACCATCAAGAGACAGCTTAGTTTTATCCTACTGATGACGTGTTGCTGCAATAGTCATCTTGCTCAGTTTCAAGTTTTTTCCCACAGACATCAGAGCACTCTGTAACAGGATTTGACAGATAGTGACGGGGCGCGGCCAGCAGGGGCCAGCAGCGAGGCTGACTTGCTCTTTGACCGTGTGACTGTGGTGACCAAATCCAGGGGGCGTATTACATTGGTTATTGATGTAGCTTAAAGAGGTGGAACAGATTAAACATTCAGATGAAACAATCAGCAAATAAAAGTCAAATGAAGAAAACGTACAAGGGCTTATTAGTCAATGATATCAGTGATTTCATGTCTGTTTGTTTTTTTACTATTTCCAATAAAAACCACAGAAAGATTAAAAGAGACAACAGATGGATATCATTACAAATGAGTCAGAAGAGAGGAATCCCTGGATAAACTAGTTATTGAGGTACAATCGGATGACTGGGAACTCATTTATAAAGGAAAAGACGCCCTGTCACTATGAGTGTACAATCAAACAATACAAGAGAAAGTGAAATATGGATCTGGACTCTGGGAGCAGTGGGCGGAGCTGAGGTTGCACCGTGAGAGAGAGCGAGAGAGAGAGAGAGAGAGAGAGAGAGAGAGAGAGTGGACAAAGATAGAGACTGAGACTGAGACTGAGTTTTACACTCGGACTTGGACTTGGAGTGGAGTGGATTAGTCTGGAGGCCCAGGCACATGACCACCTCAGCTTCCACTCAGAGCCCAGACCAGCTGTTCAGATTTGGACACTTGGAGCTGAGAAGGGGGAGGCTCCATGATTCCTCTTCATGCAGAGGTTTTATTTCCCTTTGCCACTGAAGGCAACACACTCACTAGCCACCAGTCCACAGATGAAAACACAAAATCATATGTGTACACAGAAAGTCCAGTTAAGATGGAGACGGGTTGTGAATGACACAGATGCTACTGGTACAGTATGAGAGTCTGACTGCTTTCAAAAGGTCCAGTGATCATACAAGCGTATCAGTCACTCTCATACTTTCTCATGGTTCTATTGACAATGAGAAGCAACAACACAACACTACTGCTTGGACATGTTTGCTGGATCACATCATGGATGATGGATGATGGATGGATGGATGGATGGATGGATGGATGGATGGATGGATGGATGGATGGATGGATGATGGATGTAATATACAGACATGACTTATGTTCACTCTGGAGGTGAGGGGGGAACTCCTGTTCTCACTTTCATTGTCACTTTAATTTGAAAAAAACATATATTCTATTTTCACCAAGATGTTAGTGAGTTAGTTTTACCAGTAAATGGCTGCTCCATCCTCACTTCTCCTATAACCAGGCCCAAACACACACACACCCCCCCCCACACACCCCCCCCCACACACCCCCACACACACACACACACACACACACACACACACAACAGCCGGGCCTCCTGGGGGTCGTTTGGAGGGTCATAATTTATTTACACATGTTATAGATAATATCAAAGTAAGTGATGTATTAGTCAATGATATCAGTGATTTCATGTCTGTTTGTTTTAGTTTTTTTACTATTTACAATAAAAAACACAGAAACATTAAAACAGACAACAGATAGATGTCAACACAAATGAGTCAAAACAGAGCAGTCCCTGGAAAAACTAGTTATTGAGGTACAATCAGATGACTGGGAACTCATTTATAAATACGAGAAAAAGTGAAATATAAAGATGTTTAATGGATGACAAAGGGCTTAAAAAATGCATCCAAGGAGAAGAATACATGACATAGAGAATCCAATAAATGATGAACGAAGGAGATGGAAAATAAATCCAAGAAATGTAAAACAAAGTTCACTCATATGATGAGAAAATGTTAGAAGAATTCTTTTAAGAAAGTACCAGAAAACAATAAAGACCATGTCAGCAGTACATAGAAGGTTCTACATAGTATCATTCAACAGGCTTCCAGTAAGGATACCGTTATTGAAAACAGACACACTTCACAAACTACAGACCCACAATTCTCCCAAATCCTAGAAAAACTCTTCAACGACATACTAGATACATTCAGAGAAATGAAATCTAATTCATTAAATCTAGGTCAAACAAAAATCATGATATTTGGAAAATATGAAATAAATAAACAGGTAAAGGTTCAAGTAGAGAGTGTAAATAGAGAAAAGGTGATTGAAGACAAATTTCTAGAAAAATGTAAGGATGAGTACGAGCACATTACAACTCTACAAAGCTGATTTCCTTTGATCTGAGCGTCTCCATGGCTCCAGTGCTGATCTCCTATCAGATCAAAGGAGATCAGGGCCTTTTGCCATGGAGATGCTCAGATCCAAGATTTCCTCCGGCTTTGATCTCCGTTGATCTCCATCCGGTGCCTCTCCCATCCACTTTGTGATGAAAGGCTCATTATTGTTCTTTTTCACAACCTTGGTGATGACGTCATCATTAGATTCAGGTATGCTGAAGCAGGCAGAGAACTAAAACATGCAGGACACCAGCACTCTCTGACCCAGTTTGGACACCCTGTCGTAGACCATCAAGAGACAGCTTAGTTTTATCCTACTGATGACGTGTTGCTGCAATAGTCATCTTGCTCAGTTTCAAGTTTTTTCCCACAGACATCAGAGCACTCTGTAACAGGATTTGACAGATAGTGACGGGGCGCGGCCAGCAGGGGCCAGCAGCGAGGCTGACTTGCTCTTTGACCGTGTGACTGTGGTGACCAAATCCAGGGGGCGTATTACATTGGTTATTGATGTAGCTTAAAGAGGTGGAACAGATTAAACATTCAGATGAAACAATCAGCAAATAAAAGTCAAATGAAGAAAACGTACAAGGGCTTATTAGTCAATGATATCAGTGATTTCATGTCTGTTTGTTTTTTTACTATTTCCAATAAAAACCACAGAAAGATTAAAAGAGACAACAGATGGATATCATTACAAATGAGTCAGAAGAGAGGAATCCCTGGATAAACTAGTTATTGAGGTACAATCGGATGACTGGGAACTCATTTATAAAGGAAAAGACGCCCTGTCACTATGAGTGTACAATCAAACAATACAAGAGAAAGTGAAATATGGATCTGGACTCTGGGAGCAGTGGGCGGAGCTGAGGTTGCACCGTGAGAGAGAGCGAGAGAGAGAGAGAGAGAGAGAGAGAGAGAGAGAGAGTGGACAAAGATAGAGACTGAGACTGAGACTGAGTTTTACACTCGGACTTGGACTTGGAGTGGAGTGGATTAGTCTGGAGGCCCAGGCACATGACCACCTCAGCTTCCACTCAGAGCCCAGACCAGCTGTTCAGATTTGGACACTTGGAGCTGAGAAGGGGGAGGCTCCATGATTCCTCTTCATGCAGAGGTTTTATTTCCCTTTGCCACTGAAGGCAACACACTCACTAGCCACCAGTCCACAGATGAAAACACAAAATCATATGTGTACACAGAAAGTCCAGTTAAGATGGAGACGGGTTGTGAATGACACAGATGCTACTGGTACAGTATGAGAGTCTGACTGCTTTCAAAAGGTCCAGTGATCATACAAGCGTATCAGTCACTCTCATACTTTCTCATGGTTCTATTGACAATGAGAAGCAACAACACAACACTACTGCTTGGACATGTTTGCTGGATCACATCATGGATGATGGATGATGGATGATGGATGGATGGATGGATGGATGGATGGATGGATGGATGGATGATGGATGTAATATACAGACATGACTTATGTTCACTCTGGAGGTGAGGGGGGAACTCCTGTTCTCACTTTCATTGTCACTTTAATTTGAAAAAAACATATATTCTATTTTCACCAAGATGTTAGTGAGTTAGTTTTACCAGTAAATGGCTGCTCCATCCTCACTTCTCCTATAACCAGGCCCAAACACACACACACCCCCCCCCACACACCCACACACACACACACACACACACACACACACAACAGCCGGGCCTCCTGGGGGTCGTTTGGAGGGTCATAATTTATTTACACATGTTATAGATAATATCAAAGTAAGTGATGTATTAGTCAATGATATCAGTGATTTCATGTCTGTTTGTTTTAGTTTTTTTACTATTTACAATAAAAAACACAGAAACATTAAAACAGACAACAGATAGATGTCAACACAAATGAGTCAAAACAGAGCAGTCCCTGGAAAAACTAGTTATTGAGGTACAATCAGATGACTGGGAACTCATTTATAAATACGAGAAAAAGTGAAATATAAAGATGTTTAATGGATGACAAAGGGCTTAAAAAATGCATCCAAGGAGAAGAATACATGACATAGAGAATCCAATAAATGATGAACGAAGGAGATGGAAAATAAATCCAAGAAATGTAAAACAAAGTTCACTCATATGATGAGAAAATGTTAGAAGAATTCTTTTAAGAAAGTACCAGAAAACAATAAAGACCATGTCAGCAGTACATGGAAGGTTCTACATAGTATCATTCAACAGGCTTCCAGTAAGGATACCGTTATTGAAAACAGACACACTTCACAAACTACAGGCCCACAATTCTCCCAAATCCTAGAAAAACTCTTCAACGACATACTAGATACATTCAGAGAAATGAAATCGAATTCATTAAATCTAGGTCAAACCAAAATCATGATATTTGGAAAATATGAAATAAATAAACAGGTAAAGGTACAAGTAGAGAGTGTAAATAGAGAAAAGGTGATTGAAGACAAATTTCTAGAAAAATGTAAGGATGAGTACGAGCACATTACAACTCTACAAAGCTGATTTCCTTTGATCTGAGCGTCTCCATGGCTCCAGTGCTGATCTCCTATCAGATCAAAGGAGATCAGGGCCTTTTGCCATGGAGATGCTCAGATCCAAGATTTCCTCCGGCTTTGATCTCCGTTGATCTCCATCCGGTGCCTCTCCCATCCACTTTGTGATGAAAGGCTCATTATTGTTCTTTTTCACAACCTTGGTGATGACGTCATCATTAGATTCAGGTATGATGAAGCAGGCAGAGAACTAAAACATGCAGGACACCAGCACTCTCTGACCCAGTTTGGACACCCTGTCGTAGACCATCAAGAGACAGCTTAGTTTTATCCTACTGATGACGTGTTGCTGCAATAGTCATCTTGCTCAGTTTCAAGTTTTTTCCCACAGACATCAGAGCACTCTGTAACAGGATTTGACAGATAGTGACGGGGCGCGGCCAGCAGGGGCCAGCAGCGAGGCTGACTTGCTCTTTGACCGTGTGACTGTGGTGACCAAATCCAGGGGGCGTATTACATTGGTTATTGATGTAGCTTAAAGAGGTGGAACAGATTAAACATTCAGATGAAACAATCAGCAAATAAAAGTCAAATGAAGAAAACGTACAAGGGCTTATTAGTCAATGATATCAGTGATTTCATGTCTGTTTGTTTTTTTACTATTTCCAATAAAAACCACAGAAAGATTAAAAGAGACAACAGATGGATATCATTACAAATGAGTCAGAAGAGAGGAATCCCTGGATAAACTAGTTATTGAGGTACAATCGGATTACTGGGAACTCATTTATGAAGGAAAAGACGCCCTGTCACTATGAGTGTACAATCAAACAATACAAGAGAAAGTGAAATATGGATCTGGACTCTGGGAGCAGTGGGCGGAGCTGAGGTTGCACCGTGAGAGAGAGCGAGAGAGAGAGAGAGAGAGAGAGAGAGAGAGAGTGGACAAAGATAGAGACTGAGACTGAGACTGAGTTTTACACTCGGACTTGGACTTGGAGTGGAGTGGATTAGTCTGGAGGCCCAGGCACATGACCACCTCAGCTTCCACTCAGAGCCCAGACCAGCTGTTCAGATTTGGACACTTGGAGCTGAGAAGGGGGAGGCTCCATGATTCCTCTTCATGCAGAGGTTTTATTTCCCTTTGCCACTGAAGGCAACACACTCACTAGCCACCAGTCCACAGATGAAAACACAAAATCATATGTGTACACAGAAAGTCCAGTTAAGATGGAGACGGGTTGTGAATGACACAGATGCTACTGGTACAGTATGAGAGTCTGACTGCTTTCAAAAGGTCCAGTGATCATACAAGCGTATCAGTCACTCTCATACTTTCTCATGGTTCTATTGACAATGAGAAGCAACAACACAACACTACTGCTTGGACATGTTTGCTGGATCACATCATGGATGATGGATGATGGATGGATGGATGGATGGATGGATGGATGATGGATGTAATATACAGACATGACTTATGTTCACTCTGGAGGTGAGGGGGGAACTCCTGTTCTCACTTTCATTGTCACTTTAATTTGAAAAAAACATATATTCTATTTTCACCAAGATGTTAGTGAGTTAGTTTTACCAGTAAATGGCTGCTCCATCCTCACTTCTCCTATAACCAGGCCCAAACACACACACACCCCCACACACACACACACACACACACACACACACAACAGCCGGGCCTCCTGGGGGTCGTTTGGAGGGTCATAATTTATTTACACATGTTATAGATAATATCAAAGTAAGTGATGTATTAGTCAATGATATCAGTGATTTCATGTCTGTTTGTTTTAGTTTTTTTACTATTTACAATAAAAAACACAGAAACATTAAAACAGACAACAGATAGATGTCAACACAAATGAGTCAAAACAGAGCAGTCCCTGGAAAAACTAGTTATTGAGGTACAATCAGATGACTGGGAACTCATTTATAAATACGAGAAAAAGTGAAATATAAAGATGTTTAATGGATGACAAAGGGCTTAAAAAATGCATCCAAGGAGAAGAATACATGACATAGAGAATCCAATAAATGATGAACGAAGGAGATGGAAAATAAATCCAAGAAATGTAAAACAAAGTTCACTCATATGATGAGAAAATGTTAGAAGAATTCTTTTAAGAAAGTACCAGAAAACAATAAAGACCATGTCAGCAGTACATGGAAGGTTCTACATAGTATCATTCAACAGGCTTCCAGTAAGGATACCGTTATTGAAAACAGACACACTTCACAAACTACAGACCCACAATTCTCCCAAATCCTAGAAAAACTCTTCAACGACATACTAGATACATTCAGAGAAATGAAATCTAATTCATTAAATCTAGGTCAAACAAAAATCATGATATTTGGAAAATATGAAATAAATAAACAGGTAAAGGTTCAAGTAGAGAGTGTAAATAGAGAAAAGGTGATTGAAGACAAATTTCTAGAAAAATGTAAGGATGAGTACGAGCACATTACAACTCTACAAAGCTGATTTCCTTTGATCTGAGCGTCTCCATGGCTCCAGTGCTGATCTCCTATCAGATCAAAGGAGATCAGGGCCTTTTGCCATGGAGATGCTCAGATCCAAGATTTCCTCCGGCTTTGATCTCCGTTGATCTCCATCCGGTGCCTCTCCCATCCACTTTGTGATGAAAGGCTCATTATTGTTCTTTTTCACAACCTTGGTGATGACGTCATCATTAGATTCAGGTATGATGAAGCAGGCAGAGAACTAAAACATGCAGGACACCAGCACTCTCTGACCCAGTTTGGACACCCTGTCGTAGACCATCAAGAGACAGCTTAGTTTTATCCTACTGATGACGTGTTGCTGCAATAGTCATCTTGCTCAGTTTCAAGTTTTTTCCCACAGACATCAGAGCACTCTGTAACAGGATTTGACAGATAGTGACGGGGCGCGGCCAGCAGGGGCCAGCAGCGAGGCTGACTTGCTCTTTGACCGTGTGACTGTGGTGACCAAATCCAGGGGGCGTATTACATTGGTTATTGATGTAGCTTAAAGAGGTGGAACAGATTAAACATTCAGATGAAACAATCAGCAAATAAAAGTCAAATGAAGAAAACGTACAAGGGCTTATTAGTCAATGATATCAGTGATTTCATGTCTGTTTGTTTTTTTACTATTTCCAATAAAAACCACAGAAAGATTAAAAGAGACAACAGATGGATATCATTACAAATGAGTCAGAAGAGAGGAATCCCTGGATAAACTAGTTATTGAGGTACAATCGGATGACTGGGAACTCATTTATAAAGGAAAAGACGCCCTGTCACTATGAGTGTACAATCAAACAATACAAGAGAAAGTGAAATATGGATCTGGACTCTGGGAGCAGTGGGCGGAGCTGAGGTTGCACCGTGAGAGAGAGCGAGCGAGAGAGAGAGAGAGAGAGAGAGAGAGAGAGAGAGAGAGAGAGAGAGAGAGTGGACAAAGATAGAGACTGAGACTGAGACTGAGTTTTACACTCGGACTTGGACTTGGAGTGGAGTGGATTAGTCTGGAGGCCCAGGCACATGACCACCTCAGCTTCCACTCAGAGCCCAGACCAGCTGTTCAGATTTGGACACTTGGAGCTGAGAAGGGGGAGGCTCCATGATTCCTCTTCATGCAGAGGTTTTATTTCCCTTTGCCACTGAAGGCAACACACTCACTAGCCACCAGTCCACAGATGAAAACACAAAATCATATGTGTACACAGAAAGTCCAGTTAAGATGGAGACGGGTTGTGAATGACACAGATGCTACTGGTACAGTATGAGAGTCTGACTGCTTTCAAAAGGTCCAGTGATCATACAAGCGTATCAGTCACTCTCATACTTTCTCATGGTTCTATTGACAATGAGAAGCAACAACACAACACTACTGCTTGGACATGTTTGCTGGATCACATCATGGATGATGGATGATGGATGGATGGATGGATGGATGGATGGATGATGGATGTAATATACAGACATGACTTATGTTCACTCTGGAGGTGAGGGGGGAAATCCTGTTCTCACTTTCATTGTCACTTTAATTTGAAAAAAACATATATTCTATTTTCACCAAGATGTTAGTGAGTTAGTTTTACCAGTAAATGGCTGCTCCATCCTCACTTCTCCTATAACCAGGCCCAAACACACACACACCCCCACACACACACACACACACACACACACACACACACAACAGCCGGGCCTCCTGGGGGTCGTTTGGAGGGTCATAATTTATTTACACATGTTATAGATAATATCAAAGTAAGTGATGTATTAGTCAATGATATCAGTGATTTCATGTCTGTTTGTTTTAGTTTTTTTACTATTTACAATAAAAACCACAGAAAGATTAAAACAGACAACAGATAGATGTCAACACAAATGAGTCAAAACAGAGCAGTCCCTGGAAAAACTAGTTATTGAGGTACAATCAGATGACTGGGAACTCATTTATAAATACGAGAAAAAGTGAAATATAAAGATGTTTAATGGATGACAAAGGGCTTAAAAAATGCATCCAAGGAGAAGAATACATGACATAGAGAATCCAATAAATGATGAACGAAGGAGATGGAAAATAAATCCAAGAAATGTAAAACAAAGTTCACTCATATGATGAGAAAATGTTAGAAGAATTCTTTTAAGAAAGTACCAGAAAACAATAAAGACCATGTCAGCAGTACATGGAAGGTTCTACATAGTATCATTCAACAGGCTTCCAGTAAGGATACCGTTATTGAAAACAGACACACTTCACAAACTACAGACCCACAATTCTCCCAAATCCTAGAAAAACTCTTCAACGACATACTAGATACATTCAGAGAAATGAAATCTAATTCATTAAATCTAGGTCAAACAAAAATCATGATATTTGGAAAATATGAAATAAATAAACAGGTAAAGGTTCAAGTAGAGAGTGTAAATAGAGAAAAGGTGATTGAAGACAAATTTCTAGAAAAATGTAAGGATGAGTACGAGCACATTACAACTCTACAAAGCTGATTTCCTTTGATCTGAGCGTCTCCATGGCTCCAGTGCTGATCTCCTATCAGATCAAAGGAGATCAGGGCCTTTTGCCATGGAGATGCTCAGATCCAAGATTTCCTCCGGCTTTGATCTCCGTTGATCTCCATCCGGTGCCTCTCCCATCCACTTTGTGATGAAAGGCTCATTATTGTTCTTTTTCACAACCTTGGTGATGACGTCATCATTAGATTCAGGTATGCTGAAGCAGGCAGAGAACTAAAACATGCAGGACACCAGCACTCTCTGACCCAGTTTGGACACCCTGTCGTAGACCATCAAGAGACAGCTTAGTTTTATCCTACTGATGACGTGTTGCTGCAATAGTCATCTTGCTCAGTTTCAAGTTTTTTCCCACAGACATCAGAGCACTCTGTAACAGGATTTGACAGATAGTGACGGGGCGCGGCCAGCAGGGGCCAGCAGCGAGGCTGACTTGCTCTTTGACCGTGTGACTGTGGTGACCAAATCCAGGGGGCGTATTACATTGGTTATTGATGTAGCTTAAAGAGGTGGAACAGATTAAACATTCAGATGAAACAATCAGCAAATAAAAGTCAAATGAAGAAAACGTACAAGGGCTTATTAGTCAATGATATCAGTGATTTCATGTCTGTTTGTTTTTTTACTATTTCCAATAAAAACCACAGAAAGATTAAAAGAGACAACAGATGGATATCATTACAAATGAGTCAGAAGAGAGGAATCCCTGGATAAACTAGTTATTGAGGTACAATCGGATGACTGGGAACTCATTTATAAAGGAAAAGACGCCCTGTCACTATGAGTGTACAATCAAACAATACAAGAGAAAGTGAAATATGGATCTGGACTCTGGGAGCAGTGGGCGGAGCTGAGGTTGCACCGTGAGAGAGAGCGAGCGAGAGAGAGAGAGAGAGAGAGAGAGAGAGAGAGAGAGAGAGTGGACAAAGATAGAGACTGAGACTGAGACTGAGTTTTACACTCGGACTTGGACTTGGAGTGGAGTGGATTAGTCTGGAGGCCCAGGCACATGACCACCTCAGCTTCCACTCAGAGCCCAGACCAGCTGTTCAGATTTGGACACTTGGAGCTGAGAAGGGGGAGGCTCCATGATTCCTCTTCATGCAGAGGTTTTATTTCCCTTTGCCACTGAAGGCAACACACTCACTAGCCACCAGTCCACAGATGAAAACACAAAATCATATGTGTACACAGAAAGTCCAGTTAAGATGGAGACGGGTTGTGAATGACACAGATGCTACTGGTACAGTATGAGAGTCTGACTGCTTTCAAAAGGTCCAGTGATCATACAAGCGTATCAGTCACTCTCATACTTTCTCATGGTTCTATTGACAATGAGAAGCAACAACACAACACTACTGCTTGGACATGTTTGCTGGATCACATCATGGATGATGGATGATGGATGGATGGATGGATGGATGGATGGATGATGGATGTAATATACAGACATGACTTATGTTCACTCTGGAGGTGAGGGGGGAACTCCTGTTCTCACTTTCATTGTCACTTTAATTTGAAAAAAACATATATTCTATTTTCACCAAGATGTTAGTGAGTTAGTTTTACCAGTAAATGGCTGCTCCATCCTCACTTCTCCTATAACCAGGCCCAAACACACACACACCCCCCCCCACACACACACACACACACACACACACACACAACAGCCGGGCCTCCTGGGGGTCGTTTGGAGGGTCATAATTTATTTACACATGTTATAGATAATATCAAAGTAAGTGATGTATTAGTCAATGATATCAGTGATTTCATGTCTGTTTGTTTTAGTTTTTTTACTATTTACAATAAAAACCACAGAAACATTAAAACAGACAACAGATAGATGTCAACACAAATGAGTCAAAACAGAGCAGTCCCTGGAAAAACTAGTTATTGAGGTACAATCAGATGACTGGGAACTCATTTATAAATACGAGAAAAAGTGAAATATAAAGATGTTTAATGGATGACAAAGGGCTTAAAAAATGCATCCAAGGAGAAGAATACATGACATAGAGAATCCAATAAATGATGAACGAAGGAGATGGAAAATAAATCCAAGAAATGTAAAACAAAGTTCACTCATATGATGAGAAAATGTTAGAAGAATTCTTTTAAGAAAGTACCAGAAAACAATAAAGACCATGTCAGCAGTACATGGAAGGTTCTACATAGTATCATTCAACAGGCTTCCAGTAAGGATACCGTTATTGAAAACAGACACACTTCACAAACTACAGACCCACAATTCTCCCAAATCCTAGAAAAACTCTTCAACGACATACTAGATACATTCAGAGAAATGAAATCTAATTCATTAAATCTAGGTCAAACAAAAATCATGATATTTGGAAAATATGAAATAAATAAACAGGTAAAGGTTCAAGTAGAGAGTGTAAATAGAGAAAAGGTGATTGAAGACAAATTTCTAGAAAAATGTAAGGATGAGTACGAGCACATTACAACTCTACAAAGCTGATTTCCTTTGATCTGAGCGTCTCCATGGCTCCAGTGCTGATCTCCTATCAGATCAAAGGAGATCAGGGCCTTTTGCCATGGAGATCCTCAGATCCAAGATTTCCTCCGGCTTTGATCTCCGTTGATCTCCATCCGGTGCCTCTCCCATCCACTTTGTGATGAAAGGCTCATTATTGTTCTTTTTCACAACCTTGGTGATGACGTCATCATTAGATTCAGGTATGATGAAGCAGGCAGAGAACTAAAACATGCAGGACACCAGCACTCTCTGACCCAGTTTGGACACCCTGTCGTAGACCATCAAGAGACAGCTTAGTTTTATCCTACTGATGACGTGTTGCTGCAATAGTCATCTTGCTCAGTTTCAAGTTTTTTCCCACAGACATCAGAGCACTCTGTAACAGGATTTGACAGATAGTGACGGGGCGCGGCCAGCAGGGGCCAGCAGCGAGGCTGACTTGCTCTTTGACCGTGTGACTGTGGTGACCAAATCCAGGGGGCGTATTACATTGGTTATTGATGTAGCTTAAAGAGGTGGAACAGATTAAACATTCAGATGAAACAATCAGCAAATAAAAGTCAAATGAAGAAAACGTACAAGGGCTTATTAGTCAATGATATCAGTGATTTCATGTCTCTTTGTTTTTTTACTATTTCCAATAAAAACCACAGAAAGATTAAAAGAGACAACAGATGGATATCATTACAAATGAGTCAGAAGAGAGGAATCCCTGGATAAACTAGTTATTGAGGTACAATCGGATGACTGGGAACTCATTTATAAAGGAAAAGACGCCCTGTCACTATGAGTGTACAATCAAACAATACAAGAGAAAGTGAAATATGGATCTGGACTCTGGGAGCAGTGGGCGGAGCTGAGGTTGCACCGTGAGAGAGAGCGAGCGAGAGAGAGAGAGAGAGAGAGAGAGAGAGAGAGAGAGAGAGTGGACAAAGATAGAGACTGAGACTGAGACTGAGTTTTACACTCGGACTTGGACTTGGAGTGGAGTGGATTAGTCTGGAGGCCCAGGCACATGACCACCTCAGCTTCCACTCAGAGCCCAGACCAGCTGTTCAGATTTGGACACTTGGAGCTGAGAAGGGGGAGGCTCCATGATTCCTCTTCATGCAGAGGTTTTATTTCCCTTTGCCACTGAAGGCAACACACTCACTAGCCACCAGTCCACAGATGAAAACACAAAATCATATGTGTACACAGAAAGTCCAGTTAAGATGGAGACGGGTTGTGAATGACACAGATGCTACTGGTACAGTATGAGAGTCTGACTGCTTTCAAAAGGTCCAGTGATCATACAAGCGTATCAGTCACTCTCATACTTTCTCATGGTTCTATTGACAATGAGAAGCAACAACACAACACTACTGCTTGGACATGTTTGCTGGATCACATCATGGATGATGGATGATGGATGGATGGATGGATGGATGGATGGATGGATGGATGGATGGATGGATGGATGATGGATGTAATATACAGACATGACTTATGTTCACTCTGGAGGTGAGGGGGGAACTCCTGTTCTCACTTTCATTGTCACTTTAATTTGAAAAAAACATATATTCTATTTTCACCAAGATGTTAGTGAGTTAGTTTTACCAGTAAATGGCTGCTCCATCCTCACTTCTCCTATAACCAGGCCCAAACACACACACACACCCCCCCCCCCCCCCCCACACACACACACACACACACACACACACACACACAACAGCCGGGCCTCCTGGGGGTCGTTTGGAGGGTCATAATTTATTTACACATGTTATAGATAATATCAAAGTAAGTGATGTATTAGTCAATGATATCAGTGATTTCATGTCTGTTTGTTTTAGTTTTTTTACTATTTACAATAAAAACCACAGAAACATTAAAACAGACAACAGATAGATGTCAACACAAATGAGTCAAAACAGAGCAGTCCCTGGAAAAACTAGTTATTGAGGTACAATCAGATGACTGGGAACTCATTTATAAATACGAGAAAAAGTGAAATATAAAGATGTTTAATGGATGACAAAGGGCTTAAAAAATGCATCCAAGGAGAAGAATACATGACATAGAGAATCCAATAAATGATGAACGAAGGAGATGGAAAATAAATCCAAGAAATGTAAAACAAAGTTCACTCATATGATGAGAAAATGTTAGAAGAATTCTTTTAAGAAAGTACCAGAAAACAATAAAGACCATGTCAGCAGTACATGGAAGGTTCTACATAGTATCATTCAACAGGCTTCCAGTAAGGATACCGTTATTGAAAACAGACACACTTCACAAACTACAGACCCACAATTCTCCCAAATCCTAGAAAAACTCTTCAACGACATACTAGATACATTCAGAGAAATGAAATCTAATTCATTAAATCTAGGTCAAACAAAAATCATGATATTTGGAAAATATGAAATAAATAAACAGGTAAAGGTTCAAGTAGAGAGTGTAAATAGAGAAAAGGTGATTGAAGACAAATTTCTAGAAAAATGTAAGGATGAGTACGAGCACATTACAACTCTACAAAGCTGATTTCCTTTGATCTGAGCGTCTCCATGGCTCCGGTGCTGATCTCCTATCAGATCAAAGGAGATCAGGGCCTTTTGCCATGGAGATGCTCAGATCCAAGATTTCCTCCGGCTTTGATCTCCGTTGATCTCCATCCGGTGCCTCTCCCATCCACTTTGTGATGAAAGGCTCATTATTGTTCTTTTTCACAACCTTGGTGATGACGTCATCATTAGATTCAGGTATGATGAAGCAGGCAGAGAACTAAAACATGCAGGACACCAGCACTCTCTGACCCAGTTTGGACACCCTGTCGTAGACCATCAAGAGACAGCTTAGTTTTATCCTACTGATGACGTGTTGCTGCAATAGTCATCTTGCTCAGTTTCAAGTTTTTTCCCACAGACATCAGAGCACTCTGTAACAGGATTTGACAGATAGTGACGGGGCGCGGCCAGCAGGGGCCAGCAGCGAGGCTGACTTGCTCTTTGACCGTGTGACTGTGGTGACCAAATCCAGGGGGCGTATTACATTGGTTATTGATGTAGCTTAAAGAGGTGGAACAGATTAAACATTCAGATGAAACAATCAGCAAATAAAAGTCAAATGAAGAAAACGTACAAGGGCTTATTAGTCAATGATATCAGTGATTTCATGTCTGTTTGTTTTTACTATTTCCAATAAAAACCACAGAAAGATTAAAAGAGACAACAGATGGATATCATTACAAATGAGTCAGAAGAGAGGAATCCCTGGATAAACTAGTTATTGAGGTACAATCGGATGACTGGGAACTCATTTATAAAGGAAAAGACGCCCTGTCACTATGAGTGTACAATCAAACAATACAAGAGAAAGTGAAATATGGATCTGGACTCTGGGAGCAGTGGGCGGAGCTGAGGTTGCACCGTGAGAGAGAGCGAGAGAGAGAGAGAGAGAGAGAGAGAGAGAGAGAGAGAGAGAGAGAGAGAGAGAGTGGACAAAGATAGAGACTGAGACTGAGACTGAGTTTTACACTCGGACTTGGACTTGGAGTGGAGTGGATTAGTCTGGAGGCCCAGGCACATGACCACCTCAGCTTCCACTCAGAGCCCAGACCAGCTGTTCAGATTTGGACACTTGGAGCTGAGAAGGGGGAGGCTCCATGATTCCTCTTCATGCAGAGGTTTTATTTCCCTTTGCCACTGAAGGCAACACACTCACTAGCCACCAGTCCACAGATGAAAACACAAAATCATATGTGTACACAGAAAGTCCAGTTAAGATGGAGACGGGTTGTGAATGACACAGATGCTACTGGTACAGTATGAGAGTCTGACTGCTTTCAAAAGGTCCAGTGATCATACAAGCGTATCAGTCACTCTCATACTTTCTCATGGTTCTATTGACAATGAGAAGCAACAACACAACACTACTGCTTGGACATGTTTGCTGGATCACATCATGGATGATGGATGATGGATGGATGGATGGATGGATGGATGGATGATGGATGTAATATACAGACATGACTTATGTTCACTCTGGAGGTGAGGGGGGAACTCCTGTTCTCACTTTCATTGTCACTTTAATTTGAAAAAAACATATATTCTATTTTCACCAAGATGTTAGTGAGTTAGTTTTACCAGTAAATGGCTGCTCCATCCTCACTTCTCCTATAACCAGGCCCAAACACACACACACACACCCCCCCCCCCCCCCCCCACACACACACACACACACACACACACACACACAACAGCCGGGCCTCCTGGGGGTCGTTTGGAGGGTCATAATTTATTTACACATGTTATAGATAATATCAAAGTAAGTGATGTATTAGTCAATGATATCAGTGATTTCATGTCTGTTTGTTTTAGTTTTTTTACTATTTACAATAAAAAACACAGAAACATTAAAACAGACAACAGATAGATGTCAACACAAATGAGTCAAAACAGAGCAGTCCCTGGAAAAACTAGTTATTGAGGTACAATCAGATGACTGGGAACTCATTTATAAATACGAGAAAAAGTGAAATATAAAGATGTTTAATGGATGACAAAGGGCTTAAAAAATGCATCCAAGGAGAAGAATACATGACATAGAGAATCCAATAAATGATGAACGAAGGAGATGGAAAATAAATCCAAGAAATGTAAAACAAAGTTCACTCATATGATGAGAAAATGTTAGAAGAATTCTTTTAAGAAAGTACCAGAAAACAATAAAGACCATGTCAGCAGTACATGGAAGGTTCTACATAGTATCATTCAACAGGCTTCCAGTAAGGATACCGTTATTGAAAACAGACACACTTCACAAACTACAGACCCACAATTCTCCCAAATCCTAGAAAAACTCTTCAACGACATACTAGATACATTCAGAGAAATGAAATCTAATTCATTAAATCTAGGTCAAACAAAAATCATGATATTTGGAAAATATGAAATAAATAAACAGGTAAAGGTTCAAGTAGAGAGTGTAAATAGAGAAAAGGTGATTGAAGACAAATTTCTAGAAAAATGTAAGGATGAGTACGAGCACATTACAACTCTACAAAGCTGATTTCCTTTGATCTGAGCGTCTCCATGGCTCCAGTGCTGATCTCCTATCAGATCAAAGGAGATCAGGGCCTTTTGCCATGGAGATGCTCAGATCCAAGATTTCCTCCGGCTTTGATCTCCGTTGATCTCCATCCGGTGCCTCTCCCATCCACTTTGTGATGAAAGGCTCATTATTGTTCTTTTTCACAACCTTGGTGATGACGTCATCATTAGATTCAGGTATGCTGAAGCAGGCAGAGAACTAAAACATGCAGGACACCAGCACTCTCTGACCCAGTTTGGACACCCTGTCGTAGACAGCTTAGTTTTATCCTACTGATGACGTGTTGCTGCAATAGTCATCTTGCTCAGTTTCAAGTTTTTTCCCACAGACATCAGAGCACTCTGTAACAGGATTTGACAGATAGTGACGGGGCGCGGCCAGCAGGGGCCAGCAGCGAGGCTGACTTGCTCTTTGACCGTGTGACTGTGGTGACCAAATCCAGGGGGCGTATTACATTGGTTATTGATGTAGCTTAAAGAGGTGGAACAGATTAAACATTCAGATGAAACAATCAGCAAATAAAAGTCAAATGAAGAAAACGTACAAGGGCTTATTAGTCAATGATATCAGTGATTTCATGTCTGTTTGTTTTTTTACTATTTCCAATAAAAACCACAGAAAGATTAAAAGAGACAACAGATGGATATCATTACAAATGAGTCAGAAGAGAGGAATCCCTGGATAAACTAGTTATTGAGGTACAATCGGATGACTGGGAACTCATTTATGAAGGAAAAGACGCCCTGTCACTATGAGTGTACAATCAAACAATACAAGAGAAAGTGAAATATGGATCTGGACTCTGGGAGCAGTGGGCGGAGCTGAGGTTGCACCGTGAGAGAGAGCGAGAGAGAGAGAGAGAGAGAGAGAGAGAGAGAGAGAGAGAGAGTGGACAAAGATAGAGACTGAGACTGAGACTGAGTTTTACACTCGGACTTGGACTTGGAGTGGAGTGGATTAGTCTGGAGGCCCAGGCACATGACCACCTCAGCTTCCACTCAGAGCCCAGACCAGCTGTTCAGATTTGGACACTTGGAGCTGAGAAGGGGGAGGCTCCATGATTCCTCTTCATGCAGAGGTTTTATTTCCCTTTGCCACTGAAGGCAACACACTCACTAGCCACCAGTCCACAGATGAAAACACAAAATCATATGTGTACACAGAAAGTCCAGTTAAGATGGAGACGGGTTGTGAATGACACAGATGCTACTGGTACAGTATGAGAGTCTGACTGCTTTCAAAAGGTCCAGTGATCATACAAGCGTATCAGTCACTCTCATACTTTCTCATGGTTCTATTGACAATGAGAAGCAACAACACAACACTACTGCTTGGACATGTTTGCTGGATCACATCATGGATGATGGATGATGGATGGATGGATGGATGGATGGATGGATGATGGATGTAATATACAGACATGACTTATGTTCACTCTGGAGGTGAGGGGGGAACTCCTGTTCTCACTTTCATTGTCACTTTAATTTGAAAAAAACATATATTCTATTTTCACCAAGATGTTAGTGAGTTAGTTTTACCAGTAAATGGCTGCTCCATCCTCACTTCTCCTATAACCAGGCCCAAACACACACACACCCCCACACACACACACACACACACACACACACACACACAACAGCCGGGCCTCCTGGGGGTCGTTTGGAGGGTCATAATTTATTTACACATGTTATAGATAATATCAAAGTAAGTGATGTATTAGTCAATGATATCAGTGATTTCATGTCTGTTTGTTTTAGTTTTTTTACTATTTACAATAAAAAACACAGAAACATTAAAACAGACAACAGATAGATGTCAACACAAATGAGTCAAAACAGAGCAGTCCCTGGAAAAACTAGTTATTGAGGTACAATCAGATGACTGGGAACTCATTTATAAATACGAGAAAAAGTGAAATATAAAGATGTTTAATGGATGACAAAGGGCTTAAAAAATGCATCCAAGGAGAAGAATACATGACATAGAGAATCCAATAAATGATGAACGAAGGAGATGGAAAATAAATCCAAGAAATGTAAAACAAAGTTCACTCATATGATGAGAAAATGTTAGAAGAATTCTTTTAAGAAAGTACCAGAAAACAATAAAGACCATGTCAGCAGTACATGGAAGGTTCTACATAGTATCATTCAACAGGCTTCCAGTAAGGATACCGTTATTGAAAACAGACACACTTCACAAACTACAGACCCACAATTCTCCCAAATCCTAGAAAAACTCTTCAACGACATACTAGATACATTCAGAGAAATGAAATCTAATTCATTAAATCTAGGTCAAACAAAAATCATGATATTTGGAAAATATGAAATAAATAAACAGGTAAAGGTTCAAGTAGAGAGTGTAAATAGAGAAAAGGTGATTGAAGACAAATTTCTAGAAAAATGTAAGGATGAGTACGAGCACATTACAACTCTACAAAGCTGATTTCCTTTGATCTGAGCGTCTCCATGGCTCCAGTGCTGATCTCCTATCAGATCAAAGGAGATCAGGGCCTTTTGCCATGGAGATGCTCAGATCCAAGATTTCCTCCGGCTTTGATCTCCGTTGATCTCCATCCGGTGCCTCTCCCATCCACTTTGTGATGAAAGGCTCATTATTGTTCTTTTTCACAACCTTGGTGATGACGTCATCATTAGATTCAGGTATGATGAAGCAGGCAGAGAACTAAAACATGCAGGACACCAGCACTCTCTGACCCAGTTTGGACACCCTGTCGTAGACCATCAAGAGACAGCTTAGTTTTATCCTACTGATGACGTGTTGCTGCAATAGTCATCTTGCTCAGTTTCAAGTTTTTTCCCACAGACATCAGAGCACTCTGTAACAGGATTTGACAGATAGTGACGGGGCGCGGCCAGCAGGGGCCAGCAGCGAGGCTGACTTGCTCTTTGACCGTGTGACTGTGGTGACCAAATCCAGGGGGCGTATTACATTGGTTATTGATGTAGCTTAAAGAGGTGGAACAGATTAAACATTCAGATGAAACAATCAGCAAATAAAAGTCAAATGAAGAAAACGTACAAGGGCTTATTAGTCAATGATATCAGTGATTTCAGGTCTGTTTGTTTTTTTACTATTTCCAATAAAAACCACAGAAAGATTAAAAGAGACAACAGATGGATATCATTACAAATGAGTCAGAAGAGAGGAATCCCTGGATAAACTAGTTATTGAGGTACAATCGGATGACTGGGAACTCATTTATGAAGGAAAAGACGCCCTGTCACTATGAGTGTACAATCAAACAATACAAGAGAAAGTGAAATATGGATCTGGACTCTGGGAGCAGTGGGCGGAGCTGAGGTTGCACCGTGAGAGAGAGCGAGAGAGAGAGAGAGAGAGAGAGAGAGCGAGAGAGAGAGTGGACAAAGATAGAGACTGAGACTGAGACTGAGTTTTACACTCGGACTTGGACTTGGAGTGGATTAGTCTGGAGGCCCAGGCACATGACCACCTCAGCTTCCACTCAGAGCCCAGACCAGCTGTTCAGATTTGGACACTTGGAGCTGAGAAGGGGGAGGCTCCATGATTCCTCTTCATGCAGAGGTTTTATTTCCCTTTGCCACTGAAGGCAACACACTCACTAGCCACCAGTCCACAGATGAAAACACAAAATCATATGTGTACACAGAAAGTCCAGTTAAGATGGAGACGGGTTGTGAATGACACAGATGCTACTGGTACAGTATGAGAGTCTGACTGCTTTCAAAAGGTCCAGTGATCATACAAGCGTATCAGTCACTCTCATACTTTCTCATGGTTCTATTGACAATGAGAAGCAACAACACAACACTACTGCTTGGACATGTTTGCTGGATCACATCATGGATTATGGATGATGGATGGATGGATGGATGGATGGATGGATGATGGATGTAATATACAGACATGACTTATGTTCACTCTGGAGGTGAGGGGGGAACTCCTGTTCTCACTTTCATTGTCACTTTAATTTGAAAAAAACATATATTCTATTTTCACCAAGATGTTAGTGAGTTAGTTTTACCAGTAAATGGCTGCTCCATCCTCACTTCTCCTATAACCAGGCCCAAACACACCCCCCCCCCCCCCCCCCCCCCCCCCCCCCACACACACACACACACACACACACACACACAACAGCCGGGCCTCTTGGGGGTCGTTTGGAGGGTCATAATTTATTTACACATGTTATAGATAATATCAAAGTAAGTGATGTATTAGTCAATGATATCAGTGATTTCATGTCTGTTTGTTTTAGTTTTTTTACTATTTACAATAAAAAACACAGAAACATTAAAACAGACAACAGATAGATGTCAACACAAATGAGTCAAAACAGAGCAGTCCCTGGAAAAACTAGTTATTGAGGTACAATCAGATGACTGGGAACTCATTTATAAATACGAGAAAAAGTGAAATATAAAGATGTTTAATGGATGACAAAGGGCTTAAAAAATGCATCCAAGGAGAAGAATACATGACATAGAGAATCCAATAAATGATGAACGAAGGAGATGGAAAATAAATCCAAGAAATGTAAAACAAAGTTCACTCATATGATGAGAAAATGTTAGAAGAATTCTTTTAAGAAAGTACCAGAAAACAATAAAGACCATGTCAGCAGTACATGGAAGGTTCTACATAGTATCATTCAACAGGCTTCCAGTAAGGATACCGTTATTGAAAACAGACACACTTCACAAACTACAGACCCACAATTCTCCCAAATCCTAGAAAAACTCTTCAACGACATACTAGATACATTCAGAGAAATGAAATCTAATTCATTAAATCTAGGTCAAACAAAAATCATGATATTTGGAAAATATGAAATAAATAAACAGGTAAAGGTTCAAGTAGAGAGTGTAAATAGAGAAAAGGTGATTGAAGACAAATTTCTAGAAAAATGTAAGGATGAGTACGAGCACATTACAACTCTACAAAGCTGATTTCCTTTGATCTGAGCGTCTCCATGGCTCCGGTGCTGATCTCCTATCAGATCAAAGGAGATCAGGGCCTTTTGCCATGGAGATGCTCAGATCCAAGATTTCCTCCGGCTTTGATCTCCGTTGATCTCCATCCGGTGCCTCTCCCATCCACTTTGTGATGAAAGGCTCATTATTGTTCTTTTTCACAACCTTGGTGATGACGTCATCATTAGATTCAGGTATGATGAAGCAGGCAGAGAACTAAAACATGCAGGACACCAGCACTCTCTGACCCAGTTTGGACACCCTGTCGTAGACCATCAAGAGACAGCTTAGTTTTATCCTACTGATGACGTGTTGCTGCAATAGTCATCTTGCTCAGTTTCAAGTTTTTTCCCACAGACATCAGAGCACTCTGTAACAGGATTTGACAGATAGTGACGGGGCGCGGCCAGCAGGGGCCAGCAGCGAGGCTGACTTGCTCTTTGACCGTGTGACTGTGGTGACCAAATCCAGGGGGCGTATTACATTGGTTATTGATGTAGCTTAAAGAGGTGGAACAGATTAAACATTCAGATGAAACAATCAGCAAATAAAAGTCAAATGAAGAAAACGTACAAGGGCTTATTAGTCAATGATATCAGTGATTTCATGTCTGTTTGTTTTTTTACTATTTCCAATAAAAACCACAGAAAGATTAAAAGAGACAACAGATGGATATCATTACAAATGAGTCAGAAGAGAGGAATCCCTGGATAAACTAGTTATTGAGGTACAATCGGATGACTGGGAACTCATTTATAAAGGAAAAGACGCCCTGTCACTATGAGTGTACAATCAAACAATACAAGAGAAAGTGAAATATGGATCTGGACTCTGGGAGCAGTGGGCGGAGCTGAGGTTGCACCGTGAGAGAGAGCGAGAGAGAGAGAGCGAGAGAGAGAGAGAGAGAGAGAGAGAGAGAGAGAGAGAGAGTGGACAAAGATAGAGACTGAGACTGAGACTGAGTTTTACACTCGGACTTGGACTTGGAGTGGAGTGGATTAGTCTGGAGGCCCAGGCACATGACCACCTCAGCTTCCACTCAGAGCCCAGACCAGCTGTTCAGATTTGGACACTTGGAGCTGAGAAGGGGGAGGCTCCATGATTCCTCTTCATGCAGAGGTTTTATTTCCCTTTGCCACTGAAGGCAACACACTCACTAGCCACCAGTCCACAGATGAAAACACAAAATCATATGTGTACACAGAAAGTCCAGTTAAGATGGAGACGGGTTGTGAATGACACAGATGCTACTGGTACAGTATGAGAGTCTGACTGCTTTCAAAAGGTCCAGTGATCATACAAGCGTATCAGTCACTCTCATACTTTCTCATGGTTCTATTGACAATGAGAAGCAACAACACAACACTACTGCTTGGACATGTTTGCTGGATCACATCATGGATGATGGATGATGGATGGATGGATGGATGGATGGATGGATGATGGATGTAATATACAGACATGACTTATGTTCACTCTGGAGGTGAGGGGGGAACTCCTGTTCTCACTTTCATTGTCACTTTAATTTGAAAAAAACATATATTCTATTTTCACCAAGATGTTAGTGAGTTAGTTTTACCAGTAAATGGCTGCTCCATCCTCACTTCTCCTATAACCAGGCCCAAACACACACACACCCCCACACACACACACACACACACACACACACACACACAACAGCCGGGCCTCCTGGGGGTCGTTTGGAGGGTCATAATTTATTTACACATGTTATAGATAATATCAAAGTAAGTGATGTATTAGTCAATGATATCAGTGATTTCATGTCTGTTTGTTTTAGTTTTTTTACTATTTACAATAAAAAACACAGAAACATTAAAACAGACAACAGATAGATGTCAACACAAATGAGTCAAAACAGAGCAGTCCCTGGAAAAACTAGTTATTGAGGTACAATCAGATGACTGGGAACTCATTTATAAATACGAGAAAAAGTGAAATATAAAGATGTTTAATGGATGACAAAGGGCTTAAAAAATGCATCCAAGGAGAAGAATACATGACATAGAGAATCCAATAAATGATGAACGAAGGAGATGGAAAATAAATCCAAGAAATGTAAAACAAAGTTCACTCATATGATGAGAAAATGTTAGAAGAATTCTTTTAAGAAAGTACCAGAAAACAATAAAGACCATGTCAGCAGTACATGGAAGGTTCTACATAGTATCATTCAACAGGCTTCCAGTAAGGATACCGTTATTGAAAACAGACACACTTCACAAACTACAGACCCACAATTCTCCCAAATCCTAGAAAAACTCTTCAACGACATACTAGATACATTCAGAGAAATGAAATCTAATTCATTAAATCTAGGTCAAACAAAAATCATGATATTTGGAAAATATGAAATAAATAAACAGGTAAAGGTTCAAGTAGAGAGTGTAAATAGAGAAAAGGTGATTGAAGACAAATTTCTAGAAAAATGTAAGGATGAGTACGAGCACATTACAACTCTACAAAGCTGATTTCCTTTGATCTGAGCGTCTCCATGGCTCCAGTGCTGATCTCCTATCAGATCAAAGGAGATCAGGGCCTTTTGCCATGGAGATGCTCAGATCCAAGATTTCCTCCGGCTTTGATCTCCGTTGATCTCCATCCGGTGCCTCTCCCATCCACTTTGTGATGAAAGGCTCATTATTGATCTTTTTCACAACCTTGGTGATGACGTCATCATTAGATTCAGGTATGATGAAGCAGGCAGAGAACTAAAACATGCAGGACACCAGCACTCTCTGACCCAGTTTGGACACCCTGTCGTAGACCATCAAGAGACAGCTTAGTTTTATCCTACTGATGACGTGTTGCTGCAATAGTCATCTTGCTCAGTTTCAAGTTTTTTCCCACAGACATCAGAGCACTCTGTAACAGGATTTGACAGATAGTGACGGGGCGCGGCCAGCAGGGGCCAGCAGCGAGGCTGACTTGCTCTTTGACCGTGTGACTGTGGTGACCAAATCCAGGGGGCGTATTACATTGGTTATTGATGTAGCTTAAAGAGGTGGAACAGATTAAACATTCAGATGAAACAATCAGCAAATAAAAGTCAAATGAAGAAAACGTACAAGGGCTTATTAGTCAATGATATCAGTGATTTCAGGTCTGTTTGTTTTTTTACTATTTCCAATAAAAACCACAGAAAGATTAAAAGAGACAACCGATGGATATCATTACAAATGAGTCAGAAGAGAGGAATCCCTGGATAAACTAGTTATTGAGGTACAATCGGATGACTGGGAACTCATTTATGAAGGAAAAGACGCCCTGTCACTATGAGTGTACAATCAAACAATACAAGAGAAAGTGAAATATGGATCTGGACTCTGGGAGCAGTGGGCGGAGCTGAGGTTGCACCGTGAGAGAGAGCGAGAGAGAGAGAGAGAGAGAGAGAGCGAGAGAGAGAGTGGACAAAGATAGAGACTGAGACTGAGACTGAGTTTTACACTCGGACTTGGACTTGGAGTGGAGTGGATTAGTCTGGAGGCCCAGGCACATGACCACCTCAGCTTCCACTCAGAGCCCAGACCAGCTGTTCAGATTTGGACACTTGGAGCTGAGAAGGGGGAGGCTCCATGATTCCTCTTCATGCAGAGGTTTTATTTCCCTTTGCCACTGAAGGCAACACACTCACTAGCCACCAGTCCACAGATGAAAACACAAAATCATATGTGTACACAGAAAGTCCAGTTAAGATGGAGACGGGTTGTGAATGACACAGATGCTACTGGTACAGTATGAGAGTCTGACTGCTTTCAAAAGGTCCAGTGATCATACAAGCGTATCAGTCACTCTCATACTTTCTCATGGTTCTATTGACAATGAGAAGCAACAACACAACACTACTGCTTGGACATGTTTGCTGGATCACATCATGGATGATGGATGATGGATGGATGGATGGATGGATGGATGGATGATGGATGTAATATACAGACATGACTTATGTTCACTCTGGAGGTGAGGGGGGAACTCCTGTTCTCACTTTCATTGTCACTTTAATTTGAAAAAAACATATATTCTATTTTCACCAAGATGTTAGTGAGTTAGTTTTACCAGTAAATGGCTGCTCCATCCTCACTTCTCCTATAACCAGGCCCAAACACACACACACCCCCACACACACACACACACACACACACACACACACACACAACAGCCGGGCCTCTTGGGGGTCGTTTGGAGGGTCATAATTTATTTACACATGTTATAGATAATATCAAAGTAAGTGATGTATTAGTCAATGATATCAGTGATTTCATGTCTGTTTGTTTTAGTTTTTTTACTATTTACAATAAAAACCACAGAAACATTAAAACAGACAACAGATAGATGTCAACACAAATGAGTCAAAACAGAGCAGTCCCTGGAAAAACTAGTTATTGAGGTACAATCAGATGACTGGGAACTCATTTATAAATACGAGAAAAAGTGAAATATAAAGATGTTTAATGGATGACAAAGGGCTTAAAAAATGCATCCAAGGAGAAGAATACATGACATAGAGAATCCAATAAATGATGAACGAAGGAGATGGAAAATAAATCCAAGAAATGTAAAACAAAGTTCACTCATATGATGAGAAAATGTTAGAAGAATTCTTTTAAGAAAGTACCAGAAAACAATAAAGACCATGTCAGCAGTACATGGAAGGTTCTACATAGTATCATTCAACAGGCTTCCAGTAAGGATACCGTTATTGAAAACAGACACACTTCACAAACTACAGACCCACAATTCTCCCAAATCCTAGAAAAACTCTTCAACGACATACTAGATACATTCAGAGAAATGAAATCTAATTCATTAAATCTAGGTCAAACAAAAATCATGATATTTGGAAAATATGAAATAAATAAACAGGTAAAGGTTCAAGTAGAGAGTGTAAATAGAGAAAAGGTGATTGAAGACAAATTTCTAGAAAAATGTAAGGATGAGTACGAGCACATTACAACTCTACAAAGCTGATTTCCTTTGATCTGAGCGTCTCCATGGCTCCAGTGCTGATCTCCTATCAGATCAAAGGAGATCAGGGCCTTTTGCCATGGAGATGCTCAGATCCAAGATTTCCTCCGGCTTTGATCTCCGTTGATCTCCATCCGGTGCCTCTCCCATCCACTTTGTGATGAAAGGCTCATTATTGATCTTTTTCACAACCTTGGTGATGACGTCATCATTAGATTCAGGTATGATGAAGCAGGCAGAGAACTAAAACATGCAGGACACCAGCACTCTCTGACCCAGTTTGGACACCCTGTCGTAGACCATCAAGAGACAGCTTAGTTTTATCCTACTGATGACGTGTTGCTGCAATAGTCATCTTGCTCAGTTTCAAGTTTTTTCCCACAGACATCAGAGCACTCTGTAACAGGATTTGACAGATAGTGACGGGGCGCGGCCAGCAGGGGCCAGCAGCGAGGCTGACTTGCTCTTTGACCGTGTGACTGTGGTGACCAAATCCAGGGGGCGTATTACATTGGTTATTGATGTAGCTTAAAGAGGTGGAACAGATTAAACATTCAGATGAAACAATCAGCAAATAAAAGTCATATGAAGAAAACGTACAAGGGCTTATTAGTCAATGATATCAGTGATTTCAGGTCTGTTTGTTTTTTTACTATTTCCAATAAAAACCACAGAAAGATTAAAAGAGACAACAGATGGATATCATTACAAATGAGTCAGAAGAGAGGAATCCCTGGATAAACTAGTTATTGAGGTACAATCGGATGACTGGGAACTCATTTATGAAGGAAAAGACGCCCTGTCACTATGAGTGTACAATCAAACAATACAAGAGAAAGTGAAATATGGATCTGGACTCTGGGAGCAGTGGGCGGAGCTGAGGTTGCACCGTGAGAGAGAGCGAGAGAGAGAGAGAGAGAGAGAGAGAGAGAGAGAGAGAGAGAGAGAGAGAGAGAGAGAGAGAGAGAGTGGACAAAGATAGAGACTGAGACTGAGACTGAGTTTTACACTCGGACTTGGACTTGGAGTGGAGTGGATTAGTCTGGAGGCCCAGGCACATGACCACCTCAGCTTCCACTCAGAGCCCAGACCAGCTGTTCAGATTTGGACACTTGGAGCTGAGAAGGGGGAGGCTCCATGATTCCTCTTCATGCAGAGGTTTTATTTCCCTTTGCCACTGAAGGCAACACACTCACTAGCCACCAGTCCACAGATGAAAACACAAAATCATATGTGTACACAGAAAGTCCAGTTAAGATGGAGACGGGTTGTGAATGACACAGATGCTACTGGTACAGTATGAGAGTCTGACTGCTTTCAAAAGGTCCAGTGATCATACAAGCGTATCAGTCACTCTCATACTTTCTCATGGTTCTATTGACAATGAGAAGCAACAACACAACACTACTGCTTGGACATGTTTGCTGGATCACATCATGGATGATGGATGATGGATGGATGGATGGATGGATGGATGGATGATGGATGTAATATACAGACATGACTTATGTTCACTCTGGAGGTGAGGGGGGAACTCCTGTTCTCACTTTCATTGTCACTTTAATTTGAAAAAAACATATATTCTATTTTCACCAAGATGTTAGTGAGTTAGTTTTACCAGTAAATGGCTGCTCCATCCTCACTTCTCCTATAACCAGGCCCAAACACACACACACCCCCACACACACACACACACACACACACACACACACACAACAGCCGGGCCTCCTGGGGGTCGTTTGGAGGGTCATAATTTATTTACACATGTTATAGATAATATCAAAGTAAGTGATGTATTAGTCAATGATATCAGTGATTTCATGTCTGTTTGTTTTAGTTTTTTTACTATTTACAATAAAAAACACAGAAACATTAAAACAGACAACAGATAGATGTCAACACAAATGAGTCAAAACAGAGCAGTCCCTGGAAAAACTAGTTATTGAGGTACAATCAGATGACTGGGAACTCATTTATAAATACGAGAAAAAGTGAAATATAAAGATGTTTAATGGATGACAAAGGGCTTAAAAAATGCATCCAAGGAGAAGAATACATGACATAGAGAATCCAATAAATGATGAACGAAGGAGATGGAAAATAAATCCAAGAAATGTAAAACAAAGTTCACTCATATGATGAGAAAATGTTAGAAGAATTCTTTTAAGAAAGTACCAGAAAACAATAAAGACCATGTCAGCAGTACATGGAAGGTTCTACATAGTATCATTCAACAGGCTTCCAGTAAGGATACCGTTATTGAAAACAGACACACTTCACAAACTACAGACCCACAATTCTCCCAAATCCTAGAAAAACTCTTCAACGACATACTAGATACATTCAGAGAAATGAAATCTAATTCATTAAATCTAGGTCAAACAAAAATCATGATATTTGGAAAATATGAAATAAATAAACAGGTAAAGGTTCAAGTAGAGAGTGTAAATAGAGAAAAGGTGATTGAAGACAAATTTCTAGAAAAATGTAAGGATGAGTACGAGCACATTACAACTCTACAAAGCTGATTTCCTTTGATCTGAGCGTCTCCATGGCTCCAGTGCTGATCTCCTATCAGATCAAAGGAGATCAGGGCCTTTTGCCATGGAGATGCTCAGATCCAAGATTTCCTCCGGCTTTGATCTCCGTTGATCTCCATCCGGTGCCTCTCCCATCCACTTTGTGATGAAAGGCTCATTATTGATCTTTTTCACAACCTTGGTGATGACGTCATCATTAGATTCAGGTATGATGAAGCAGGCAGAGAACTAAAACATGCAGGACACCAGCACTCTCTGACCCAGTTTGGACACCCTGTCGTAGACCATCAAGAGACAGCTTAGTTTTATCCTACTGATGACGTGTTGCTGCAATAGTCATCTTGCTCAGTTTCAAGTTTTTTCCCACAGACATCAGAGCACTCTGTAACAGGATTTGACAGATAGTGACGGGGCGCGGCCAGCAGGGGCCAGCAGCGAGGCTGACTTGCTCTTTGACCGTGTGACTGTGGTGACCAAATCCAGGGGGCGTATTACATTGGTTATTGATGTAGCTTAAAGAGGTGGAACAGATTAAACATTCAGATGAAACAATCAGCAAATAAAAGTCAAATGAAGAAAACGTACAAGGGCTTATTAGTCAATGATATCAGTGATTTCAGGTCTGTTTGTTTTTTTACTATTTCCAATAAAAACCACAGAAAGATTAAAAGAGACAACAGATGGATATCATTACAAATGAGTCAGAAGAGAGGAATCCCTGGATAAACTAGTTATTGAGGTACAATCGGATGACTGGGAACTCATTTATGAAGGAAAAGACGCCCTGTCACTATGAGTGTACAATCAAACAATACAAGAGAAAGTGAAATATGGATCTGGACTCTGGGAGCAGTGGGCGGAGCTGAGGTTGCACCGTGAGAGAGAGCGAGAGAGAGAGAGAGAGAGAGAGAGAGCGAGAGAGAGAGTGGACAAAGATAGAGACTGAGACTGAGACTGAGTTTTACACTCGGACTTGGACTTGGAGTGGAGTGGATTAGTCTGGAGGCCCAGGCACATGACCACCTCAGCTTCCACTCAGAGCCCAGACCAGCTGTTCAGATTTGGACACTTGGAGCTGAGAAGGGGGAGGCTCCATGATTCCTCTTCATGCAGAGGTTTTATTTCCCTTTGCCACTGAAGGCAACACACTCACTAGCCACCAGTCCACAGATGAAAACACAAAATCATATGTGTACACAGAAAGTCCAGTTAAGATGGAGACGGGTTGTGAATGACACAGATGCTACTGGTACAGTATGAGAGTCTGACTGCTTTCAAAAGGTCCAGTGATCATACAAGCGTATCAGTCACTCTCATACTTTCTCATGGTTCTATTGACAATGAGAAGCAACAACACAACACTACTGCTTGGACATGTTTGCTGGATCACATCATGGATGATGGATGATGGATGGATGGATGGATGGATGGATGGATGATGGATGTAATATACAGACATGACTTATGTTCACTCTGGAGGTGAGGGGGGAACTCCTGTTCTCACTTTCATTGTCACTTTAATTTGAAAAAAACATATATTCTATTTTCACCAAGATGTTAGTGAGTTAGTTTTACCAGTAAATGGCTGCTCCATCCTCACTTCTCCTATAACCAGGCCCAAACACACACACACCCCCACACACACACACACACACACACACACACACACACAACAGCCGGGCCTCTTGGGGGTCGTTTGGAGGGTCATAATTTATTTACACATGTTATAGATAATATCAAAGTAAGTGATGTATTAGTCAATGATATCAGTGATTTCATGTCTGTTTGTTTTAGTTTTTTTACTATTTACAATAAAAACCACAGAAACATTAAAACAGACAACAGATAGATGTCAACACAAATGAGTCAAAACAGAGCAGTCCCTGGAAAAACTAGTTATTGAGGTACAATCAGATGACTGGGAACTCATTTATAAATACGAGAAAAAGTGAAATATAAAGATGTTTAATGGATGACAAAGGGCTTAAAAAATGCATCCAAGGAGAAGAATACATGACATAGAGAATCCAATAAATGATGAACGAAGGAGATGGAAAATAAATCCAAGAAATGTAAAACAAAGTTCACTCATATGATGAGAAAATGTTAGAAGAATTCTTTTAAGAAAGTACCAGAAAACAATAAAGACCATGTCAGCAGTACATGGAAGGTTCTACATAGTATCATTCAACAGGCTTCCAGTAAGGATACCGTTATTGAAAACAGACACACTTCACAAACTACAGACCCACAATTCTCCCAAATCCTAGAAAAACTCTTCAACGACATACTAGATACATTCAGAGAAATGAAATCTAATTCATTAAATCTAGGTCAAACAAAAATCATGATATTTGGAAAATATGAAATAAATAAACAGGTAAAGGTTCAAGTAGAGAGTGTAAATAGAGAAAAGGTGATTGAAGACAAATTTCTAGAAAAATGTAAGGATGAGTACGAGCACATTACAACTCTACAAAGCTGATTTCCTTTGATCTGAGCGTCTCCATGGCTCCAGTGCTGATCTCCTATCAGATCAAAGGAGATCAGGGCCTTTTGCCATGGAGATGCTCAGATCCAAGATTTCCTCCGGCTTTGATCTCCGTTGATCTCCATCCGGTGCCTCTCCCATCCACTTTGTGATGAAAGGCTCATTATTGATCTTTTTCACAACCTTGGTGATGACGTCATCATTAGATTCAGGTATGATGAAGCAGGCAGAGAACTAAAACATGCAGGACACCAGCACTCTCTGACCCAGTTTGGACACCCTGTCGTAGACCATCAAGAGACAGCTTAGTTTTATCCTACTGATGACGTGTTGCTGCAATAGTCATCTTGCTCAGTTTCAAGTTTTTTCCCACAGACATCAGAGCACTCTGTAACAGGATTTGACAGATAGTGACGGGGCGCGGCCAGCAGGGGCCAGCAGCGAGGCTGACTTGCTCTTTGACCGTGTGACTGTGGTGACCAAATCCAGGGGGCGTATTACATTGGTTATTGATGTAGCTTAAAGAGGTGGAACAGATTAAACATTCAGATGAAACAATCAGCAAATAAAAGTCATATGAAGAAAACGTACAAGGGCTTATTAGTCAATGATATCAGTGATTTCAGGTCTGTTTGTTTTTTTACTATTTCCAATAAAAAACACAGAAAGATTAAAAGAGACAACAGATGGATATCATTACAAATGAGTCAGAAGAGAGGAATCCCTGGATAAACTAGTTATTGAGGTACAATCGGATGACTGGGAACTCATTTATGAAGGAAAAGACGCCCTGTCACTATGAGTGTACAATCAAACAATACAAGAGAAAGTGAAATATGGATCTGGACTCTGGGAGCAGTGGGCGGAGCTGAGGTTGCACCGTGAGAGAGAGCGAGAGAGAGAGAGAGAGAGAGAGAGAGCGAGAGAGAGAGTGGACAAAGATAGAGACTGAGACTGAGACTGAGTTTTACACTCGGACTTGGACTTGGAGTGGAGTGGATTAGTCTGGAGGCCCAGGCACATGACCACCTCAGCTTCCACTCAGAGCCCAGACCAGCTGTTCAGATTTGGACACTTGGAGCTGAGAAGGGGGAGGCTCCATGATTCCTCTTCATGCAGAGGTTTTATTTCCCTTTGCCACTGAAGGCAACACACTCACTAGCCACCAGTCCACAGATGAAAACACAAAATCATATGTGTACACAGAAAGTCCAGTTAAGATGGAGACGGGTTGTGAATGACACAGATGCTACTGGTACAGTATGAGAGTCTGACTGCTTTCAAAAGGTCCAGTGATCATACAAGCGTATCAGTCACTCTCATACTTTCTCATGGTTCTATTGACAATGAGAAGCAACAACACAACACTACTGCTTGGACATGTTTGCTGGATCACATCATGGATGATGGATGATGGATGGATGGATGGATGGATGGATGGATGATGGATGTAATATACAGACATGACTTATGTTCACTCTGGAGGTGAGGGGGGAACTCCTGTTCTCACTTTCATTGTCACTTTAATTTGAAAAAAACATATATTCTATTTTCACCAAGATGTTAGTGAGTTAGTTTTACCAGTAAATGGCTGCTCCATCCTCACTTCTCCTATAACCAGGCCCAAACACACACACACCCCCACACACACACACACACACACACACACACACACACACAACAGCCGGGCCTCCTGGGGGTCGTTTGGAGGGTCATAATTTATTTACACATGTTATAGATAATATCAAAGTAAGTGATGTATTAGTCAATGATATCAGTGATTTCATGTCTGTTTGTTTTAGTTTTTTTACTATTTACAATAAAAAACACAGAAACATTAAAACAGACAACAGATAGATGTCAACACAAATGAGTCAAAACAGAGCAGTCCCTGGAAAAACTAGTTATTGAGGTACAATCAGATGACTGGGAACTCATTTATAAATACGAGAAAAAGTGAAATATAAAGATGTTTAATGGATGACAAAGGGCTTAAAAAATGCATCCAAGGAGAAGAATACATGACATAGAGAATCCAATAAATGATGAACGAAGGAGATGGAAAATAAATCCAAGAAATGTAAAACAAAGTTCACTCATATGATGAGAAAATGTTAGAAGAATTCTTTTAAGAAAGTACCAGAAAACAATAAAGACCATGTCAGCAGTACATGGAAGGTTCTACATAGTATCATTCAACAGGCTTCCAGTAAGGATACCGTTATTGAAAACAGACACACTTCACAAACTACAGACCCACAATTCTCCCAAATCCTAGAAAAACTCTTCAACGACATACTAGATACATTCAGAGAAATGAAATCTAATTCATTAAATCTAGGTCAAACCAAAATCATGATATTTGGAAAATATGAAATAAATAAACAGGTAAAGGTTCAAGTAGAGAGTGTAAATAGAGAAAAGGTGATTGAAGACAAATTTCTAGAAAAATGTAAGGATGAGTACGAGCACATTACAACTCTACAAAGCTGATTTCCTTTGATCTGAGCGTCTCCATGGCTCCAGTGCTGATCTCCTATCAGATCAAAGGAGATCAGGGCCTTTTGCCATGGAGATGCTCAGATCCAAGATTTCCTCCGGCTTTGATCTCCGTTGATCTCCATCCGGTGCCTCTCCCATCCACTTTGTGATGAAAGGCTCATTATTGTTCTTTTTCACAACCTTGGTGATGACGTCATCATTAGATTCAGGTATGATGAAGCAGGCAGAGAACTAAAACATGCAGGACACCAGCACTCTCTGACCCAGTTTGGACACCCTGTCGTAGACCATCAAGAGACAGCTTAGTTTTATCCTACTGATGACGTGTTGCTGCAATAGTCATCTTGCTCAGTTTCAAGTTTTTTCCCACAGACATCAGAGCACTCTGTAACAGGATTTGACAGATAGTGACGGGGCGCGGCCAGCAGGGGCCAGCAGCGAGGCTGACTTGCTCTTTGACCGTGTGACTGTGGTGACCAAATCCAGGGGGCGTATTACATTGGTTATTGATGTAGCTTAAAGAGGTGGAACAGATTAAACATTCAGATGAAACAATCAGCAAATAAAAGTCAAATGAAGAAAACGTACAAGGGCTTATTAGTCAATGATATCAGTGATTTCAGGTCTGTTTGTTTTTTTACTATTTCCAATAAAAACCACAGAAAGATTAAAAGAGACAACAGATGGATATCATTACAAATGAGTCAGAAGAGAGGAATCCCTGGATAAACTAGTTATTGAGGTACAATCGGATGACTGGGAACTCATTTATGAAGGAAAAGACGCCCTGTCACTATGAGTGTACAATCAAACAATACAAGAGAAAGTGAAATATGGATCTGGACTCTGGGAGCAGTGGGCGGAGCTGAGGTTGCACCGTGAGAGAGAGCGAGAGAGAGAGAGAGAGAGAGAGAGAGCGAGAGAGAGAGTGGACAAAGATAGAGACTGAGACTGAGACTGAGTTTTACACTCGGACTTGGACTTGGAGTGGATTAGTCTGGAGGCCCAGGCACATGACCACCTCAGCTTCCACTCAGAGCCCAGACCAGCTGTTCAGATTTGGACACTTGGAGCTGAGAAGGGGGAGGCTCCATGATTCCTCTTCATGCAGAGGTTTTATTTCCCTTTGCCACTGAAGGCAACACACTCACTAGCCACCAGTCCACAGATGAAAACACAAAATCATATGTGTACACAGAAAGTCCAGTTAAGATGGAGACGGGTTGTGAATGACACAGATGCTACTTGTACAGTATGAGAGTCTGACTGCTTTCAAAAGGTCCAGTGATCATACAAGCGTATCAGTCACTCTCATACTTTCTCATGGTTCTATTGACAATGAGAAGCAACAACACAACACTACTGCTTGGACATGTTTGCTGGATCACATCATGGATGATGGATGATGGATGGATGGATGGATGGATGGATGGATGGATGATGGATGTAATATACAGACATGACTTATGTTCACTCTGGAGGTGAGGGGGGAACTCCTGTTCTCACTTTCATTGTCACTTTAATTTGAAAAAAACATATATTCTATTTTCACCAAGATGTTAGTGAGTTAGTTTTACCAGTAAATGGCTGCTCCATCCTCACTTCTCCTATAACCAGGCCCAAACACCCCCCCCCCCCCCCCCCCCACACACACACACACACACACACACACAACAGCCGGGCCTCCTGGGGGTCGTTTGGAGGGTCATAATTTATTTACACATGTTATAGATAATATCAAAGTAAGTGATGTATTAGTCAATGATATCAGTGATTTCATGTCTGTTTGTTTTAGTTTTTTTACTATTTACAATAAAAACCACAGAAACATTAAAACAGACAACAGATAGATGTCAACACAAATGAGTCAAAACAGAGCAGTCCCTGGAAAAACTAGTTATTGAGGTACAATCAGATGACTGGGAACTCATTTATAAATACGAGAAAAAGTGAAATATAAAGATGTTTAATGGATGACAAAGGGCTTAAAAAATGCATCCAAGGAGAAGAATACATGACATAGAGAATCCAATAAATGATGAACGAAGGAGATGGAAAATAAATCCAAGAAATGTAAAACAAAGTTCACTCATATGATGAGAAAATGTTAGAAGAATTCTTTTAAGAAAGTACCAGAAAACAATAAAGACCATGTCAGCAGTACATGGAAGGTTCTACATAGTATCATTCAACAGGCTTCCAGTAAGGATACCGTTATTGAAAACAGACACACTTCACAAACTACAGACCCACAATTCTCCCAAATCCTAGAAAAACTCTTCAACGACATACTAGATACATTCAGAGAAATGAAATCTAATTCATTAAATCTAGGTCAAACAAAAATCATGATATTTGGAAAATATGAAATAAATAAACAGGTAAAGGTTCAAGTAGAGAGTGTAAATAGAGAAAAGGTGATTGAAGACAAATTTCTAGAAAAATGTAAGGATGAGTACGAGCACATTACAACTCTACAAAGCTGATTTCCTTTGATCTGAGCGTCTCCATGGCTCCGGTGCTGATCTCCTATCAGATCAAAGGAGATCAGGGCCTTTTGCCATGGAGATGCTCAGATCCAAGATTTCCTCCGGCTTTGATCTCCGTTGATCTCCATCCGGTGCCTCTCCCATCCACTTTGTGATGAAAGGCTCATTATTGTTCTTTTTCACAACCTTGGTGATGACGTCATCATTAGATTCAGGTATGATGAAGCAGGCAGAGAACTAAAACATGCAGGACACCAGCACTCTCTGACCCAGTTTGGACACCCTGTCGTAGACCATCAAGAGACAGCTTAGTTTTATCCTACTGATGACGTGTTGCTGCAATAGTCATCTTGCTCAGTTTCAAGTTTTTTCCCACAGACATCAGAGCACTCTGTAACAGGATTTGACAGATAGTGACGGGGCGCGGCCAGCAGGGGCCAGCAGCGAGGCTGACTTGCTCTTTGACCGTGTGACTGTGGTGACCAAATCCAGGGGGCGTATTACATTGGTTATTGATGTAGCTTAAAGAGGTGGAACAGATTAAACATTCAGATGAAACAATCAGCAAATAAAAGTCAAATGAAGAAAACGTACAAGGGCTTATTAGTCAATGATATCAGTGATTTCATGTCTGTTTGTTTTTTTACTATTTCCAATAAAAACCACAGAAAGATTAAAAGAGACAACAGATGGATATCATTACAAATGAGTCAGAAGAGAGGAATCCCTGGATAAACTAGTTATTGAGGTACAATCGGATGACTGGGAACTCATTTATGAAGGAAAAGACGCCCTGTCACTATGAGTGTACAATCAAACAATACAAGAGAAAGTGAAATATGGATCTGGACTCTGGGAGCAGTGGGCGGAGCTGAGGTTGCACCGTGAGAGAGAGCGAGAGAGAGAGAGAGAGAGAGAGAGAGAGAGAGAGTGGACAAAGATAGAGACTGAGACTGAGACTGAGTTTTACACTCGGACTTGGACTTGGAGTGGAGTGGATTAGTCTGGAGGCCCAGGCACATGACCACCTCAGCTTCCACTCAGAGCCCAGACCAGCTGTTCAGATTTGGACACTTGGAGCTGAGAAGGGGGAGGCTCCATGATTCCTCTTCATGCAGAGGTTTTATTTCCCTTTGCCACTGAAGGCAACACACTCACTAGCCACCAGTCCACAGATGAAAACACAAAATCATATGTGTACACAGAAAGTCCAGTTAAGATGGAGACGGGTTGTGAATGACACAGATGCTACTGGTACAGTATGAGAGTCTGACTGCTTTCAAAAGGTCCAGTGATCATACAAGCGTATCAGTCACTCTCATACTTTCTCATGGTTCTATTGACAATGAGAAGCAACAACACAACACTACTGCTTGGACATGTTTGCTGGATCACATCATGGATGATGGATGATGGATGGATGGATGGATGGATGGATGGATGGATGATGGATGTAATATACAGACATGACTTATGTTCACTCTGGAGGTGAGGGGGGAACTCCTGTTCTCACTTTCATTGTCACTTTAATTTGAAAAAAACATATATTCTATTTTCACCAAGATGTTAGTGAGTTAGTTTTACCAGTAAATGGCTGCTCCATCCTCACTTCTCCTATAACCAGGCCCAAACACACCCCCCCCCCCCCCCCCCCACACACACACACACACACACACACAACAGCCGGGCCTCCTGGGGGTCGTTTGGAGGGTCATAATTTATTTACACATGTTATAGATAATATCAAAGTAAGTGATGTATTAGTCAATGATATCAGTGATTTCATGTCTGTTTGTTTTAGTTTTTTTACTATTTACAATAAAAACCACAGAAACATTAAAACAGACAACAGATAGATGTCAACACAAATGAGTCAAAACAGAGCAGTCCCTGGAAAAACTAGTTATTGAGGTACAATCAGATGACTGGGAACTCATTTATAAATACGAGAAAAAGTGAAATATAAAGATGTTTAATGGATGACAAAGGGCTTAAAAAATGCATCCAAGGAGAAGAATACATGACATAGAGAATCCAATAAATGATGAACGAAGGAGATGGAAAATAAATCCAAGAAATGTAAAACAAAGTTCACTCATATGATGAGAAAATGTTAGAAGAATTCTTTTAAGAAAGTACCAGAAAACAATAAAGACCATGTCAGCAGTACATGGAAGGTTCTACATAGTATCATTCAACAGGCTTCCAGTAAGGATACCGTTATTGAAAACAGACACACTTCACAAACTACAGGCCCACAATTCTCCCAAATCCTAGAAAAACTCTTCAACGACATACTAGATACATTCAGAGAAATGAAATCTAATTCATTAAATCTAGGTCAAACCAAAATCATGATATTTGGAAAATATGAAATAAATAAACAGGTAAAGGTACAAGTAGAGAGTGTAAATAGAGAAAAGGTGATTGAAGACAAATTTCTAGAAAAATGTAAGGATGAGTACGAGCACATTACAACTCTACAAAGCTGATTTCCTTTGATCTGAGCGTCTCCATGGCTCCAGTGCTGATCTCCTATCAGATCAAAGGAGATCAGGGCCTTTTGCCATGGAGATGCTCAGATCCAAGATTTCCTCCGGCTTTGATCTCCGTTGATCTCCATCCGGTGCCTCTCCCATCCACTTTGTGATGAAAGGCTCATTATTGTTCTTTTTCACAACCTTGGTGATGACGTCATCATTAGATTCAGGTATGATGAAGCAGGCAGAGAACTAAAACATGCAGGACACCAGCACTCTCTGACCCAGTTTGGACACCCTGTCGTAGACCATCAAGAGACAGCTTAGTTTTATCCTACTGATGACGTGTTGCTGCAATAGTCATCTTGCTCAGTTTCAAGTTTTTTCCCACAGACATCAGAGCACTCTGTAACAGAATTTGACAGATAGTGACGGGGCGCGGCCAGCAGGGGCCAGCAGCGAGGCTGACTTGCTCTTTGACCGTGTGACTGTGGTGACCAAATCCAGGGGGCGTATTACATTGGTTATTGATGTAGCTTAAAGAGGTGGAACAGATTAAACATTCAGATGAAACAATCAGCAAATAAAAGTCAAATGAAGAAAACGTACAAGGGCTTATTAGTCAATGATATCAGTGATTTCATGTCTGTTTGTTTTTTTACTATTTCCAATAAAAACCACAGAAAGATTAAAAGAGACAACAGATGGATATCATTACAAATGAGTCAGAAGAGAGGAATCCCTGGATAAACTAGTTATTGAGGTACAATCGGATGACTGGGAACTCATTTATAAAGGAAAAGACGCCCTGTCACTATGAGTGTACAATCAAACAATACAAGAGAAAGTGAAATATGGATCTGGACTCTGGGAGCAGTGGGCGGAGCTGAGGTTGCACCGTGAGAGAGAGCGAGAGAGAGAGAGAGAGAGAGAGAGAGAGAGAGAGAGAGAGAGAGTGGACAAAGATAGAGACTGAGACTGAGTTTTACACTCGGACTTGGACTTGGAGTGGAGTGGATTAGTCTGGAGGCCCAGGCACATGACCACCTCAGCTTCCACTCAGAGCCCAGACCAGCTGTTCAGATTTGGACACTTGGAGCTGAGAAGGGGGAGGCTCCATGATTCCTCTTCATGCAGAGGTTTTATTTCCCTTTGCCACTGAAGGCAACACACTCACTAGCCACCAGTCCACAGATGAAAACACAAAATCATATGTGTACACAGAAAGTCCAGTTAAGATGGAGACGGGTTGTGAATGACACAGATGCTACTGGTACAGTATGAGAGTCTGACTGCTTTCAAAAGGTCCAGTGATCATACAAGCGTATCAGTCACTCTCATACTTTCTCATGGTTCTATTGACAATGAGAAGCAACAACACAACACTACTGCTTGGACATGTTTGCTGGATCACATCATGGATGATGGATGATGGATGGATGGATGGATGGATGGATGGATGGATGATGGATGTAATATACAGACATGACTTATGTTCACTCTGGAGGTGAGGGGGGAACTCCTGTTCTCACTTTCATTGTCACTTTAATTTGAAAAAAACATATATTCTATTTTCACCAAGATGTTAGTGAGTTAGTTTTACCAGTAAATGGCTGCTCCATCCTCACTTCTCCTATAACCAGGCCCAAACACACACACACCCCCACACACACACACACACACACACACACACACACACAACAGCCGGGCCTCCTGGGGGTCGTTTGGAGGGTCATAATTTATTTACACATGTTATAGATAATATCAAAGTAAGTGATGTATTAGTCAATGATATCAGTGATTTCATGTCTGTTTGTTTTAGTTTTTTTACTATTTACAATAAAAAACACAGAAACATTAAAACAGACAACAGATAGATGTCAACACAAATGAGTCAAAACAGAGCAGTCCCTGGAAAAACTAGTTATTGAGGTACAATCAGATGACTGGGAACTCATTTATAAATACGAGAAAAAGTGAAATATAAAGATGTTTAATGGATGACAAAGGGCTTAAAAAATGCATCCAAGGAGAAGAATACATGACATAGAGAATCCAATAAATGATGAACGAAGGAGATGGAAAATAAATCCAAGAAATGTAAAACAAAGTTCACTCATATGATGAGAAAATGTTAGAAGAATTCTTTTAAGAAAGTACCAGAAAACAATAAAGACCATGTCAGCAGTACATGGAAGGTTCTACATAGTATCATTCAACAGGCTTCCAGTAAGGATACCGTTATTGAAAACAGACACACTTCACAAACTACAGACCCACAATTCTCCCAAATCCTAGAAAAACTCTTCAACGACATACTAGATACATTCAGAGAAATGAAATCTAATTCATTAAATCTAGGTCAAACAAAAATCATGATATTTGGAAAATATGAAATAAATAAACAGGTAAAGGTTCAAGTAGAGAGTGTAAATAGAGAAAAGGTGATTGAAGACAAATTTCTAGAAAAATGTAAGGATGAGTACGAGCACATTACAACTCTACAAAGCTGATTTCCTTTGATCTGAGCGTCTCCATGGCTCCAGTGCTGATCTCCTATCAGATCAAAGGAGATCAGGGCCTTTTGCCATGGAGATGCTCAGATCCAAGATTTCCTCCGGCTTTGATCTCCGTTGATCTCCATCCGGTGCCTCTCCCATCCACTTTGTGATGAAAGGCTCATTATTGTTCTTTTTCACAACCTTGGTGATGACGTCATCATTAGATTCAGGTATGATGAAGCAGGCAGAGAACTAAAACATGCAGGACACCAGCACTCTCTGACCCAGTTTGGACACCCTGTCGTAGACCATCAAGAGACAGCTTAGTTTTATCCTACTGATGACGTGTTGCTGCAATAGTCATCTTGCTCAGTTTCAAGTTTTTTCCCACAGACATCAGAGCACTCTGTAACAGGATTTGACAGATAGTGACGGGGCGCGGCCAGCAGGGGCCAGCAGCGAGGCTGACTTGCTCTTTGACCGTGTGACTGTGGTGACCAAATCCAGGGGGCGTATTACATTGGTTATTGATGTAGCTTAAAGAGGTGGAACAGATTAAACATTCAGATGAAACAATCAGCAAATAAAAGTCAAATGAAGAAAACGTACAAGGGCTTATTAGTCAATGATATCAGTGATTTCAGGTCTGTTTGTTTTTTTACTATTTCCAATAAAAACCACAGAAAGATTAAAAGAGACAACAGATGGATATCATTACAAATGAGTCAGAAGAGAGGAATCCCTGGATAAACTAGTTATTGAGGTACAATCGGATGACTGGGAACTCATTTATGAAGGAAAAGACGCCCTGTCACTATGAGTGTACAATCAAACAATACAAGAGAAAGTGAAATATGGATCTGGACTCTGGGAGCAGTGGGCGGAGCTGAGGTTGCACCGTGAGAGAGAGCGAGAGAGAGAGAGAGAGAGAGAGAGAGCGAGAGAGAGAGTGGACAAAGATAGAGACTGAGACTGAGACTGAGTTTTACACTCGGACTTGGACTTGGAGTGGATTAGTCTGGAGGCCCAGGCACATGACCACCTCAGCTTCCACTCAGAGCCCAGACCAGCTGTTCAGATTTGGACACTTGGAGCTGAGAAGGGGGAGGCTCCATGATTCCTCTTCATGCAGAGGTTTTATTTCCCTTTGCCACTGAAGGCAACACACTCACTAGCCACCAGTCCACAGATGAAAACACAAAATCATATGTGTACACAGAAAGTCCAGTTAAGATGGAGACGGGTTGTGAATGACACAGATGCTACTGGTACAGTATGAGAGTCTGACTGCTTTCAAAAGGTCCAGTGATCATACAAGCGTATCAGTCACTCTCATACTTTCTCATGGTTCTATTGACAATGAGAAGCAACAACACAACACTACTGCTTGGACATGTTTGCTGGATCACATCATGGATGATGGATGATGGATGGATGGATGGATGGATGGATGGATGATGGATGTAATATACAGACATGACTTATGTTCACTCTGGAGGTGAGGGGGGAACTCCTGTTCTCACTTTCATTGTCACTTTAATTTGAAAAAAACATATATTCTATTTTCACCAAGATGTTAGTGAGTTAGTTTTACCAGTAAATGGCTGCTCCATCCTCACTTCTCCTATAACCAGGCCCAAACACCCCCCCCCCCCCCCCCCCCCCCCCACACACACACACACACACACACACACACAACAGCCAGGCCTCTTGGGGGTCGTTTGGAGGGTCATAATTTATTTACACATGTTATAGATAATATCAAAGTAAGTGATGTATTAGTCAATGATATCAGTGATTTCATGTCTGTTTGTTTTAGTTTTTTTACTATTTACAATAAAAAACACAGAAACATTAAAACAGACAACAGATAGATGTCAACACAAATGAGTCAAAACAGAGCAGTCCCTGGAAAAACTAGTTATTGAGGTACAATCAGATGACTGGGAACTCATTTATAAATACGAGAAAAAGTGAAATATAAAGATGTTTAATGGATGACAAAGGGCTTAAAAAATGCATCCAAGGAGAAGAATACATGACATAGAGAATCCAATAAATGATGAACGAAGGAGATGGAAAATAAATCCAAGAAATGTAAAACAAAGTTCACTCATATGATGAGAAAATGTTAGAAGAATTCTTTTAAGAAAGTACCAGAAAACAATAAAGACCATGTCAGCAGTACATGGAAGGTTCTACATAGTATCATTCAACAGGCTTCCAGTAAGGATACCGTTATTGAAAACAGACACACTTCACAAACTACAGACCCACAATTCTCCCAAATCCTAGAAAAACTCTTCAACGACATACTAGATACATTCAGAGAAATGAAATCTAATTCATTAAATCTAGGTCAAACAAAAATCATGATATTTGGAAAATATGAAATAAATAAACAGGTAAAGGTTCAAGTAGAGAGTGTAAATAGAGAAAAGGTGATTGAAGACAAATTTCTAGAAAAATGTAAGGATGAGTACGAGCACATTACAACTCTACAAAGCTGATTTCCTTTGATCTGAGCGTCTCCATGGCTCCAGTGCTGATCTCCTATCAGATCAAAGGAGATCAGGGCCTTTTGCCATGGAGATGCTCAGATCCAAGATTTCCTCCGGCTTTGATCTCCGTTGATCTCCATCCGGTGCCTCTCCCATCCACTTTGTGATGAAAGGCTCATTATTGATCTTTTTCACAACCTTGGTGATGACGTCATCATTAGATTCAGGTATGATGAAGCAGGCAGAGAACTAAAACATGCAGGACACCAGCACTCTCTGACCCAGTTTGGACACCCTGTCGTAGACCATCAAGAGACAGCTTAGTTTTATCCTACTGATGACGTGTTGCTGCAATAGTCATCTTGCTCAGTTTCAAGTTTTTTCCCACAGACATCAGAGCACTCTGTAACAGGATTTGACAGATAGTGACGGGGCGCGGCCAGCAGGGGCCAGCAGCGAGGCTGACTTGCTCTTTGACCGTGTGACTGTGGTGACCAAATCCAGGGGGCGTATTACATTGGTTATTGATGTAGCTTAAAGAGGTGGAACAGATTAAACATTCAGATGAAACAATCAGCAAATAAAAGTCATATGAAGAAAACGTACAAGGGCTTATTAGTCAATGATATCAGTGATTTCAGGTCTGTTTGTTTTTTTACTATTTCCAATAAAAACCACAGAAAGATTAAAAGAGACAACAGATGGATATCATTACAAATGAGTCAGAAGAGAGGAATCCCTGGATAAACTAGTTATTGAGGTACAATCGGATGACTGGGAACTCATTTATGAAGGAAAAGACGCCCTGTCACTATGAGTGTACAATCAAACAATACAAGAGAAAGTGAAATATGGATCTGGACTCTGGGAGCAGTGGGCGGAGCTGAGGTTGCACCGTGAGAGAGAGCGAGAGAGAGAGAGAGAGAGAGAGAGAGCGAGAGAGAGAGTGGACAAAGATAGAGACTGAGACTGAGACTGAGTTTTACACTCGGACTTGGACTTGGAGTGGAGTGGATTAGTCTGGAGGCCCAGGCACATGACCACCTCAGCTTCCACTCAGAGCCCAGACCAGCTGTTCAGATTTGGACACTTGGAGCTGAGAAGGGGGAGGCTCCATGATTCCTCTTCATGCAGAGGTTTTATTTCCCTTTGCCACTGAAGGCAACACACTCACTAGCCACCAGTCCACAGATGAAAACACAAAATCATATGTGTACACAGAAAGTCCAGTTAAGATGGAGACGGGTTGTGAATGACACAGATGCTACTGGTACAGTATGAGAGTCTGACTGCTTTCAAAAGGTCCAGTGATCATACAAGCGTATCAGTCACTCTCATACTTTCTCATGGTTCTATTGACAATGAGAAGCAACAACACAACACTACTGCTTGGACATGTTTGCTGGATCACATCATGGATGATGGATGATGGATGGATGGATGGATGGATGGATGGATGATGGATGTAATATACAGACATGACTTATGTTCACTCTGGAGGTGAGGGGGGAACTCCTGTTCTCACTTTCATTGTCACTTTAATTTGAAAAAAACATATATTCTATTTTCACCAAGATGTTAGTGAGTTAGTTTTACCAGTAAATGGCTGCTCCATCCTCACTTCTCCTATAACCAGGCCCAAACACACACACACCCCCCCCCCCCCCCCCACACACACACACACACACACACACACACACACACACAACAGCCGGGCCTCCTGGGGGTCGTTTGGAGGGTCATAATTTATTTACACATGTTATAGATAATATCAAAGTAAGTGATGTATTAGTCAATGATATCAGTGATTTCATGTCTGTTTGTTTTAGTTTTTTTACTATTTACAATAAAAAACACAGAAACATTAAAACAGACAACAGATAGATGTCAACACAAATGAGTCAAAACAGAGCAGTCCCTGGAAAAACTAGTTATTGAGGTACAATCAGATGACTGGGAACTCATTTATAAATACGAGAAAAAGTGAAATATAAAGATGTTTAATGGATGACAAAGGGCTTAAAAAATGCATCCAAGGAGAAGAATACATGACATAGAGAATCCAATAAATGATGAACGAAGGAGATGGAAAATAAATCCAAGAAATGTAAAACAAAGTTCACTCATATGATGAGAAAATGTTAGAAGAATTCTTTTAAGAAAGTACCAGAAAACAATAAAGACCATGTCAGCAGTACATGGAAGGTTCTACATAGTATCATTCAACAGGCTTCCAGTAAGGATACCGTTATTGAAAACAGACACACTTCACAAACTACAGACCCACAATTCTCCCAAATCCTAGAAAAACTCTTCAACGACATACTAGATACATTCAGAGAAATGAAATCTAATTCATTAAATCTAGGTCAAACAAAAATCATGATATTTGGAAAATATGAAATAAATAAACAGGTAAAGGTTCAAGTAGAGAGTGTAAATAGAGAAAAGGTGATTGAAGACAAATTTCTAGAAAAATGTAAGGATGAGTACGAGCACATTACAACTCTACAAAGCTGATTTCCTTTGATCTGAGCGTCTCCATGGCTCCAGTGCTGATCTCCTATCAGATCAAAGGAGATCAGGGCCTTTTGCCATGGAGATGCTCAGATCCAAGATTTCCTCCGGCTTTGATCTCCGTTGATCTCCATCCGGTGCCTCTCCCATCCACTTTGTGATGAAAGGCTCATTATTGTTCTTTTTCACAACCTTGGTGATGACGTCATCATTAGATTCAGGTATGATGAAGCAGGCAGAGAACTAAAACATGCAGGACACCAGCACTCTCTGACCCAGTTTGGACACCCTGTCGTAGACCATCAAGAGACAGCTTAGTTTTATCCTACTGATGACGTGTTGCTGCAATAGTCATCTTGCTCAGTTTCAAGTTTTTTCCCACAGACATCAGAGCACTCTGTAACAGGATTTGACAGATAGTGACGGGGCGCGGCCAGCAGGGGCCAGCAGCGAGGCTGACTTGCTCTTTGACCGTGTGACTGTGGTGACCAAATCCAGGGGGCGTATTACATTGGTTATTGATGTAGCTTAAAGAGGTGGAACAGATTAAACATTCAGATGAAACAATCAGCAAATAAAAGTCAAATGAAGAAAACGTACAAGGGCTTATTAGTCAATGATATCAGTGATTTCAGGTCTGTTTGTTTTTTTACTATTTCCAATAAAAACCACAGAAAGATTAAAAGAGACAACAGATGGATATCATTACAAATGAGTCAGAAGAGAGGAATCCCTGGATAAACTAGTTATTGAGGTACAATCGGATGACTGGGAACTCATTTATGAAGGAAAAGACGCCCTGTCACTATGAGTGTACAATCAAACAATACAAGAGAAAGTGAAATATGGATCTGGACTCTGGGAGCAGTGGGCGGAGCTGAGGTTGCACCGTGAGAGAGAGCGAGAGAGAGAGAGAGAGAGAGAGAGAGCGAGAGAGAGAGTGGACAAAGATAGAGACTGAGACTGAGACTGAGTTTTACACTCGGACTTGGACTTGGAGTGGAGTGGATTAGTCTGGAGGCCCAGGCACATGACCACCTCAGCTTCCACTCAGAGCCCAGACCAGCTGTTCAGATTTGGACACTTGGAGCTGAGAAGGGGGAGGCTCCATGATTCCTCTTCATGCAGAGGTTTTATTTCCCTTTGCCACTGAAGGCAACACACTCACTAGCCACCAGTCCACAGATGAAAACACAAAATCATATGTGTACACAGAAAGTCCAGTTAAGATGGAGACGGGTTGTGAATGACACAGATGCTACTGGTACAGTATGAGAGTCTGACTGCTTTCAAAAGGTCCAGTGATCATACAAGCGTATCAGTCACTCTCATACTTTCTCATGGTTCTATTGACAATGAGAAGCAACAACACAACACTACTGCTTGGACATGTTTGCTGGATCACATCATGGATGATGGATGATGGATGGATGGATGGATGGATGGATGGATGGATGGATGGATGGATGATGGATGTAATATACAGACATGACTTATGTTCACTCTGGAGGTGAGGGGGGAACTCCTGTTCTCACTTTCATTGTCACTTTAATTTGAAAAAAACATATATTCTATTTTCACCAAGATGTTAGTGAGTTAGTTTTACCAGTAAATGGCTGCTCCATCCTCACTTCTCCTATAACCAGGCCCAAACACACACACACCCCCCCCACACACACACACACACACACACACACACACACACACACACACACACACACACAACAGCCGGGCCTCCTGGGGGTCGTTTGGAGGGTCATAATTTATTTACACATGTTATAGATAATATCAAAGTAAGTGATGTATTAGTCAATGATATCAGTGATTTCATGTCTGTTTGTTTTAGTTTTTTTACTATTTACAATAAAAAACACAGAAACATTAAAACAGACAACAGATAGATGTCAACACAAATGAGTCAAAACAGAGCAGTCCCTGGAAAAACTAGTTATTGAGGTACAATCAGATGACTGGGAACTCATTTATAAATACGAGAAAAAGTGAAATATAAAGATGTTTAATGGATGACAAAGGGCTTAAAAAATGCATCCAAGGAGAAGAATACATGACATAGAGAATCCAATAAATGATGAACGAAGGAGATGGAAAATAAATCCAAGAAATGTAAAACAAAGTTCACTCATATGATGAGAAAATGTTAGAAGAATTCTTTTAAGAAAGTACCAGAAAACAATAAAGACCATGTCAGCAGTACATGGAAGGTTCTACATAGTATCATTCAACAGGCTTCCAGTAAGGATACCGTTATTGAAAACAGACACACTTCACAAACTACAGGCCCACAATTCTCCCAAATCCTAGAAAAACTCTTCAACGACATATTAGATACATTCAGAGAAATGAAATCTAATTCATTAAATCTAGGTCAAACAAAAATCATGATATTTGGAAAATATGAAATAAATAAACAGGTAAAGGTTCAAGTAGAGAGTGTAAATAGAGAAAAGGTGATTGAAGACAAATTTCTAGAAAAATGTAAGGATGAGTACGAGCACATTACAACTCTACAAAGCTGATTTCCTTTGATCTGAGCGTCTCCATGGCTCCAGTGCTGATCTCCTATCAGATCAAAGGAGATCAGGGCCTTTTGCCATGGAGATGCTCAGATCCAAGATTTCCTCCGGCTTTGATCTCCGTTGATCTCCATCCGGTGCCTCTCCCATCCACTTTGTGATGAAAGGCTCATTATTGTTCTTTTTCACAACCTTGGTGATGACGTCATCATTAGATTCAGGTATGATGAAGCAGGCAGAGAACTAAAACATGCAGGACACCAGCACTCTCTGACCCAGTTTGGACACCCTGTCGTAGACCATCAAGAGACAGCTTAGTTTTATCCTACTGATGACGTGTTGCTGCAATAGTCATCTTGCTCAGTTTCAAGTTTTTTCCCACAGACATCAGAGCACTCTGTAACAGGATTTGACAGATAGTGACGGGGCGCGGCCAGCAGGGGCCAGCAGCGAGGCTGACTTGCTCTTTGACCGTGTGACTGTGGTGACCAAATCCAGGGGGCGTATTACATTGGTTATTGATGTAGCTTAAAGAGGTGGAACAGATTAAACATTCAGATGAAACAATCAGCAAATAAAAGTCAAATGAAGAAAACGTACAAGGGCTTATTAGTCAATGATATCAGTGATTTCAGGTCTGTTTGTTTTTTTACTATTTCCAATAAAAACCACAGAAAGATTAAAAGAGACAACAGATGGATATCATTACAAATGAGTCAGAAGAGAGGAATCCCTGGATAAACTAGTTATTGAGGTACAATCGGATGACTGGGAACTCATTTATGAAGGAAAAGACGCCCTGTCACTATGAGTGTACAATCAAACAATACAAGAGAAAGTGAAATATGGATCTGGACTCTGGGAGCAGTGGGCGGAGCTGAGGTTGCACCGTGAGAGAGAGCGAGAGAGAGAGAGAGAGAGAGAGAGAGCGAGAGAGAGAGTGGACAAAGATAGAGACTGAGACTGAGACTGAGTTTTACACTCGGACTTGGACTTGGAGTGGATTAGTCTGGAGGCCCAGGCACATGACCACCTCAGCTTCCACTCAGAGCCCAGACCAGCTGTTCAGATTTGGACACTTGGAGCTGAGAAGGGGGAGGCTCCATGATTCCTCTTCATGCAGAGGTTTTATTTCCCTTTGCCACTGAAGGCAACACACTCACTAGCCACCAGTCCACAGATGAAAACACAAAATCATATGTGTACACAGAAAGTCCAGTTAAGATGGAGACGGGTTGTGAATGACACAGATGCTACTGGTACAGTATGAGAGTCTGACTGCTTTCAAAAGGTCCAGTGATCATACAAGCGTATCAGTCACTCTCATACTTTCTCATGGTTCTATTGACAATGAGAAGCAACAACACAACACTACTGCTTGGACATGTTTGCTGGATCACATCATGGATGATGGATGATGGATGGATGGATGGATGGATGGATGGATGATGGATGTAATATACAGACATGACTTATGTTCACTCTGGAGGTGAGGGGGGAACTCCTGTTCTCACTTTCATTGTCACTTTAATTTGAAAAAAACATATATTCTATTTTCACCAAGATGTTAGTGAGTTAGTTTTACCAGTAAATGGCTGCTCCATCCTCACTTCTCCTATAACCAGGCCCAAACACACCCCCCCCCCCCCCCCCCCCCCCCCCACACACACACACACACACACACACAACAGCCGGGCCTCTTGGGGGTCGTTTGGAGGGTCATAATTTATTTACACATGTTATAGATAATATCAAAGTAAGTGATGTATTAGTCAATGATATCAGTGATTTCATGTCTGTTTGTTTTAGTTTTTTTACTATTTACAATAAAAAACACAGAAACATTAAAACAGACAACAGATAGATGTCAACACAAATGAGTCAAAACAGAGCAGTCCCTGGAAAAACTAGTTATTGAGGTACAATCAGATGACTGGGAACTCATTTATAAATACGAGAAAAAGTGAAATATAAAGATGTTTAATGGATGACAAAGGGCTTAAAAAATGCATCCAAGGAGAAGAATACATGACATAGAGAATCCAATAAATGATGAACGAAGGAGATGGAAAATAAATCCAAGAAATGTAAAACAAAGTTCACTCATATGATGAGAAAATGTTAGAAGAATTCTTTTAAGAAAGTACCAGAAAACAATAAAGACCATGTCAGCAGTACATAGAAGGTTCTACATAGTATCATTCAACAGGCTTCCAGTAAGGATACCGTTATTGAAAACAGACACACTTCACAAACTACAGACCCACAATTCTCCCAAATCCTAGAAAAACTCTTCAACGACATACTAGATACATTCAGAGAAATGAAATCTAATTCATTAAATCTAGGTCAAACAAAAATCATGATATTTGGAAAATATGAAATAAATAAACAGGTAAAGGTTCAAGTAGAGAGTGTAAATAGAGAAAAGGTGATTGAAGACAAATTTCTAGAAAAATGTAAGGATGAGTACGAGCACATTACAACTCTACAAAGCTGATTTCCTTTGATCTGAGCGTCTCCATGGCTCCAGTGCTGATCTCCTATCAGATCAAAGGAGATCAGGGCCTTTTGCCATGGAGATGCTCAGATCCAAGATTTCCTCCGGCTTTGATCTCCGTTGATCTCCATCCGGTGCCTCTCCCATCCACTTTGTGATGAAAGGCTCATTATTGTTCTTTTTCACAACCTTGGTGATGACGTCATCATTAGATTCAGGTATGATGAAGCAGGCAGAGAACTAAAACATGCAGGACACCAGCACTCTCTGACCCAGTTTGGACACCCTGTCGTAGACCATCAAGAGACAGCTTAGTTTTATCCTACTGATGACGTGTTGCTGCAATAGTCATCTTGCTCAGTTTCAAGTTTTTTCCCACAGACATCAGAGCACTCTGTAACAGGATTTGACAGATAGTGACGGGGCGCGGCCAGCAGGGGCCAGCAGCGAGGCTGACTTGCTCTTTGACCGTGTGACTGTGGTGACCAAATCCAGGGGGCGTATTACATTGGTTATTGATGTAGCTTAAAGAGGTGGAACAGATTAAACATTCAGATGAAACAATCAGCAAATAAAAGTCAAATGAAGAAAACGTACAAGGGCTTATTAGTCAATGATATCAGTGATTTCATGTCTGTTTGTTTTTTTACTATTTCCAATAAAAACCACAGAAAGATTAAAAGAGACAACAGATGGATATCATTACAAATGAGTCAGAAGAGAGGAATCCCTGGATAAACTAGTTATTGAGGTACAATCGGATGACTGGGAACTCATTTATAAAGGAAAAGACGCCCTGTCACTATGAGTGTACAATCAAACAATACAAGAGAAAGTGAAATATGGATCTGGACTCTGGGAGCAGTGGGCGGAGCTGAGGTTGCACCGTGAGAGAGAGCGAGCGAGAGAGAGAGAGAGAGAGAGAGAGAGAGAGAGAGAGAGAGTGGACAAAGATAGAGACTGAGACTGAGACTGAGTTTTACACTCGGACTTGGACTTGGAGTGGAGTGGATTAGTCTGGAGGCCCAGGCACATGACCACCTCAGCTTCCACTCAGAGCCCAGACCAGCTGTTCAGATTTGGACACTTGGAGCTGAGAAGGGGGAGGCTCCATGATTCCTCTTCATGCAGAGGTTTTATTTCCCTTTGCCACTGAAGGCAACACACTCACTAGCCACCAGTCCACAGATGAAAACACAAAATCATATGTGTACACAGAAAGTCCAGTTAAGATGGAGACGGGTTGTGAATGACACAGATGCTACTGGTACAGTATGAGAGTCTGACTGCTTTCAAAAGGTCCAGTGATCATACAAGCGTATCAGTCACTCTCATACTTTCTCATGGTTCTATTGACAATGAGAAGCAACAACACAACACTACTGCTTGGACATGTTTGCTGGATCACATCATGGATGATGGATGATGGATGGATGGATGGATGGATGGATGGATGGATGATGGATGTAATATACAGACATGACTTATGTTCACTCTGGAGGTGAGGGGGGAACTCCTGTTCTCACTTTCATTGTCACTTTAATTTGAAAAAAACATATATTCTATTTTCACCAAGATGTTAGTGAGTTAGTTTTACCAGTAAATGGCTGCTCCATCCTCACTTCTCCTATAACCAGGCCCAAACACACCCCCCCCCCCCCCCCCCCCACACACACACACACACACACACACACACAACAGCCGGGCCTCCTGGGGGTCGTTTGGAGGGTCATAATTTATTTACACATGTTATAGATAATATCAAAGTAAGTGATGTATTAGTCAATGATATCAGTGATTTCATGTCTGTTTGTTTTAGTTTTTTTACTATTTACAATAAAAACCACAGAAACATTAAAACAGACAACAGATAGATGTCAACACAAATGAGTCAAAACAGAGCAGTCCCTGGAAAAACTAGTTATTGAGGTACAATCAGATGACTGGGAACTCATTTATAAATACGAGAAAAAGTGAAATATAAAGATGTTTAATGGATGACAAAGGGCTTAAAAAATGCATCCAAGGAGAAGAATACATGACATAGAGAATCCAATAAATGATGAACGAAGGAGATGGAAAATAAATCCAAGAAATGTAAAACAAAGTTCACTCATATGATGAGAAAATGTTAGAAGAATTCTTTTAAGAAAGTACCAGAAAACAATAAAGACCATGTCAGCAGTACATGGAAGGTTCTACATAGTATCATTCAACAGGCTTCCAGTAAGGATACCGTTATTGAAAACAGACACACTTCACAAACTACAGACCCACAATTCTCCCAAATCCTAGAAAAACTCTTCAACGACATACTAGATACATTCAGAGAAATGAAATCTAATTCATTAAATCTAGGTCAAACAAAAATCATGATATTTGGAAAATATGAAATAAATAAACAGGTAAAGGTTCAAGTAGAGAGTGTAAATAGAGAAAAGGTGATTGAAGACAAATTTCTAGAAAAATGTAAGGATGAGTACGAGCACATTACAACTCTACAAAGCTGATTTCCTTTGATCTGAGCGTCTCCATGGCTCCGGTGCTGATCTCCTATCAGATCAAAGGAGATCAGGGCCTTTTGCCATGGAGATGCTCAGATCCAAGATTTCCTCCGGCTTTGATCTCCGTTGATCTCCATCCGGTGCCTCTCCCATCCACTTTGTGATGAAAGGCTCATTATTGTTCTTTTTCACAACCTTGGTGATGACGTCATCATTAGATTCAGGTATGATGAAGCAGGCAGAGAACTAAAACATGCAGGACACCAGCACTCTCTGACCCAGTTTGGACACCCTGTCGTAGACCATCAAGAGACAGCTTAGTTTTATCCTACTGATGACGTGTTGCTGCAATAGTCATCTTGCTCAGTTTCAAGTTTTTTCCCACAGACATCAGAGCACTCTGTAACAGAATTTGACAGATAGTGACGGGGCGCGGCCGGCAGGGGCCAGCAGCGAGGCTGACTTGCTCTTTGACCGTGTGACTGTGGTGACCAAATCCAGGGGGCGTATTACATTGGTTATTGATGTAGCTTAAAGAGGTGGAACAGATTAAACATTCAGATGAAACAATCAGCAAATAAAAGTCAAATGAAGAAAACGTACAAGGGCTTATTAGTCAATGATATCAGTGATTTCATGTCTGTTTGTTTTTTTACTATTTCCAATAAAAACCACAGAAAGATTAAAAGAGACAACAGATGGATATCATTACAAATGAGTCAGAAGAGAGGAATCCCTGGATAAACTAGTTATTGAGGTACAATCGGATGACTGGGAACTCATTTATAAAGGAAAAGACGCCCTGTCACTATGAGTGTACAATCAAACAATACAAGAGAAAGTGAAATATGGATCTGGACTCTGGGAGCAGTGGGCGGAGCTGAGGTTGCACCGTGAGAGAGAGCGAGAGAGAGAGAGAGAGAGAGAGAGAGAGAGAGAGAGAGAGAGAGAGAGAGAGAGAGAGAGAGAGAGAGAGAGTGGACAAAGATAGAGACTGAGACTGAGTTTTACACTCGGACTTGGACTTGGAGTGGAGTGGATTAGTCTGGAGGCCCAGGCACATGACCACCTCAGCTTCCACTCAGAGCCCAGACCAGCTGTTCAGATTTGGACACTTGGAGCTGAGAAGGGGGAGGCTCCATGATTCCTCTTCATGCAGAGGTTTTATTTCCCTTTGCCACTGAAGGCAACACACTCACTAGCCACCAGTCCACAGATGAAAACACAAAATCATATGTGTACACAGAAAGTCCAGTTAAGATGGAGACGGGTTGTGAATGACACAGATGCTACTGGTACAGTATGAGAGTCTGACTGCTTTCAAAAGGTCCAGTGATCATACAAGCGTATCAGTCACTCTCATACTTTCTCATGGTTCTATTGACAATGAGAAGCAACAACACAACACTACTGCTTGGACATGTTTGCTGGATCACATCATGGATGATGGATGATGGATGGATGGATGGATGGATGGATGGATGGATGGATGGATGATGGATGTAATATACAGACATGACTTATGTTCACTCTGGAGGTGAGGGGGGAACTCCTGTTCTCACTTTCATTGTCACTTTAATTTGAAAAAAACATATATTCTATTTTCACCAAGATGTTAGTGAGTTAGTTTTACCAGTAAATGGCTGCTCCATCCTCACTTCTCCTATAACCAGGCCCAAACACACACACACCCCCCCCCCCCCCCCCCACACACACACACACACACACACACACACACACACACAACAGCCGGGCCTCCTGGGGGTCGTTTGGAGGGTCATAATTTATTTACACATGTTATAGATAATATCAAAGTAAGTGATGTATTAGTCAATGATATCAGTGATTTCATGTCTGTTTGTTTTAGTTTTTTTACTATTTACAATAAAAAACACAGAAACATTAAAACAGACAACAGATAGATGTCAACACAAATGAGTCAAAACAGAGCAGTCCCTGGAAAAACTAGTTATTGAGGTACAATCAGATGACTGGGAACTCATTTATAAATACGAGAAAAAGTGAAATATAAAGATGTTTAATGGATGACAAAGGGCTTAAAAAATGCATCCAAGGAGAAGAATACATGACATAGAGAATCCAATAAATGATGAACGAAGGAGATGGAAAATAAATCCAAGAAATGTAAAACAAAGTTCACTCATATGATGAGAAAATGTTAGAAGAATTCTTTTAAGAAAGTACCAGAAAACAATAAAGACCATGTCAGCAGTACATAGAAGGTTCTACATAGTATCATTCAACAGGCTTCCAGTAAGGATACCGTTATTGAAAACAGACACACTTCACAAACTACAGACCCACAATTCTCCCAAATCCTAGAAAAACTCTTCAACGACATACTAGATACATTCAGAGAAATGAAATCTAATTCATTAAATCTAGGTCAAACCAAAATCATGATATTTGGAAAATATGAAATAAATAAACAGGTAAAGGTTCAAGTAGAGAGTGTAAATAGAGAAAAGGTGATTGAAGACAAATTTCTAGAAAAATGTAAGGATGAGTACGAGCACATTACAACTCTACAAAGCTGATTTCCTTTGATCTGAGCGTCTCCATGGCTCCAGTGCTGATCTCCTATCAGATCAAAGGAGATCAGGGCCTTTTGCCATGGAGATGCTCAGATCCAAGATTTCCTCCGGCTTTGATCTCCGTTGATCTCCATCCGGTGCCTCTCCCATCCACTTTGTGATGATTAGGCTCATTATTGTTCTTTTTCACAACCTTGGTGATGACGTCATCATTAGATTCAGGTATGATGAAGCAGGCAGAGAACTAAAACATGCAGGACACCAGCACTCTCTGACCCAGTTTGGACACCCTGTCGTAGACCATCAAGAGACAGCTTAGTTTTATCCTACTGATGACGTGTTGCTGCAATAGTCATCTTGCTCAGTTTCAAGTTTTTTCCCACAGACATCAGAGCACTCTGTAACAGGATTTGACAGATAGTGACGGGGCGCGGCCAGCAGGGGCCAGCAGCGAGGCTGACTTGCTCTTTGACCGTGTGACTGTGGTGACCAAATCCAGGGGGCGTATTACATTGGTTATTGATGTAGCTTAAAGAGGTGGAACAGATTAAACATTCAGATGAAACAATCAGCAAATAAAAGTCAAATGAAGAAAACGTACAAGGGCTTATTAGTCAATGATATCAGTGATTTCAGGTCTGTTTGTTTTTTTACTATTTCCAATAAAAACCACAGAAAGATTAAAAGAGACAACAGATGGATATCATTACAAATGAGTCAGAAGAGAGGAATCCCTGGATAAACTAGTTATTGAGGTACAATCGGATGACTGGGAACTCATTTATGAAGGAAAAGACGCCCTGTCACTATGAGTGTACAATCAAACAATACAAGAGAAAGTGAAATATGGATCTGGACTCTGGGAGCAGTGGGCGGAGCTGAGGTTGCACCGTGAGAGAGAGCGAGAGAGAGAGAGAGAGAGAGAGAGAGAGAGAGAGAGAGAGTGGACAAAGATAGAGACTGAGACTGAGACTGAGTTTTACACTCGGACTTGGACTTGGAGTGGAGTGGATTAGTCTGGAGGCCCAGGCACATGACCACCTCAGCTTCCACTCAGAGCCCAGACCAGCTGTTCAGATTTGGACACTTGGAGCTGAGAAGGGGGAGGCTCCATGATTCCTCTTCATGCAGAGGTCTTATTTCCCTTTGCCACTGAAGGCAACACACTCACTAGCCACCAGTCCACAGATGAAAACACAAAATCATACGTGTACACAGAAAGTCCAGTTAAGATGGAGACGGGTTGTGAATGACACAGATGCTACTGGTACAGTATGAGAGTCTGACTGCTTTCAAAAGGTCCAGTGATCATACAAGCGTATCAGTCACTCTCATACTTTCTCATGGTTCTATTGACAATGAGAAGCAACAACACAACACTACTGCTTGGACATGTTTGCTGGATCACATCATGGATGATGGATGATGGATGGATGGATGGATGGATGGATGGATGATGGATGTAATATACAGACATGACTTATGTTCACTCTGGAGGTGAGGGGGGAACTCCTGTTCTCACTTTCATTGTCACTTTAATTTGAAAAAAACATATATTCTATTTTCACCAAGATGTTAGTGAGTTAGTTTTACCAGTAAATGGCTGCTCCATCCTCACTTCTCCTATAACCAGGCCCAAACACACACACACCCCCCCCCCCCCCCCACACACACACACACACAACAGCCGGGCCTCCTGGGGGTCGTTTGGAGGGTCATAATTTATTTACACATGTTATAGATAATATCAAAGTAAGTGATGTATTAGTCAATGATATCAGTTATTTCATGTCTGTTTGTTTTAGTTTTTTTACTATTTACAATAAAAAACTCAGAAACATTAAAACAGACAACAGATAGATGTCAACACAAATGAGTCAAAACAGAGCAGTCCCTGGAAAAACTAGTTATTGAGGTACAATCAGATGACTGGGAACTCATTTATAAATACGAGAAAAAGTGAAATATAAAGATGTTTAATGGATGACAAAGGGCTTAAAAAATGCATCCAAGGAGAAGAATACATGACATAGAGAATCCAATAAATGATGAACGAAGGAGATGGAAAATAAATCCAAGAAATGTAAAACAAAGTTCACTCATATGATGAGAAAATGTTAGAATAATTCTTTTAAGAAAGTACCAGAAAACAATAAAGACCATGTCAGCAGTACATAGAAGGTTCTACATAGTATCATTCAACAGGCTTCCAGTAAGGATACCGTTATTGAAAACAGACACACTTCACAAACTACAGACCCACAATTCTCCCAAATCCTAGAAAAACTCTTCAACGACATACTAGATACATTCAGAGAAATGAAATCTAATTCATTAAATCTAGGTCAAACAAAAATCATGATATTTGGAAAATATGAAATAAATAAACAGGTAAAGGTTCAAGTAGAGAGTGTAAATAGAGAAAAGGTGATTGAAGACAAATTTCTAGAAAAATGTAAGGATGAGTACGAGCACATTACAACTCTACAAAGCTGATTTCCTTTGATCTGAGCGTCTCCATGGCTCCAGTGCTGATCTCCTATCAGATCAAAGGAGATCAGGGCCTTTTGCCATGGAGATGCTCAGATCCAAGATTTCCTCCGGCTTTGATCTCCGTTGATCTCCATCCGGTGCCTCTCCCATCCACTTTGTGATGAAAGGCTCATTATTGTTCTTTTTCACAACCTTGGTGATGACGTCATCATTAGATTCAGGTATGATGAAGCAGGCAGAGAACTAAAACATGCAGGACACCAGCACTCTCTGACCCAGTTTGGACACCCTGTCGTAGACCATCAAGAGACAGCTTAGTTTTATCCTACTGATGACGTGTTGCTGCAATAGTCATCTTGCTCAGTTTCAAGTTTTTTCCCACAGACATCAGAGCACTCTGTAACAGGATTTGACAGATAGTGACGGGGCGCGGCCAGCAGGGGCCAGCAGCGAGGCTGACTTGCTCTTTGACCGTGTGACTGTGGTGACCAAATCCAGGGGGCGTATTACATTGGTTATTGATGTAGCTTAAAGAGGTGGAACAGATTAAACATTCAGATGAAACAATCAGCAAATAAAAGTCAAATGAAGAAAACGTACAAGGGCTTATTAGTCAATGATATCAGTGATTTCATGTCTGTTTGTTTTTTTACTATTTCCAATAAAAACCACAGAAAGATTAAAAGAGACAACATATGGATATCATTACAAATGAGTCAGAAGAGAGGAATCCCTGGATAAACTAGTTATTGAGGAACAATCGGATGACTGGGAACTCATTTATAAAGGAAAAGACGCCCTGTCACTATGAGTGTACAATCAAACAATACAAGAGAAAGTGAAATATGGATCTGGACTCTGGGAGCAGTGGGCGGAGCTGAGGTTGCACCGTGAGAGAGAGCGAGAGAGAGAGAGAGAGAGAGAGAGAGAGAGTGGACAAAGATAGAGACTGAGACTGAGACTGAGTTTTACACTCGGACTTGGACTTGGAGTGGAGTGGATTAGTCTGGAGGCCCAGGCACATGACCACCTCAGCTTCCACTCAGAGCCCAGACCAGCTGTTCAGATTTGGACACTTGGAGCTGAGAAGGGGGAGGCTCCATGATTCCTCTTCATGCAGAGGTTTTATTTCCCTTTGCCACTGAAGGCAACACACTCACTAGCCACCAGTCCACAGATGAAAACACAAAATCATATGTGTACACAGAAAGTCCAGTTAAGATGGAGACGGGTTGTGAATGACACAGATGCTACTGGTACAGTATGAGAGTCTGACTGCTTTCAAAAGGTCCAGTGATCATACAAGCGTATCAGTCACTCTCATACTTTCTCATGGTTCTATTGACAATGAGAAGCAACAACACAACACTACTGCTTGGACATGTTTGCTGGATCACATCATGGATGATGGATGATGGATGTAATATACAGACATGACTTATGTTCACTCTGGAGGTGAGGGGGGAACTCCTGTTCTCACTTTCATTGTCACTTTAATTTGAAAAAAACATATATTCTATTTTCACCAAGATGTTAGTGAGTTAGTTTTACCAGTAAATGGCTGCTCCATCCTCACTTCTCCTATAACCAGGCCCAAACACACACACACCCCCCCACACACACACACACACACACACACACACACAACAGCCGGGCCTCCTGGGGGTCGTTTGGAGGGTCATAATTTATTTACACATGTTATAGATAATATCAAAGTAAGTGATGTATTAGTCAATGATATCAGTGATTTCATGTCTGTTTGTTTTATTTTTTTTACTATTTACAATAAAAAACACAGAAACATTAAAACAGACAACAGATAGATGTCAACACAAATGAGTCAAAACAGAGCAGTCCCTGGAAAAACTAGTTATTGAGGTACAATCAGGTGACTGGGAACTCATTTATAAATACGAGAAAAAGTGAAATATAAAGATGTTTAATGGATGACAAAGGGCTTAAAAAATGCATCCAAGGAGAAGAATACATGACATAGAGAATCCAATAAATGATGAACGAAGGAGATGGAAAATAAATCCAAGAAATGTAAAACAAAGTTCACTCATATGATGAGAAAATGTTAGAAGAATTCTTTTAAGAAAGTACCAGAAAACAATAAAGACCATGTCAGCAGTACATAGAAGGTTCTACATAGTATCATTCAAAAGGCTTCCAGTAAGGATACCGTTATTGAAAACAGACACACTTCACAAACTACAGACCCACAATTCTCCCAAATCCTAGAAAAACTCTTCAACGACATACTAGATACATTCAGAGAAATGAAATCTAATTCATTAAATCTAGGTCAAACAAAAATCATGATATTTGGAAAATATGAAATAAATAAACAGGTAAAGGTTCAAGTAGAGGGTGTAAATAGAGAAAAGGTGATTGAAGACAAATTTCTAGAAAAATGTAAGGATGAGTACGAGCACATTACAACTCTACAAAGCTGATTTCCTTTGATCTGAGCGTCTCCATGGCTCCAGTGCTGATCTCCTATCAGATCAAAGGAGATCAGGGCCTTTTGCCATGGAGATGCTCAGATCCAAGATTTCCTCCGGCTTTGATCTCCGTTGATCTCCATCCGGTGCCTCTCCCATCCACTTTGTGATGAAAGGCTCATTATTGTTCTTTTTCACAACCTTGGTGATGACGTCATCATTAGATTCAGGTATGATGAAGCAGGCAGAGAACTAAAACATGCAGGACACCAGCACTCTCTGACCCAGTTTGGACACCCTGTCGTAGACCATCAAGAGACAGCTTAGTTTTATCCTACTGATGACGTGTTGCTGCAATAGTCATCTTGCTCAGTTTCAAGTTTTTTCCCACAGACATCAGAGCACTCTGTAACAGGATTTGACAGATAGTGACGGGGCGCGGCCAGCAGGGGCCAGCAGCGAGGCTGACTTGCTCTTTGACCGTGTGACTGTGGTGACCAAATCCAGGGGGCGTATTACATTGGTTATTGATGTAGCTTAAAGAGGTGGAACAGATTAAACATTCAGATGAAACAATCAGCAAATAAAAGTCAAATGAAGAAAACGTACAAGGGCTTATTAGTCAATGATATCAGTGATTTCATGTCTGTTTGTTTTTTTACTATTTCCAATGAAAACCACAGAAAGATTAAAAGAGACAACAGATGGATATCATTACAAATGAGTCAGAAGAGAGGAATCCCTGGATAAACTAGTTATTGAGGTACAATCGGATGACTGGGAACTCATTTATAAAGGAAAAGACGCCCTGTCACTATGAGTGTACAATCAAACAATACAAGAGAAAGTGAAATATGGATCTGGACTCTGGGAGCAGTGGGCGGAGCTGAGGTTGCACCGTGAGAGAGAGCGAGAGAGAGAGAGAGAGAGAGAGAGAGAGAGTGGACAAAGATAGAGACTGAGACTGAGACTGAGTTTTACACTCGGACTTGGACTTGGAGTGGAGTGGATTAGTCTGGAGGCCCAGGCACATGACCACCTCAGCTTCCACTCAGAGCCCAGACCAGCTGTTCAGATTTGGACACTTGGAGCTGAGAAGGGGGAGGCTCCATGATTCCTCTTCATGCAGAGGTTTTATTTCCCTTTGCCACTGAAGGCAACACACTCACTAGCCACCAGTCCACAGATGAAAACACAAAATCATACGTGTACACAGAAAGTCCAGTTAAGATGGAGACGGGTTGTGAATGACACAGATGCTACTGGTACAGTATGAGAGTCTGACTGCTTTCAAAAGGTCCAGTGATCATACAAGCGTATCAGTCACTCTCATACTTTCTCATGGTTCTATTGACAATGAGAAGCAACAACACAACACTACTGCTTGGACATGTTTGCTGGATCACATCATGGATGATGGATGATGGATGGATGGATGGATGGATGGATGGATGGATGATGGATGTAATATACAGACATGACTTATGTTCACTCTGGAGGTGAGGGGGGAACTCCTGTTCTCACTTTCATTGTCACTTTAATTTGAAAAAAACATATATTCTATTTTCACCAAGATGTTAGTGAGTTAGTTTTACCAGTAAATGGCTGCTCCATCCTCACTTCTCCTATAACCAGGCCCAAACACACACACACACCCCCCCCCCCCCCCCCCCACACACACACACACACAACAGCCGGGCCTCCTGGGGGTCGTTTGGAGGGTCATAATTTATTTACACATGTTATAGATAATATCAAAGTAAGTGATGTATTAGTCAATGATATCAGTTATTTCATGTCTGTTTGTTTTAGTTTTTTTACTATTTACAATAAAAAACTCAGAAACATTAAAACAGACAACAGATAGATGTCAACACAAATGAGTCAAAACAGAGCAGTCCCTGGAAAAACTAGTTATTGAGGTACAATCAGATGACTGGGAACTCATTTATAAATACGAGAAAAAGTGAAATATAAAGATGTTTAATGGATGACAAAGGGCTTAAAAATGCATCCAAGGAGAAGAATACATGACATAGAGAATCCAATAAATGATGAACGAAGGAGATGGAAAATAAATCCAAGAAATGTAAAACAAAGTTCACTCATATGATGAGAAAATGTTAGAATAATTCTTTTAAGAAAGTACCAGAAAACAATAAAGACCATGTCAGCAGTACATAGAAGGTTCTACATAGTATCATTCAACAGGCTTCCAGTAAGGATACCGTTATTGAAAACAGACACACTTCACAAACTACAGACCCACAATTCTCCCAAATCCTAGAAAAACTCTTCAACGACATACTAGATACATTCAGAGAAATGAAATCTAATTCATTAAATCTAGGTCAAACAAAAATCATGATATTTGGAAAATATGAAATAAATAAACAGGTAAAGGTTCAAGTAGAGAGTGTAAATAGAGAAAAGGTGATTGAAGACAAATTTCTAGAAAAATGTAAGGATGAGTACGAGCACATTACAACTCTACAAAGCTGATTTCCTTTGATCTGAGCGTCTCCATGGCTCCAGTGCTGATCTCCTATCAGATCAAAGGAGATCAGGGCCTTTTGCCATGGAGATGCTCAGATCCAAGATTTCCTCCGGCTTTGATCTCCGTTGATCTCCATCCGGTGCCTCTCCCATCCACTTTGTGATGAAAGGCTCATTATTGTTCTTTTTCACAACCTTGGTGATGACGTCATCATTAGATTCAGGTATGATGAAGCAGGCAGAGAACTAAAACATGCAGGACACCAGCACTCTCTGACCCAGTTTGGACACCCTGTCGTAGACCATCAAGAGACAGCTTAGTTTTATCCTACTGATGACGTGTTGCTGCAATAGTCATCTTGCTCAGTTTCAAGTTTTTTCCCACAGACATCAGAGCACTCTGTAACAGGATTTGACAGATAGTGACGGGGCGCGGCCAGCAGGGGCCAGCAGCGAGGCTGACTTGCTCTTTGACCGTGTGACTGTGGTGACCAAATCCAGGGGGCGTATTACATTGGTTATTGATGTAGCTTAAAGAGATGGAACAGATTAAACATTCAGATGAAACAATCAGCAAATAAAAGTCAAATGAAGAAAACGTACAAGGGCTTATTAGTCAATGATATCAGTGATTTCATGTCTGTTTGTTTTTTTACTATTACCAATAAAAACCACAGAAAGATTAAAAGAGACAACATATGGATATCATTACAAATGAGTCAGAAGAGAGGAATCCCTGGATAAACTAGTTATTGAGGTACAATCGGATGACTGGGAACTCATTTATAAAGGAAAAGACGCCCTGTCACTATGAGTGTACAATCAAACAATACAAGAGAAAGTGAAATATGGATCTGGACTCTGGGAGCAGTGGGCGGAGCTGAGGTTGCACCGTGAGAGAGAGCGAGAGAGAGAGAGAGAGAGAGAGAGAGAGTGGACAAAGATAGAGACTGAGACTGAGACTGAGTTTTACACTCGGACTTGGACTTGGAGTGGAGTGGATTAGTCTGGAGGCCCAGGCACATGACCACCTCAGCTTCCACTCAGAGCCCAGACCAGCTGTTCAGATTTGGACACTTGGAGCTGAGAAGGGGGAGGCTCCATGATTCCTCTTCATGCAGAGGTTTTATTTCCCTTTGCCACTGAAGGCAACACACTCACTAGCCACCAGTCCACAGATGAAAACACAAAATCATATGTGTACACAGAAAGTCCAGTTAAGATGGAGACGGGTTGTGAATGACACAGATGCTACTGGTACAGTATGAGAGTCTGACTGCTTTCAAAAGGTCCAGTGATCATACAAGCGTATCAGTCACTCTCATACTTTCTCATGGTTCTATTGACAATGAGAAGCAACAACACAACACTACTGCTTGGACATGTTTGCTGGATCACATCATGGATGATGGATGATGGATGGATGGATGGATGGATGGATGGATGATGGATGTAATATACAGACATGACTTATGTTCACTCTGGAGGTGAGGGGGGAACTCCTGTTCTCACTTTCATTGTCACTTTAATTTGAAAAAAACATATATTCTATTTTCACCAAGATGTTAGTGAGTTAGTTTTACCAGTAAATGGCTGCTCCATCCTCACTTCTCCTATAACCAGGCCCAAACACACACACACCCCCACACACACACACACACACACACACACACACACACACACACACACACACACACACACACACACACACACACACACAACAGCCGGGCCTCCTGGGGGTCGTTTGGAGGGTCATAATTTATTTACACATGTTATAGATAATATCAAAGTAAGTGATGTATTAGTCAATGATATCAGTGATTTCATGTCTGTTTGTTTTAGTTTTTTTACTATTTACAATAAAAAACACAGAAACATTAAAACAGACAACAGATAGATGTCAACACAAATGAGTCAAAACAGAGCAGTCCCTGGAAAAACTAGTTATTGAGGTACAATCAGATGACTGGGAACTCATTTATAAATACGAGAAAAAGTGAAATATAAAGATGTTTAATGGATGACAAAGGGCTTAAAAAATGCATCCAAGGAGAAGAATACATGACATAGAGAATCCAATAAATGATGAACGAAGGAGATGGAAAATAAATCCAAGAAATGTAAAACAAAGTTCACTCATATGATGAGAAAATGTTAGAAGAATTCTTTTAAGAAAGTACCAGAAAACAATAAAGACCATGTCAGCAGTACATAGAAGGTTCTACATAGTATCATTCAAAAGGCTTCCAGTAAGGATACCGTTATTGAAAACAGACACACTTCACAAACTACAGACCCACAATTCTCCCAAATCCTAGAAAAACTCTTCAACGACATACTAGATACATTCAGAGAAATGAAATCTAATTCATTAAATCTAGGTCAAACAAAAATCATGATATTTGGAAAATATGAAATAAATAAACAGGTAAAGGTTCAAGTAGAGGGTGTAAATAGAGAAAAGGTGATTGAAGACAAATTTCTAGAAAAATGTAAGGATGAGTACGAGCACATTACAACTCTACAAAGCTGATTTCCTTTGATCTGAGCGTCTCCATGGCTCCAGTGCTGATCTCCTATCAGATCAAAGGAGATCAGGGCCTTTTGCCATGGAGATGCTCAGATCCAAGATTTCCTCCGGCTTTGATCTCCGTTGATCTCCATCCGGTGCCTCTCCCATCCACTTTGTGATGAAAGGCTCATTATTGTTCTTTTTCACAACCTTGGTGATGACGTCATCATTAGATTCAGGTATGATGAAGCAGGCAGAGAACTAAAACATGCAGGACACCAGCACTCTCTGACCCAGTTTGGACACCCTGTCGTAGACCATCAAGAGACAGCTTAGTTTTATCCTACTGATGACGTGTTGCTGCAATAGTCATCTTGCTCAGTTTCAAGTTTTTTCCCACAGACATCAGAGCACTCTGTAACAGGATTTGACAGATAGTGACGGGGCGCGGCCAGCAGGGGCCAGCAGCGAGGCTGACTTGCTCTTTGACCGTGTGACTGTGGTGACCAAATCCAGGGGGCGTATTACATTGGTTATTGATGTAGCTTAAAGAGGTGGAACAGATTAAACATTCAGATGAAACAATCAGCAAATAAAAGTCAAATGAAGAAAACGTACAAGGGCTTATTAGTCAATGATATCAGTGATTTCATGTCTGTTTGTTTTTTTACTATTTCCAATGAAAACCACAGAAAGATTAAAAGAGACAACAGATGGATATCATTACAAATGAGTCAGAAGAGAGGAATCCCTGGATAAACTAGTTATTGAGGTACAATCGGATGACTGGGAACTCATTTATAAAGGAAAAGACGCCCTGTCACTATGAGTGTACAATCAAACAATACAAGAGAAAGTGAAATATGGATCTGGACTCTGGGAGCAGTGGGCGGAGCTGAGGTTGCACCGTGAGAGAGAGCGAGAGAGAGAGAGAGAGAGAGAGAGAGAGAGTGGACAAAGATAGAGACTGAGACTGAGACTGAGTTTTACACTCGGACTTGGACTTGGAGTGGAGTGGATTAGTCTGGAGGCCCAGGCACATGACCACCTCAGCTTCCACTCAGAGCCCAGACCAGCTGTTCAGATTTGGACACTTGGAGCTGAGAAGGGGGAGGCTCCATGATTCCTCTTCATGCAGAGGTTTTATTTCCCTTTGCCACTGAAGGCAACACACTCACTAGCCACCAGTCCACAGATGAAAACACAAAATCATACGTGTACACAGAAAGTCCAGTTAAGATGGAGACGGGTTGTGAATGACACAGATGCTACTGGTACAGTATGAGAGTCTGACTGCTTTCAAAAGGTCCAGTGATCATACAAGCGTATCAGTCACTCTCATACTTTCTCATGGTTCTATTGACAATGAGAAGCAACAACACAACACTACTGCTTGGACATGTTTGCTGGATCACATCATGGATGATGGATGATGGATGTAATATACAGACATGACTTATGTTCACTCTGGAGGTGAGGGGGGAACTCCTGTTCTCACTTTCATTGTCACTTTAATTTGAAAAAAACATATATTCTATTTTCACCAAGATGTTAGTGAGTTAGTTTTACCAGTAAATGGCTGCTCCATCCTCACTTCTCCTATAACCAGGCCCAAACACACACACACCCCCACACACACACACACACACACACACACACACACACACACAACAGCCGGGCCTCCTGGGGGTCGTTTGGAGGGTCATAATTTATTTACACATGTTATAGATAATATCAAAGTAAGTGATGTATTAGTCAATGATATCAGTGATTTCATGTCTGTTTGTTTTAGTTTTTTTACTATTTACAATAAAAACCACAGAAACATTAAAACAGACAACAGATAGATGTCAACACAAATGAGTCAAAACAGAGCAGTCCCTGGAAAAACTAGTTATTGAGGTACAATCAGATGACTGGGAACTCATTTATAAATACGAGAAAAAGTGAAATATAAAGATGTTTAATGGATGACAAAGGGCTTAAAAAATGCATCCAAGGAGAAGAATACATGACATAGAGAATCCAATAAATGATGAACGAAGGAGATGGAAAATAAATCCAAGAAATGTAAAACAAAGTTCACTCATATGATGAGAAAATGTTAGAAGAATTCTTTTAAGAAAGTACCAGAAAACAATAAAGACCATGTCAGCAGTACATAGAAGGTTCTACATAGTATCATTCAAAAGGCTTCCAGTAAGGATACCGTTATTGAAAACAGACACACTTCACAAACTACAGACCCACAATTCTCCCAAATCCTAGAAAAACTCTTCAACGACATACTAGATACATTCAGAGAAATGAAATCTAATTCATTAAATCTAGGTCAAACAAAAATCATGATATTTGGAAAATATGAAATAAATAAACAGGTAAAGGTTCAAGTAGAGGGTGTAAATAGAGAAAAGGTGATTGAAGACAAATTTCTAGAAAAATGTAAGGATGAGTACGAGCACATTACAACTCTACAAAGCTGATTTCCTTTGATCTGAGCGTCTCCATGGCTCCAGTGCTGATCTCCTATCAGATCAAAGGAGATCAGGGCCTTTTGCCATGGAGATGCTCAGATCCAAGATTTCCTCCGGCTTTGATCTCCGTTGATCTCCATCCGGTGCCTCTCCCATCCACTTTGTGATGAAAGGCTCATTATTGTTCTTTTTCACAACCTTGGTGATGACGTCATCATTAGATTCAGGTATGATGAAGCAGGCAGAGAACTAAAACATGCAGGACACCAGCACTCTCTGACCCAGTTTGGACACCCTGTCGTAGACCATCAAGAGACAGCTTAGTTTTATCCTACTGATGACGTGTTGCTGCAATAGTCATCTTGCTCAGTTTCAAGTTTTTTCCCACAGACATCAGAGCACTCTGTAACAGGATTTGACAGATAGTGACGGGGCGCGGCCAGCAGGGGCCAGCAGCGAGGCTGACTTGCTCTTTGACCGTGTGACTGTGGTGACCAAATCCAGGGGGCGTATTACATTGGTTATTGATGTAGCTTAAAGAGGTGGAACAGATTAAACATTCAGATGAAACAATCAGCAAATAAAAGTCAAATGAAGAAAACGTACAAGGGCTTATTAGTCAATGATATCAGTGATTTCATGTCTGTTTGTTTTTTTACTATTTCCAATGAAAACCACAGAAAGATTAAAAGAGACAACAGATGGATATCATTACAAATGAGTCAGAAGAGAGGAATCCCTGGATAAACTAGTTATTGAGGTACAATCGGATGACTGGGAACTCATTTATAAAGGAAAAGACGCCCTGTCACTATGAGTGTACAATCAAACAATACAAGAGAAAGTGAAATATGGATCTGGACTCTGGGAGCAGTGGGCGGAGCTGAGGTTGCACCGTGAGAGAGAGCGAGAGAGAGAGAGAGAGAGAGAGAGAGAGAGTGGACAAAGATAGAGACTGAGACTGAGACTGAGTTTTACACTCGGACTTGGACTTGGAGTGGAGTGGATTAGTCTGGAGGCCCAGGCACATGACCACCTCAGCTTCCACTCAGAGCCCAGACCAGCTGTTCAGATTTGGACACTTGGAGCTGAGAAGGGGGAGGCTCCATGATTCCTCTTCATGCAGAGGTTTTATTTCCCTTTGCCACTGAAGGCAACACACTCACTAGCCACCAGTCCACAGATGAAAACACAAAATCATACGTGTACACAGAAAGTCCAGTTAAGATGGAGACGGGTTGTGAATGACACAGATGCTACTGGTACAGTATGAGAGTCTGACTGCTTTCAAAAGGTCCAGTGATCATACAAGCGTATCAGTCACTCTCATACTTTCTCATGGTTCTATTGACAATGAGAAGCAACAACACAACACTACTGCTTGGACATGTTTGCTGGATCATATCATGGATGATGGATGATGGATGGATGGATGGATGGATGGATGGATGATGGATGTAATATACAGACATGACTTATGTTCACTCTGGAGGTGAGGGGGGAACTCCTGTTCTCACTTTCATTGTCACTTTAATTTGAAAAAAACATATATTCTATTTTCACCAAGATGTTAGTGAGTTAGTTTTACCAGTAAATGGCTGCTCCATCCTCACTTCTCCTATAACCAGGCCCAAACACACACACACCCCCCCCCACACACACACACACACACACAACAGCCGGGCCTCCTGGGGGTCGTTTGGAGGGTCATAATTTATTTACACATGTTATAGATAATATCAAAGTAAGTGATGTATTAGTCAATGATATCAGTGATTTCATGTCTGTTTGTTTTAGTTTTTTTACTATTTACAATAAAAAACACAGAAACATTAAAACAGACAACAGATAGATGTCAACACAAATGAGTCAAAACAAAGCAGTCCCTGGAAAAACTAGTTATTGAGGTACAATCAGGTGACTGGGAACTCATTTATAAATACGAGAAAAAGTGAAATATAAAGATGTTTAATGGATGACAAAGGGCTTAAAAAATGCATCCAAGGAGAAGAATACATGACATAGAGAATCCAATAAATGATGAACGAAGGAGATGGAAAATAAATCCAAGAAATGTAAAACAAAGTTCACTCATATGATGAGAAAATGTTAGAAGAATTCTTTTAAGAAAGTACCAGAAAACAATAAAGACCATGTCAGCAGTACATAGAAGGTTCTACATAGTATCATTCAACAGGCTTCCAGTAAGGATACCGTTATTGAAAACAGACACACTTCACAAACTACAGACCCACAATTCTCCCAAATCCTAGAAAAACTCTTCAACGACATACTAGATACATTCAGAGAAATGAAATCTAATTCATTAAATCTAGGTCAAACAAAAATCATGATATTTGGAAAATATGAAATAAATAAACAGGTAAAGGTTCAAGTAGAGAGTGTAAATAGAGAAAAGGTGATTGAAGACAAATTTCTAGAAAAATGTAAGGATGAGTACGAGCACATTACAACTCTACAAAGCTGATTTCCTTTGATCTGAGCGTCTCCATGGCTCCAGTGCTGATCTCCTATCAGATCAAAGGAGATCAGGGCCTTTTGCCATGGAGATGCTCAGATCCAAGATTTCCTCCGGCTTTGATCTCCGTTGATCTCCATCCGGTGCCTCTCCCATCCACTTTGTGATGAAAGGCTCATTATTGTTCTTTTTCACAACCTTGGTGATGACGTCATCATTAGATTCAGGTATGATGAAGCAGGCAGAGAACTAAAACATGCAGGACACCAGCACTCTCTGACCCAGTTTGGACACCCTGTCGTAGACCATCAAGAGACAGCTTAGTTTTATCCTACTGATGACGTGTTGCTGCAATAGTCATCTTGCTCGGTTTCAAGTTTTTTCCCACAGACATCAGAGCACTCTGTAACAGGATTTGACAGATAGTGACGGGGCGCGGCCAGCAGGGGCCAGCAGCGAGGCTGACTTGCTCTTTGACCGTGTGACTGTGGTGACCAAATCCAGGGGGCGTATTACATTGGTTATTGATGTAGCTTAAAGAGGTGGAACAGATTAAACATTCAGATGAAACAATCAGCAAATAAAAGTCAAATGAAGAAAATGTACAAGGGCTTATTAGTCAATGATATCAGTGATTTCATGTCTGTTTGTTTTTTTACTATTTCCAATAAAAACCACAGAAAGATTAAAAGAGACAACAGATGGATATCATTACAAATGAGTCAGAAGAGAGGAATCCCTGGATAAACTAGTTATTGAGGTACAATCGGATGACTGGGAACTCATTTATAAAGGAAAAGACGCCCTGTCACTATGAGTGTACAATCAAACAATACAAGAGAAAGTGAAATATGGATCTGGACTCTGGGAGCAGTGGGCGGAGCTGAGGTTGCACCGTGAGAGAGAGCGAGAGAGAGAGAGCGAGAGAGAGAGAGAGAGTGGACAAAGATAGAGACTGAGACTGAGACTGAGTTTTACACTCGGACTTGGACTTGGAGTGGAGTGGATTAGTCTGGAGGCCCAGGCACATGACCACCTCAGCTTCCACTCAGAGCCCAGACCAGCTGTTCAGATTTGGACACTTGGAGCTGAGAAGGGGGAGGCTCCATGATTCCTCTTCATGCAGAGGTTTTATTTCCCTTTGCCACTGAAGGCAACACACTCACTAGCCACCAGTCCACAGATGAAAACACAAAATCATACGTGTACACAGAAAGTCCAGTTAAGATGGAGACGGGTTGTGAATGACAGAGATGCTACTGGTACAGTATGAGAGTCTGACTGCTTTCAAAAGGTCCAGTGATCATACAAGCGTATCAGTCACTCTCATACTTTCTCATGGTTCTATTGACAATGAGAAGCAACAACACAACACTACTGCTTGGACATGTTTGCTGGATCACATCATGGATGATGGATGATGGATGGATGGATGGATGGATGGATGGATGGATGGATGATGGATGTAATATACAGACATGACTTATGTTCACTCTGGAGGTGAGGGGGGAACTCCTGTTCTCACTTTCATTGTCACTTTAATTTGAAAAAAACATATATTCTATTTTCACCAAGATGTTAGTGAGTTAGTTTTACCAGTAAATGGCTGCTCCATCCTCACTTCTCCTATAACCAGGCCCAAACACACACACACCCCCCCCCACACACACACACACACACACACACACACAACAGCCGGGCCTCCTGGGGGTCGTTTGGAGGGTCATAATTTATTTACACATGTTATAGATAATATCAAAGTAAGTGATGTATTAGTCAATGATATCAGTGATTTCATGTCTGTTTGTTTTATTTTTTTTACTATTTACAATAAAAAACACAGAAACATTAAAACAGACAACAGATAGATGTCAACACAAATGAGTCAAAACAGAGCAGTCCCTGGAAAAACTAGTTATTGAGGTACAATCAGGTGACTGGGAACTCATTTATAAATACGAGAAAAAGTGAAATATAAAGATGTTTAATGGATGACAAAGGGCTTAAAAAATGCATCCAAGGAGAAGAATACATGACATAGAGAATCCAATAAATGATGAACGAAGGAGATGGAAAATAAATCCAAGAAATGTAAAACAAAGTTCACTCATATGATGAGAAAATGTTAGAAGAATTCTTTTAAGAAAGTACCAGAAAACAATAAAGACCATGTCAGCAGTACATAGAAGGTTCTACATAGTATCATTCAAAAGGCTTCCAGTAAGGATACCGTTATTGAAAACAGACACACTTCACAAACTACAGACCCACAATTCTCCCAAATCCTAGAAAAACTCTTCAACGACATACTAGATACATTCAGAGAAATGAAATCTAATTCATTAAATCTAGGTCAAACAAAAATCATGATATTTGGAAAATATGAAATAAATAAACAGGTAAAGGTTCAAGTAGAGGGTGTAAATAGAGAAAAGGTGATTGAAGACAAATTTCTAGAAAAATGTAAGGATGAGTACGAGCACATTACAACTCTACAAAGCTGATTTCCTTTGATCTGAGCGTCTCCATGGCTCCAGTGCTGATCTCCTATCAGATCAAAGGAGATCAGGGCCTTTTGCCATGGAGATGCTCAGATCCAAGATTTCCTCCGGCTTTGATCTCCGTTGATCTCCATCCGGTGCCTCTCCCATCCACTTTGTGATGAAAGGCTCATTATTGTTCTTTTTCACAACCTTGGTGATGACGTCATCATTAGATTCAGGTATGATGAAGCAGGCAGAGAACTAAAACATGCAGGACACCAGCACTCTCTGACCCAGTTTGGACACCCTGTCGTAGACCATCAAGAGACAGCTTAGTTTTATCCTACTGATGACGTGTTGCTGCAATAGTCATCTTGCTCAGTTTCAAGTTTTTTCCCACAGACATCAGAGCACTCTGTAACAGGATTTGACAGATAGTGACGGGGCGCGGCCAGCAGGGGCCAGCAGCGAGGCTGACTTGCTCTTTGACCGTGTGACTGTGGTGACCAAATCCAGGGGGCGTATTACATTGGTTATTGATGTAGCTTAAAGAGGTGGAACAGATTAAACATTCAGATGAAACAATCAGCAAATAAAAGTCAAATGAAGAAAACGTACAAGGGCTTATTAGTCAATGATATCAGTGATTTCATGTCTGTTTGTTTTTTTACTATTTCCAATGAAAACCACAGAAAGATTAAAAGAGACAACAGATGGATATCATTACAAATGAGTCAGAAGAGAGGAATCCCTGGATAAACTAGTTATTGAGGTACAATCGGATGACTGGGAACTCATTTATAAAGGAAAAGACGCCCTGTCACTATGAGTGTACAATCAAACAATACAAGAGAAAGTGAAATATGGATCTGGACTCTGGGAGCAGTGGGCGGAGCTGAGGTTGCACCGTGAGAGAGAGCGAGAGAGAGAGAGAGAGAGAGAGAGAGAGAGTGGACAAAGATAGAGACTGAGACTGAGACTGAGTTTTACACTCGGACTTGGACTTGGAGTGGAGTGGATTAGTCTGGAGGCCCAGGCACATGACCACCTCAGCTTCCACTCAGAGCCCAGACCAGCTGTTCAGATTTGGACACTTGGAGCTGAGAAGGGGGAGGCTCCATGATTCCTCTTCATGCAGAGGTTTTATTTCCCTTTGCCACTGAAGGCAACACACTCACTAGCCACCAGTCCACAGATGAAAACACAAAATCATACGTGTACACAGAAAGTCCAGTTAAGATGGAGACGGGTTGTGAATGACACAGATGCTACTGGTACAGTATGAGAGTCTGACTGCTTTCAAAAGGTCCAGTGATCATACAAGCGTATCAGTCACTCTCATACTTTCTCATGGTTCTATTGACAATGAGAAGCAACAACACAACACTACTGCTTGGACATGTTTGCTGGATCACATCATGGATGATGGATGATGGATGGATGGATGGATGGATGGATGGATGGATGATGGATGTAATATACAGACATGACTTATGTTCACTCTGGAGGTGAGGGGGGAACTCCTGTTCTCACTTTCATTGTCACTTTAATTTGAAAAAAACATATATTCTATTTTCACCAAGATGTTAGTGAGTTAGTTTTACCAGTAAATGGCTGCTCCATCCTCACTTCTCCTATAACCAGGCCCAAACACACACACACCCCCCCCCCCCCCCCCCCCACACACACACACACACAACAGCCGGGCCTCCTGGGGGTCGTTTGGAGGGTCATAATTTATTTACACATGTTATAGATAATATCAAAGTAAGTGATGTATTAGTCAATGATATCAGTTATTTCATGTCTGTTTGTTTTAGTTTTTTTACTATTTACAATAAAAAACTCAGAAACATTAAAACAGACAACAGATAGATGTCAACACAAATGAGTCAAAACAGAGCAGTCCCTGGAAAAACTAGTTATTGAGGTACAATCAGATGACTGGGAACTCATTTATAAATACGAGAAAAAGTGAAATATAAAGATGTTTAATGGATGACAAAGGGCTTAAAAATGCATCCAAGGAGAAGAATACATGACATAGAGAATCCAATAAATGATGAACGAAGGAGATGGAAAATAAATCCAAGAAATGTAAAACAAAGTTCACTCATATGATGAGAAAATGTTAGAATAATTCTTTTAAGAAAGTACCAGAAAACAATAAAGACCATGTCAGCAGTACATAGAAGGTTCTACATAGTATCATTCAACAGGCTTCCAGTAAGGATACCGTTATTGAAAACAGACACACTTCACAAACTACAGACCCACAATTCTCCCAAATCCTAGAAAAACTCTTCAACGACATACTAGATACATTCAGAGAAATGAAATCTAATTCATTAAATCTAGGTCAAACAAAAATCATGATATTTGGAAAATATGAAATAAATAAACAGGTAAAGGTTCAAGTAGAGAGTGTAAATAGAGAAAAGGTGATTGAAGACAAATTTCTAGAAAAATGTAAGGATGAGTACGAGCACATTACAACTCTACAAAGCTGATTTCCTTTGATCTGAGCGTCTCCATGGCTCCAGTGCTGATCTCCTATCAGATCAAAGGAGATCAGGGCCTTTTGCCATGGAGATGCTCAGATCCAAGATTTCCTCCGGCTTTGATCTCCGTTGATCTCCATCCGGTGCCTCTCCCATCCACTTTGTGATGAAAGGCTCATTATTGTTCTTTTTCACAACCTTGGTGATGACGTCATCATTAGATTCAGGTATGATGAAGCAGGCAGAGAACTAAAACATGCAGGACACCAGCACTCTCTGACCCAGTTTGGACACCCTGTCGTAGACCATCAAGAGACAGCTTAGTTTTATCCTACTGATGACGTGTTGCTGCAATAGTCATCTTGCTCAGTTTCAAGTTTTTTCCCACAGACATCAGAGCACTCTGTAACAGGATTTGACAGATAGTGACGGGGCGCGGCCAGCAGGGGCCAGCAGCGAGGCTGACTTGCTCTTTGACCGTGTGACTGTGGTGACCAAATCCAGGGGGCGTATTACATTGGTTATTGATGTAGCTTAAAGAGGTGGAACAGATTAAACATTCAGATGAAACAATCAGCAAATAAAAGTCAAATGAAGAAAACGTACAAGGGCTTATTAGTCAATGATATCAGTGATTTCATGTCTGTTTGTTTTTTTACTATTTCCAATAAAAACCACAGAAAGATTAAAAGAGACAACATATGGATATCATTACAAATGAGTCAGAAGAGAGGAATCCCTGGATAAACTAGTTATTGAGGTACAATCGGATGACTGGGAACTCATTTATAAAGGAAAAGACGCCCTGTCACTATGAGTGTACAATCAAACAATACAAGAGAAAGTGAAATATGGATCTGGACTCTGGGAGCAGTGGGCGGAGCTGAGGTTGCACCGTGAGAGAGAGCGAGAGAGAGAGAGAGAGAGAGAGAGAGAGTGGACAAAGATAGAGACTGAGACTGAGACTGAGTTTTACACTCGGACTTGGACTTGGAGTGGAGTGGATTAGTCTGGAGGCCCAGGCACATGACCACCTCAGCTTCCACTCAGAGCCCAGACCAGCTGTTCAGATTTGGACACTTGGAGCTGAGAAGGGGGAGGCTCCATGATTCCTCTTCATGCAGAGGTTTTATTTCCCTTTGCCACTGAAGGCAACACACTCACTAGCCACCAGTCCACAGATGAAAACACAAAATCATATGTGTACACAGAAAGTCCAGTTAAGATGGAGACGGGTTGTGAATGACACAGATGCTACTGGTACAGTATGAGAGTCTGACTGCTTTCAAAAGGTCCAGTGATCATACAAGCGTATCAGTCACTCTCATACTTTCTCATGGTTCTATTGACAATGAGAAGCAACAACACAACACTACTGCTTGGACATGTTTGCTGGATCACATCATGGATGATGGATGATGGATGGATGGATGGATGGATGGATGGATGATGGATGTAATATACAGACATGACTTATGTTCACTCTGGAGGTGAGGGGGGAACTCCTGTTCTCACTTTCATTGTCACTTTAATTTGAAAAAAACATATATTCTATTTTCACCAAGATGTTAGTGAGTTAGTTTTACCAGTAAATGGCTGCTCCATCCTCACTTCTCCTATAACCAGGCCCAAACACACACACACCCCACACACACACACACACACACACACACACACACACACACACACACACACACACACACACACACACACACACACACACAACAGCCGGGCCTCCTGGGGGTCGTTTGGAGGGTCATAATTTATTTACACATGTTATAGATAATATCAAAGTAAGTGATGTATTAGTCAATGATATCAGTGATTTCATGTCTGTTTGTTTTAGTTTTTTTACTATTTACAATAAAAAACACAGAAACATTAAAACAGACAACAGATAGATGTCAACACAAATGAGTCAAAACAGAGCAGTCCCTGGAAAAACTAGTTATTGAGGTACAATCAGATGACTGGGAACTCATTTATAAATACGAGAAAAAGTGAAATATAAAGATGTTTAATGGATGACAAAGGGCTTAAAAAATGCATCCAAGGAGAAGAATACATGACATAGAGAATCCAATAAATGATGAACGAAGGAGATGGAAAATAAATCCAAGAAATGTAAAACAAAGTTCACTCATATGATGAGAAAATGTTAGAAGAATTCTTTTAAGAAAGTACCAGAAAACAATAAAGACCATGTCAGCAGTACATAGAAGGTTCTACATAGTATCATTCAACAGGCTTCCAGTAAGGATACCGTTATTGAAAACAGACACACTTCACAAACTACAGACCCACAATTCTCCCAAATCCTAGAAAAACTCTTCAACGACATACTAGATACATTCAGAGAAATGAAATCTAATTCATTAAATCTAGGTCAAACAAAAATCATGATATTTGGAAAATATGAAATAAATAAACAGGTAAAGGTTCAAGTAGAGAGTGTAAATAGAGAAAAGGTGATTGAAGACAAATTTCTAGAAAAATGTAAGGATGAGTACGAGCACATTACAACTCTACAAAGCTGATTTCCTTTGATCTGAGCGTCTCCATGGCTCCAGTGCTGATCTCCTATCAGATCAAAGGAGATCAGGGCCTTTTGCCATGGAGATGCTCAGATCCAAGATTTCCTCCGGCTTTGATCTCCGTTGATCTCCATCCGGTGCCTCTCCCATCCACTTTGTGATGAAAGGCTCATTATTGTTCTTTTTCACAACCTTGGTGATGACGTCATCATTAGATTCAGGTATGATGAAGCAGGCAGAGAACTAAAACATGCAGGACACCAGCACTCTCTGACCCAGTTTGGACACCCTGTCGTAGACCATCAAGAGACAGCTTAGTTTTATCCTACTGATGACGTGTTGCTGCAATAGTCATCTTGCTCAGTTTCAAGTTTTTTCCCACAGACATCAGAGCACTCTGTAACAGGATTTGACAGATAGTGACGGGGCGCGGCCAGCAGGGGCCAGCAGCGAGGCTGACTTGCTCTTTGACCGTGTGACTGTGGTGACCAAATCCAGGGGGCGTATTACATTGGTTATTGATGTAGCTTAAAGAGGTGGAACAGATTAAACATTCAGATGAAACAATAAGCAAATAAAAGTCAAATGAAGAAAACGTACAAGGGCTTATTAGTCAATGATATCAGTGATTTCATGTCTGTTTGTTTTTTTACTATTTCCAATAAAAACCACAGAAAGATTAAAAGAGACAACAGATGGATATCATTACAAATGAGTCAGAAGAGAGGAATCCCTGGATAAACTAGTTATTGAGGTACAATCGGATGACTGGGAACTCATTTATAAAGGAAAAGACGCCCTGTCACTATGAGTGTACAATCAAACAATACAAGAGAAAGTGAAATATGGATCTGGACTCTGGGAGCAGTGGGCGGAGCTGAGGTTGCACCGTGAGAGAGAGCGAGAGAGAGAGAGAGAGAGAGAGAGAGAGAGAGAGTGGACAAAGATAGAGACTGAGACTGAGACTGAGTTTTACACTCGGACTTGGACTTGGAGTGGATTAGTCTGGAGGCCCAGGCACATGACCACCTCAGCTTCCACTCAGAGCCCAGACCAGCTGTTCAGATTTGGACACTTGGAGCTGAGAAGGGGGAGGCTCCATGATTCCTCTTCATGCAGAGGTTTTATTTCCCTTTGCCACTGAAGGCAACACACTCACTAGCCACCAGTCCACAGATGAAAACACAAAATCATATGTGTACACAGAAAGTCCAGTTAAGATGGAGACGGGTTGTGAATGACACAGATGCTACTGGTACAGTATGAGAGTCTGACTGCTTTCAAAAGGTCCAGTGATCATACAAGCGTATCAGTCACTCTCATACTTTCTCATGGTTCTATTGACAATGAGAAGCAACAACACAACACTACTGCTTGGACATGTTTGCTGGATCACATCATGGATGATGGATGATGGATGGATGGATGGATGGATGGATGGATGATGGATGTAATATACAGACATGACTTATGTTCACTCTGGAGGTGAGGGGGGAACTCCTGTTCTCACTTTCATTGTCACTTTAATTTGAAAAAAACATATATTCTATTTTCACCAAGATGTTAGTGAGTTAGTTTTACCAGTAAATGGCTGCTCCATCCTCACTTCTCCTATAACCAGGCCCAAACACACACACACCCCCACACACACACACACACACACACACACACACACACACACAACAGCCGGGCCTCCTGGGGGTCGTTTGGAGGGTCATAATTTATTTACACATGTTATAGATAATATCAAAGTAAGTGATGTATTAGTCAATGATATCAGTGATTTCATGTCTGTTTGTTTTAGTTTTTTTACTATTTACAATAAAAACCACAGAAACATTAAAACAGACAACAGATAGATGTCAACACAAATGAGTCAAAACAGAGCAGTCCCTGGAAAAACTAGTTATTGAGGTACAATCAGATGACTGGGAACTCATTTATAAATACGAGAAAAAGTGAAATATAAAGATGTTTAATGGATGACAAAGGGCTTAAAAAATGCATCCAAGGAGAAGAATACATGACATAGAGAATCCAATAAATGATGAACGAAGGAGATGGAAAATAAATCCAAGAAATGTAAAACAAAGTTCACTCATATGATGAGAAAATGTTAGAAGAATTCTTTTAAGAAAGTACCAGAAAACAATAAAGACCATGTCAGCAGTACATAGAAGGTTCTACATAGTATCATTCAAAAGGCTTCCAGTAAGGATACCGTTATTGAAAACAGACACACTTCACAAACTACAGACCCACAATTCTCCCAAATCCTAGAAAAACTCTTCAACGACATACTAGATACATTCAGAGAAATGAAATCTAATTCATTAAATCTAGGTCAAACAAAAATCATGATATTTGGAAAATATGAAATAAATAAACAGGTAAAGGTTCAAGTAGAGGGTGTAAATAGAGAAAAGGTGATTGAAGACAAATTTCTAGAAAAATGTAAGGATGAGTACGAGCACATTACAACTCTACAAAGCTGATTTCCTTTGATCTGAGCGTCTCCATGGCTCCAGTGCTGATCTCCTATCAGATCAAAGGAGATCAGGGCCTTTTGCCATGGAGATGCTCAGATCCAAGATTTCCTCCGGCTTTGATCTCCGTTGATCTCCATCCGGTGCCTCTCCCATCCACTTTGTGATGAAAGGCTCATTATTGTTCTTTTTCACAACCTTGGTGATGACGTCATCATTAGATTCAGGTATGATGAAGCAGGCAGAGAACTAAAACATGCAGGACACCAGCACTCTCTGACCCAGTTTGGACACCCTGTCGTAGACCATCAAGAGACAGCTTAGTTTTATCCTACTGATGACGTGTTGCTGCAATAGTCATCTTGCTCAGTTTCAAGTTTTTTCCCACAGACATCAGAGCACTCTGTAACAGGATTTGACAGATAGTGACGGGGCGCGGCCAGCAGGGGCCAGCAGCGAGGCTGACTTGCTCTTTGACCGTGTGACTGTGGTGACCAAATCCAGGGGGCGTATTACATTGGTTATTGATGTAGCTTAAAGAGGTGGAACAGATTAAACATTCAGATGAAACAATCAGCAAATAAAAGTCAAATGAAGAAAACGTACAAGGGCTTATTAGTCAATGATATCAGTGATTTCATGTCTGTTTGTTTTTTTACTATTTCCAATGAAAACCACAGAAAGATTAAAAGAGACAACAGATGGATATCATTACAAATGAGTCAGAAGAGAGGAATCCCTGGATAAACTAGTTATTGAGGTACAATCGGATGACTGGGAACTCATTTATAAAGGAAAAGACGCCCTGTCACTATGAGTGTACAATCAAACAATACAAGAGAAAGTGAAATATGGATCTGGACTCTGGGAGCAGTGGGCGGAGCTGAGGTTGCACCGTGAGAGAGAGCGAGAGAGAGAGAGAGAGAGAGAGAGAGAGAGTGGACAAAGATAGAGACTGAGACTGAGACTGAGTTTTACACTCGGACTTGGACTTGGAGTGGAGTGGATTAGTCTGGAGGCCCAGGCACATGACCACCTCAGCTTCCACTCAGAGCCCAGACCAGCTGTTCAGATTTGGACACTTGGAGCTGAGAAGGGGGAGGCTCCATGATTCCTCTTCATGCAGAGGTTTTATTTCCCTTTGCCACTGAAGGCAACACACTCACTAGCCACCAGTCCACAGATGAAAACACAAAATCATACGTGTACACAGAAAGTCCAGTTAAGATGGAGACGGGTTGTGAATGACACAGATGCTACTGGTACAGTATGAGAGTCTGACTGCTTTCAAAAGGTCCAGTGATCATACAAGCGTATCAGTCACTCTCATACTTTCTCATGGTTCTATTGACAATGAGAAGCAACAACACAACACTACTGCTTGGACATGTTTGCTGGATCATATCATGGATGATGGATGATGGATGGATGGATGGATGGATGGATGGATGATGGATGTAATATACAGACATGACTTATGTTCACTCTGGAGGTGAGGGGGGAACTCCTGTTCTCACTTTCATTGTCACTTTAATTTGAAAAAAACATATATTCTATTTTCACCAAGATGTTAGTGAGTTAGTTTTACCAGTAAATGGCTGCTCCATCCTCACTTCTCCTATAACCAGGCCCAAACACACACACACCCCCCCCCACACACACACACACACACACAACAGCCGGGCCTCCTGGGGGTCGTTTGGAGGGTCATAATTTATTTACACATGTTATAGATAATATCAAAGTAAGTGATGTATTAGTCAATGATATCAGTGATTTCATGTCTGTTTGTTTTAGTTTTTTTACTATTTACAATAAAAAACACAGAAACATTAAAACAGACAACAGATAGATGTCAACACAAATGAGTCAAAACAAAGCAGTCCCTGGAAAAACTAGTTATTGAGGTACAATCAGGTGACTGGGAACTCATTTATAAATACGAGAAAAAGTGAAATATAAAGATGTTTAATGGATGACAAAGGGCTTAAAAAATGCATCCAAGGAGAAGAATACATGACATAGAGAATCCAATAAATGATGAACGAAGGAGATGGAAAATAAATCCAAGAAATGTAAAACAAAGTTCACTCATATGATGAGAAAATGTTAGAAGAATTCTTTTAAGAAAGTACCAGAAAACAATAAAGACCATGTCAGCAGTACATAGAAGGTTCTACATAGTATCATTCAACAGGCTTCCAGTAAGGATACCGTTATTGAAAACAGACACACTTCACAAACTACAGACCCACAATTCTCCCAAATCCTAGAAAAACTCTTCAACGACATACTAGATACATTCAGAGAAATGAAATCTAATTCATTAAATCTAGGTCAAACAAAAATCATGATATTTGGAAAATATGAAATAAATAAACAGGTAAAGGTTCAAGTAGAGAGTGTAAATAGAGAAAAGGTGATTGAAGACAAATTTCTAGAAAAATGTAAGGATGAGTACGAGCACATTACAACTCTACAAAGCTGATTTCCTTTGATCTGAGCGTCTCCATGGCTCCAGTGCTGATCTCCTATCAGATCAAAGGAGATCAGGGCCTTTTGCCATGGAGATGCTCAGATCCAAGATTTCCTCCGGCTTTGATCTCCGTTGATCTCCATCCGGTGCCTCTCCCATCCACTTTGTGATGAAAGGCTCATTATTGTTCTTTTTCACAACCTTGGTGATGACGTCATCATTAGATTCAGGTATGATGAAGCAGGCAGAGAACTAAAACATGCAGGACACCAGCACTCTCTGACCCAGTTTGGACACCCTGTCGTAGACCATCAAGAGACAGCTTAGTTTTATCCTACTGATGACGTGTTGCTGCAATAGTCATCTTGCTCGGTTTCAAGTTTTTTCCCACAGACATCAGAGCACTCTGTAACAGGATTTGACAGATAGTGACGGGGCGCGGCCAGCAGGGGCCAGCAGCGAGGCTGACTTGCTCTTTGACCGTGTGACTGTGGTGACCAAATCCAGGGGGCGTATTACATTGGTTATTGATGTAGCTTAAAGAGGTGGAACAGATTAAACATTCAGATGAAACAATCAGCAAATAAAAGTCAAATGAAGAAAATGTACAAGGGCTTATTAGTCAATGATATCAGTGATTTCATGTCTGTTTGTTTTTTTACTATTTCCAATAAAAACCACAGAAAGATTAAAAGAGACAACAGATGGATATCATTACAAATGAGTCAGAAGAGAGGAATCCCTGGATAAACTAGTTATTGAGGTACAATCGGATGACTGGGAACTCATTTATAAAGGAAAAGACGCCCTGTCACTATGAGTGTACAATCAAACAATACAAGAGAAAGTGAAATATGGATCTGGACTCTGGGAGCAGTGGGCGGAGCTGAGGTTGCACCGTGAGAGAGAGCGAGAGAGAGAGAGCGAGAGAGAGAGAGAGAGTGGACAAAGATAGAGACTGAGACTGAGACTGAGTTTTACACTCGGACTTGGACTTGGAGTGGAGTGGATTAGTCTGGAGGCCCAGGCACATGACCACCTCAGCTTCCACTCAGAGCCCAGACCAGCTGTTCAGATTTGGACACTTGGAGCTGAGAAGGGGGAGGCTCCATGATTCCTCTTCATGCAGAGGTTTTATTTCCCTTTGCCACTGAAGGCAACACACTCACTAGCCACCAGTCCACAGATGAAAACACAAAATCATACGTGTACACAGAAAGTCCAGTTAAGATGGAGACGGGTTGTGAATGACAGAGATGCTACTGGTACAGTATGAGAGTCTGACTGCTTTCAAAAGGTCCAGTGATCATACAAGCGTATCAGTCACTCTCATACTTTCTCATGGTTCTATTGACAATGAGAAGCAACAACACAACACTACTGCTTGGACATGTTTGCTGGATCACATCATGGATGATGGATGATGGATGGATGGATGGATGGATGGATGGATGGATGGATGATGGATGTAATATACAGACATGACTTATGTTCACTCTGGAGGTGAGGGGGGAACTCCTGTTCTCACTTTCATTGTCACTTTAATTTGAAAAAAACATATATTCTATTTTCACCAAGATGTTAGTGAGTTAGTTTTACCAGTAAATGGCTGCTCCATCCTCACTTCTCCTATAACCAGGCCCAAACACACACACACCCCCCCCCACACACACACACACACACACACACACACAACAGCCGGGCCTCCTGGGGGTCGTTTGGAGGGTCATAATTTATTTACACATGTTATAGATAATATCAAAGTAAGTGATGTATTAGTCAATGATATCAGTGATTTCATGTCTGTTTGTTTTATTTTTTTTACTATTTACAATAAAAAACACAGAAACATTAAAACAGACAACAGATAGATGTCAACACAAATGAGTCAAAACAGAGCAGTCCCTGGAAAAACTAGTTATTGAGGTACAATCAGGTGACTGGGAACTCATTTATAAATACGAGAAAAAGTGAAATATAAAGATGTTTAATGGATGACAAAGGGCTTAAAAAATGCATCCAAGGAGAAGAATACATGACATAGAGAATCCAATAAATGATGAACGAAGGAGATGGAAAATAAATCCAAGAAATGTAAAACAAAGTTCACTCATATGATGAGAAAATGTTAGAAGAATTCTTTTAAGAAAGTACCAGAAAACAATAAAGACCATGTCAGCAGTACATAGAAGGTTCTACATAGTATCATTCAAAAGGCTTCCAGTAAGGATACCGTTATTGAAAACAGACACACTTCACAAACTACAGACCCACAATTCTCCCAAATCCTAGAAAAACTCTTCAACGACATACTAGATACATTCAGAGAAATGAAATCTAATTCATTAAATCTAGGTCAAACAAAAATCATGATATTTGGAAAATATGAAATAAATAAACAGGTAAAGGTTCAAGTAGAGGGTGTAAATAGAGAAAAGGTGATTGAAGACAAATTTCTAGAAAAATGTAAGGATGAGTACGAGCACATTACAACTCTACAAAGCTGATTTCCTTTGATCTGAGCGTCTCCATGGCTCCAGTGCTGATCTCCTATCAGATCAAAGGAGATCAGGGCCTTTTGCCATGGAGATGCTCAGATCCAAGATTTCCTCCGGCTTTGATCTCCGTTGATCTCCATCCGGTGCCTCTCCCATCCACTTTGTGATGAAAGGCTCATTATTGTTCTTTTTCACAACCTTGGTGATGACGTCATCATTAGATTCAGGTATGATGAAGCAGGCAGAGAACTAAAACATGCAGGACACCAGCACTCTCTGACCCAGTTTGGACACCCTGTCGTAGACCATCAAGAGACAGCTTAGTTTTATCCTACTGATGACGTGTTGCTGCAATAGTCATCTTGCTCAGTTTCAAGTTTTTTCCCACAGACATCAGAGCACTCTGTAACAGGATTTGACAGATAGTGACGGGGCGCGGCCAGCAGGGGCCAGCAGCGAGGCTGACTTGCTCTTTGACCGTGTGACTGTGGTGACCAAATCCAGGGGGCGTATTACATTGGTTATTGATGTAGCTTAAAGAGGTGGAACAGATTAAACATTCAGATGAAACAATAAGCAAATAAAAGTCAAATGAAGAAAACGTACAAGGGCTTATTAGTCAATGATATCAGTGATTTCATGTCTGTTTGTTTTTTTACTATTTCCAATAAAAACCACAGAAAGATTAAAAGAGACAACAGATGGATATCATTACAAATGAGTCAGAAGAGAGGAATCCCTGGATAAACTAGTTATTGAGGTACAATCGGATGACTGGGAACTCATTTATAAAGGAAAAGACGCCCTGTCACTATGAGTGTACAATCAAACAATACAAGAGAAAGTGAAATATGGATCTGGACTCTGGGAGCAGTGGGCGGAGCTGAGGTTGCACCGTGAGAGAGAGCGAGAGAGAGAGAGAGAGAGAGAGAGAGAGAGTGGACAAAGATAGAGACTGAGACTGAGACTGAGTTTTACACTCGGACTTGGACTTGGAGTGGAGTGGATTAGTCTGGAGGCCCAGGCACATGACCACCTCAGCTTCCACTCAGAGCCCAGACCAGCTGTTCAGATTTGGACACTTGGAGCTGAGAAGGGGGAGGCTCCATGATTCCTCTTCATGCAGAGGTTTTATTTCCCTTTGCCACTGAAGGCAACACACTCACTAGCCACCAGTCCACAGATGAAAACACAAAATCATATGTGTACACAGAAAGTCCAGTTAAGATGGAGACGGGTTGTGAATGACACAGATGCTACTGGTACAGTATGAGAGTCTGACTGCTTTCAAAAGGTCCAGTGATCATACAAGCGTATCAGTCACTCTCATACTTTCTCATGGTTCTATTGACAATGAGAAGCAACAACACAACACTACTGCTTGGACATGTTTGCTGGATCACATCATGGATGATGGATGATGGATGTAATATACAGACATGACTTATGTTCACTCTGGAGGTGAGGGGGGAACTCCTGTTCTCACTTTCATTGTCACTTTAATTTGAAAAAAACATATATTCTATTTTCACCAAGATGTTAGTGAGTTAGTTTTACCAGTAAATGGCTGCTCCATCCTCACTTCTCCTATAACCAGGCCCAAACACACACACACCCCCCCACACACACAACAGCCGGGCCTCCTGGGGGTCGTTTGGAGGGTCATAATTTATTTACACATGTTATAGATAATATCAAAGTAAGTGATGTATTAGTCAATGATATCAGTGATTTCATGTCTGTTTGTTTTATTTTTTTTACTATTTACAATAAAAAACACAGAAACATTAAAACAGACAACAGATAGATGTCAACACAAATGAGTCAAAACAGAGCAGTCCCTGGAAAAACTAGTTATTGAGGTACAATCAGGTGACTGGGAACTCATTTATAAATACGAGAAAAAGTGAAATATAAAGATGTTTAATGGATGACAAAGGGCTTAAAAAATGCATCCAAGGAGAAGAATACATGACATAGAGAATCCAATAAATGATGAACGAAGGAGATGGAAAATAAATCCAAGAAATGTAAAACAAAGTTCACTCATATGATGAGAAAATGTTAGAAGAATTCTTTTAAGAAAGTACCAGAAAACAATAAAGACCATGTCAGCAGTACATAGAAGGTTCTACATAGTATCATTCAAAAGGCTTCCAGTAAGGATACCGTTATTGAAAACAGACACACTTCACAAACTACAGACCCACAATTCTCCCAAATCCTAGAAAAACTCTTCAACGACATACTAGATACATTCAGAGAAATGAAATCGAATTCATTAAATCTAGGTCAAACAAAAATCATGATATTTGGAAAATATGAAATAAATAAACAGGTAAAGGTTCAAGTAGAGGGTGTAAATAGAGAAAAGGTGATTGAAGACAAATTTCTAGAAAAATGTAAGGATGAGTACGAGCACATTACAACTCTACAAAGCTGATTTCCTTTGATCTGAGCGTCTCCATGGCTCCAGTGCTGATCTCCTATCAGATCAAAGGAGATCAGGGCCTTTTGCCATGGAGATGCTCAGATCCAAGATTTCCTCCGGCTTTGATCTCCGTTGATCTCCATCCGGTGCCTCTCCCATCCACTTTGTGATGAAAGGCTCATTATTGTTCTTTTTCACAACCTTGGTGATGACGTCATCATTAGATTCAGGTATGATGAAGCAGGCAGAGAACTAAAACATGCAGGACACCAGCACTCTCTGACCCAGTTTGGACACCCTGTCGTAGACCATCAAGAGACAGCTTAGTTTTATCCTACTGATGACGTGTTGCTGCAATAGTCATCTTGCTCAGTTTCAAGTTTTTTCCCACAGACATCAGAGCACTCTGTAACAGGATTTGACAGATAGTGACGGGGCGCGGCCAGCAGGGGCCAGCAGCGAGGCTGACTTGCTCTTTGACCGTGTGACTGTGGTGACCAAATCCAGGGGGCGTATTACATTGGTTATTGATGTAGCTTAAAGAGGTGGAACAGATTAAACATTCAGATGAAACAATAAGCAAATAAAAGTCAAATGAAGAAAACGTACAAGGGCTTATTAGTCAATGATATCAGTGATTTCATGTCTGTTTGTTTTTTTACTATTTCCAATAAAAACCACAGAAAGATTAAAAGAGACAACAGATGGATATCATTACAAATGAGTCAGAAGAGAGGAATCCCTGGATAAACTAGTTATTGAGGTACAATCGGATGACTGGGAACTCATTTATAAAGGAAAAGACGCCCTGTCACTATGAGTGTACAATCAAACAATACAAGAGAAAGTGAAATATGGATCTGGACTCTGGGAGCAGTGGGCGGAGCTGAGGTTGCACCGTGAGAGAGAGCGAGAGAGAGAGAGAGAGAGAGAGAGAGAGAGTGGACAAAGATAGAGACTGAGACTGAGACTGAGTTTTACACTCGGACTTGGACTTGGAGTGGAGTGGATTAGTCTGGAGGCCCAGGCACATGACCACCTCAGCTTCCACTCAGAGCCCAGACCAGCTGTTCAGATTTGGACACTTGGAGCTGAGAAGGGGGAGGCTCCATGATTCCTCTTCATGCAGAGGTTTTATTTCCCTTTGCCACTGAAGGCAACACACTCACTAGCCACCAGTCCACAGATGAAAACACAAAATCATATGTGTACACAGAAAGTCCAGTTAAGATGGAGACGGGTTGTGAATGACACAGATGCTACTGGTACAGTATGAGAGTCTGACTGCTTTCAAAAGGTCCAGTGATCATACAAGCGTATCAGTCACTCTCATACTTTCTCATGGTTCTATTGACAATGAGAAGCAACAACACAACACTACTGCTTGGACATGTTTGCTGGATCACATCATGGATGATGGATGATGGATGGATGGATGGATGGATGGATGGATGGATGATGGATGTAATATACAGACATGACTTATGTTCACTCTGGAGGTGAGGGGGGAACTCCTGTTCTCACTTTCATTGTCACTTTAATTTGAAAAAAACATATATTCTATTTTCACCAAGATGTTAGTGAGTTAGTTTTACCAGTAAATGGCTGCTCCATCCTCACTTCTCCTATAACCAGGCCCAAACACACACACACCCCCCCCCCCCCACACACACACACACACACAACAGCCGGGCCTCCTGGGGGTCGTTTGGAGGGTCATAATTTATTTACACATGTTATAGATAATATCAAAGTAAGTGATGTATTAGTCAATGATATCAGTTATTTCATGTCTGTTTGTTTTAGTTTTTTTACTATTTACAATAAAAAACTCAGAAACATTAAAACAGACAACAGATAGATGTCAACACAAATGAGTCAAAACAGAGCAGTCCCTGGAAAAACTAGTTATTGAGGTACAATCAGATGACTGGGAACTCATTTATAAATACGAGAAAAAGTGAAATATAAAGATGTTTAATGGATGACAAAGGGCTTAAAAATGCATCCAAGGAGAAGAATACATGACATAGAGAATCCAATAAATGATGAACGAAGGAGATGGAAAATAAATCCAAGAAATGTAAAACAAAGTTCACTCATATGATGAGAAAATGTTAGAATAATTCTTTTAAGAAAGTACCAGAAAACAATAAAGACCATGTCAGCAGTACATAGAAGGTTCTACATAGTATCATTCAACAGGCTTCCAGTAAGGATACCGTTATTGAAAACAGACACACTTCACAAACTACAGACCCACAATTCTCCCAAATCCTAGAAAAACTCTTCAACGACATACTAGATACATTCAGAGAAATGAAATCTAATTCATTAAATCTAGGTCAAACAAAAATCATGATATTTGGAAAATATGAAATAAATAAACAGGTAAAGGTTCAAGTAGAGAGTGTAAATAGAGAAAAGGTGATTGAAGACAAATTTCTAGAAAAATGTAAGGATGAGTACGAGCACATTACAACTCTACAAAGCTGATTTCCTTTGATCTGAGCGTCTCCATGGCTCCAGTGCTGATCTCCTATCAGATCAAAGGAGATCAGGGCCTTTTGCCATGGAGATGCTCAGATCCAAGATTTCCTCCGGCTTTGATCTCCGTTGATCTCCATCCGGTGCCTCTCCCATCCACTTTGTGATGAAAGGCTCATTATTGTTCTTTTTCACAACCTTGGTGATGACGTCATCATTAGATTCAGGTATGATGAAGCAGGCAGAGAACTAAAACATGCAGGACACCAGCACTCTCTGACCCAGTTTGGACACCCTGTCGTAGACCATCAAGAGACAGCTTAGTTTTATCCTACTGATGACGTGTTGCTGCAATAGTCATCTTGCTCAGTTTCAAGTTTTTTCCCACAGACATCAGAGCACTCTGTAACAGGATTTGACAGATAGTGACGGGGCGCGGCCAGCAGGGGCCAGCAGCGAGGCTGACTTGCTCTTTGACCGTGTGACTGTGGTGACCAAATCCAGGGGGCGTATTACATTGGTTATTGATGTAGCTTAAAGAGGTGGAACAGATTAAACATTCAGATGAAACAATCAGCAAATAAAAGTCAAATGAAGAAAACGTACAAGGGCTTATTAGTCAATGATATCAGTGATTTCATGTCTGTTTGTTTTTTTACTATTTCCAATAAAAACCACAGAAAGATTAAAAGAGACAACAGATGGATATCATTACAAATGAGTCAGAAGAGAGGAATCCCTGGATAAACTAGTTATTGAGGTACAATCGGATGACTGGGAACTCATTTATAAAGGAAAAGACGCCCTGTCACTATGAGTGTACAATCAAACAATACAAGAGAAAGTGAAATATGGATCTGGACTCTGGGAGCAGTGGGCGGAGCTGAGGTTGCACCGTGAGAGAGAGCGAGAGAGAGAGAGAGAGAGAGAGAGAGCGAGAGAGAGAGTGGACAAAGATAGAGACTGAGACTGAGACTGAGTTTTACACTCGGACTTGGACTTGGAGTGGAGTGGATTAGTCTGGAGGCCCAGGCACATGACCACCTCAGCTTCCACTCAGAGCCCAGACCAGCTGTTCAGATTTGGACACTTGGAGCTGAGAAGGGGGAGGCTCCATGATTCCTCTTCATGCAGAGGTTTTATTTCCCTTTGCCACTGAAGGCAACACACTCACTAGCCACCAGTCCACAGATGAAAACACAAAATCATATGTGTACACAGAAAGTCCAGTTAAGATGGAGACGGGTTGTGAATGACACAGATGCTACTGGTACAGTATGAGAGTCTGACTGCTTTCAAAAGGTCCAGTGATCATACAAGCGTATCAGTCACTCTCATACTTTCTCATGGTTCTATTGACAATGAGAAGCAACAACACAACACTACTGCTTGGACATGTTTGCTGGATCACATCATGGATGATGGATGATGGATGGATGGATGGATGGATGGATGGATGGATGGATGGATGGATGGATGATGGATGTAATATACAGACATGACTTATGTTCACTCTGGAGGTGAGGGGGGAACTCCTGTTCTCACTTTCATTGTCACTTTAATTTGAAAAAAACATATATTCTATTTTCACCAAGATGTTAGTGAGTTAGTTTTACCAGTAAATGGCTGCTCCATCCTCACTTCTCCTATAACCAGGCCCAAACACACACACACCCCCCCACACACACAACAGCCGGGCCTCCTGGGGGTCGTTTGGAGGGTCATAATTTATTTACACATGTTATAGATAATATCAAAGTAAGTGATGTATTAGTCAATGATATCAGTGATTTCATGTCTGTTTGTTTTATTTTTTTTACTATTTACAATAAAAAACACAGAAACATTAAAACAGACAACAGATAGATGTCAACACAAATGAGTCAAAACAGAGCAGTCCCTGGAAAAACTAGTTATTGAGGTACAATCAGGTGACTGGGAACTCATTTATAAATACGAGAAAAAGTGAAATATAAAGATGTTTAATGGATGACAAAGGGCTTAAAAAATGCATCCAAGGAGAAGAATACATGACATAGAGAATCCAATAAATGATGAACGAAGGAGATGGAAAATAAATCCAAGAAATGTAAAACAAAGTTCACTCATATGATGAGAAAATGTTAGAAGAATTCTTTTAAGAAAGTACCAGAAAACAATAAAGACCATGTCAGCAGTACATAGAAGGTTCTACATAGTATCATTCAAAAGGCTTCCAGTAAGGATACCGTTATTGAAAACAGACACACTTCACAAACTACAGACCCACAATTCTCCCAAATCCTAGAAAAACTCTTCAACGACATACTAGATACATTCAGAGAAATGAAATCGAATTCATTAAATCTAGGTCAAACAAAAATCATGATATTTGGAAAATAATAAATAAATAAACAGGTAAAGGTTCAAGTAGAGGGTGTAAATAGAGAAAAGGTGATTGAAGACAAATTTCTAGAAAAATGTAAGGATGAGTACGAGCACATTACAACTCTACAAAGCTGATTTCCTTTGATCTGAGCGTCTCCATGGCTCCAGTGCTGATCTCCTATCAGATCAAAGGAGATCAGGGCCTTTTGCCATGGAGATGCTCAGATCCAAGATTTCCTCCGGCTTTGATCTCCGTTGATCTCCATCCGGTGCCTCTCCCATCCACTTTGTGATGAAAGGCTCATTATTGTTCTTTTTCACAACCTTGGTGATGACGTCATCATTAGATTCAGGTATGATGAAGCAGGCAGAGAACTAAAACATGCAGGACACCAGCACTCTCTGACCCAGTTTGGACACCCTGTCGTAGACCATCAAGAGACAGCTTAGTTTTATCCTACTGATGACGTGTTGCTGCAATAGTCATCTTGCTCAGTTTCAAGTTTTTTCCCACAGACATCAGAGCACTCTGTAACAGGATTTGACAGATAGTGACGGGGCGCGGCCAGCAGGGGCCAGCAGCGAGGCTGACTTGCTCTTTGACCGTGTGACTGTGGTGACCAAATCCAGGGGGCGTATTACATTGGTTATTGATGTAGCTTAAAGAGGTGGAACAGATTAAACATTCAGATGAAACAATCAGCAAATAAAAGTCAAATGAAGAAAACGTACAAGGGCTTATTAGTCAATGATATCAGTGATTTCATGTCTGTTTGTTTTTTTACTATTTCCAATGAAAACCACAGAAAGATTAAAAGAGACAACAGATGGATATCATTACAAATGAGTCAGAAGAGAGGAATCCCTGGATAAACTAGTTATTGAGGTACAATCGGATGACTGGGAACTCATTTATAAAGGAAAAGACGCCCTGTCACTATGAGTGTACAATCAAACAATACAAGAGAAAGTGAAATATGGATCTGGACTCTGGGAGCAGTGGGCGGAGCTGAGGTTGCACCGTGAGAGAGAGCGAGAGAGAGAGAGAGAGAGAGAGAGAGAGAGAGAGTGGACAAAGATAGAGACTGAGACTGAGACTGAGTTTTACACTCGGACTTGGACTTGGAGTGGAGTGGATTAGTCTGGAGGCCCAGGCACATGACCACCTCAGCTTCCACTCAGAGCCCAGACCAGCTGTTCAGATTTGGACACTTGGAGCTGAGAAGGGGGAGGCTCCATGATTCCTCTTCATGCAGAGGTTTTATTTCCCTTTGCCACTGAAGGCAACACACTCACTAGCCACCAGTCCACAGATGAAAACACAAAATCATACGTGTACACAGAAAGTCCAGTTAAGATGGAGACGGGTTGTGAATGACAGAGATGCTACTGGTACAGTATGAGAGTCTGACTGCTTTCAAAAGGTCCAGTGATCATACAAGCGTATCAGTCACTCTCATACTTTCTCATGGTTCTATTGACAATGAGAAGCAACAACACAACACTACTGCTTGGACATGTTTGCTGGATCACATCATGGATGATGGATGATGGATGGATGGATGGATGGATGGATGGATGGATGGATGATGGATGTAATATACAGACATGACTTATGTTCACTCTGGAGGTGAGGGGGGAACTCCTGTTCTCACTTTCATTGTCACTTTAATTTGAAAAAAACATATATTCTATTTTCACCAAGATGTTAGTGAGTTAGTTTTACCAGTAAATGGCTGCTCCATCCTCACTTCTCCTATAACCAGGCCCAAACACACACACACCCCCGCCCCCACACACACACACACACACACACACACAACAGCCGGGCCTCCTGGGGGTCGTTTGGAGGGTCATAATTTATTTACACATGTTATAGATAATATCAAAGTAAGTGATGTATTAGTCAATGATATCAGTGATTTCATGTCTGTTTGTTTTATTTTTTTTACTATTTACAATAAAAAACACAGAAACATTAAAACAGACAACAGATAGATGTCAACACAAATGAGTCAAAACAGAGCAGTCCCTGGAAAAACTAGTTATTGAGGTACAATCAGGTGACTGGGAACTCATTTATAAATACGAGAAAAAGTGAAATATAAAGATGTTTAATGGATGACAAAGGGCTTAAAAAATGCATCCAAGGAGAAGAATACATGACATAGAGAATCCAATAAATGATGAACGAAGGAGATGGAAAATAAATCCAAGAAATGTAAAACAAAGTTCACTCATATGATGAGAAAATGTTAGAAGAATTCTTTTAAGAAAGTACCAGAAAACAATAAAGACCATGTCAGCAGTACATAGAAGGTTCTACATAGTATCATTCAAAAGGCTTCCAGTAAGGATACCGTTATTGAAAACAGACACACTTCACAAACTACAGACCCACAATTCTCCCAAATCCTAGAAAAACTCTTCAACGACATACTAGATACATTCAGAGAAATGAAATCGAATTCATTAAATCTAGGTCAAACAAAAATCATGATATTTGGAAAATATGAAATAAATAAACAGGTAAAGGTTCAAGTAGAGGGTGTAAATAGAGAAAAGGTGATTGAAGACAAATTTCTAGAAAAATGTAAGGATGAGTACGAGCACATTACAACTCTACAAAGCTGATTTCCTTTGATCTGAGCGTCTCCATGGCTCCAGTGCTGATCTCCTATCAGATCAAAGGAGATCAGGGCCTTTTGCCATGGAGATGCTCAGATCCAAGATTTCCTCCGGCTTTGATCTCCGTTGATCTCCATCCGGTGCCTCTCCCATCCACTTTGTGATGAAAGGCTCATTATTGTTCTTTTTCACAACCTTGGTGATGACGTCATCATTAGATTCAGGTATGATGAAGCAGGCAGAGAACTAAAACATGCAGGACACCAGCACTCTCTGACCCAGTTTGGACACCCTGTCGTAGACCATCAAGAGACAGCTTAGTTTTATCCTACTGATGACGTGTTGCTGCAATAGTCATCTTGCTCAGTTTCAAGTTTTTTCCCACAGACATCAGAGCACTCTGTAACAGGATTTGACAGATAGTGACGGGGCGCGGCCAGCAGGGGCCAGCAGCGAGGCTGACTTGCTCTTTGACCGTGTGACTGTGGTGACCAAATCCAGGGGGCGTATTACATTGGTTATTGATGTAGCTTAAAGAGGTGGAACAGATTAAACATTCAGATGAAACAATAAGCAAATAAAAGTCAAATGAAGAAAACGTACAAGGGCTTATTAGTCAATGATATCAGTGATTTCATGTCTGTTTGTTTTTTTACTATTTCCAATAAAAACCACAGAAAGATTAAAAGAGACAACAGATGGATATCATTACAAATGAGTCAGAAGAGAGGAATCCCTGGATAAACTAGTTATTGAGGTACAATCGGATGACTGGGAACTCATTTATAAAGGAAAAGACGCCCTGTCACTATGAGTGTACAATCAAACAATACAAGAGAAAGTGAAATATGGATCTGGACTCTGGGAGCAGTGGGCGGAGCTGAGGTTGCACCGTGAGAGAGAGCGAGAGAGAGAGAGAGAGAGAGAGAGAGAGAGAGTGGACAAAGATAGAGACTGAGACTGAGACTGAGTTTTACACTCGGACTTGGACTTGGAGTGGAGTGGATTAGTCTGGAGGCCCAGGCACATGACCACCTCAGCTTCCACTCAGAGCCCAGACCAGCTGTTCAGATTTGGACACTTGGAGCTGAGAAGGGGGAGGCTCCATGATTCCTCTTCATGCAGAGGTTTTATTTCCCTTTGCCACTGAAGGCAACACACTCACTAGCCACCAGTCCACAGATGAAAACACAAAATCATACGTGTACACAGAAAGTCCAGTTAAGATGGAGACGGGTTGTGAATGACACAGATGCTACTGGTACAGTATGAGAGTCTGACTGCTTTCAAAAGGTCCAGTGATCATACAAGCGTATCAGTCACTCTCATACTTTCTCATGGTTCTATTGACAATGAGAAGCAACAACACAACACTACTGCTTGGACATGTTTGCTGGATCACATCATGGATGATGGATGATGGATGGATGGATGGATGGATGGATGGATGGATGGATGGATGATGGATGTAATATACAGACATGACTTATGTTCACTCTGGAGGTGAGGGGGGAACTCCTGTTCTCACTTTCATTGTCACTTTAATTTGAAAAAAACATATATTCTATTTTCACCAAGATGTTAGTGAGTTAGTTTTACCAGTAAATGGCTGCTCCATCCTCACTTCTCCTATAACCAGGCCCAAACACACACACACCCCCCCCCCCCCCCCCCACACACACACACACACACACACACACACACAACAGCCGGGCCTCCTGGGGGTCGTTTGGAGGGTCATAATTTATTTACACATGTTATAGATAATATCAAAGTAAGTGATGTATTAGTCAATGATATCAGTGATTTCATGTCTGTTTGTTTTATTTTTTTTACTATTTACAATAAAAAACACAGAAACATTAAAACAGACAACAGATAGATGTCAACACAAATGAGTCAAAACAGAGCAGTCCCTGGAAAAACTAGTTATTGAGGTACAATCAGATGACTGGGAACTCATTTATAAATACGAGAAAAAGTGAAATATAAAGATGTTTAATGGATGACAAAGGGCTTAAAAAATGCATCCAAGGAGAAGAATACATGACATAGAGAATCCAATAAATGATGAACGAAGGAGATGGAAAATAAATCCAAGAAATGTAAAACAAAGTTCACTCATATGATGAGAAAATGTTAGAAGAATTCTTTTAAGAAAGTACCAGAAAACAATAAAGACCATGTCAGCAGTACATGGAAGGTTCTACATAGTATCATTCAACAGGCTTCCAGTAAGGATACCGTTATTGAAAACAGACACACTTCACAAACTACAGACCCACAATTCTCCCAAATCCTAGAAAAACTCTTCAACGACATACTAGATACATTCAGAGAAATGAAATCTAATTCATTAAATCTAGGTCAAACCAAAATCATGATATTTGGAAAATATGAAATAAATAAACAGGTAAAGGTTCAAGTAGAGAGTGTAAATAGAGAAAAGGTGATTGAAGACAAATTTCTAGAAAAATGTAAGGATGAGTACGAGCACATTACAACTCTACAAAGCTGATTTCCTTTGATCTGAGCGTCTCCATGGCTCCAGTGCTGATCTCCTATCAGATCAAAGGAGATCAGGGCCTTTTGCCATGGAGATGCTCAGATCCAAGATTTCCTCCGGCTTTGATCTCCGTTGATCTCCATCCGGTGCCTCTCCCATCCACTTTGTGATGAAAGGCTCATTATTGTTCTTTTTCACAACCTTGGTGATGACGTCATCATTAGATTCAGGTATGATGAAGCAGGCAGAGAACTAAAACATGCAGGACACCAGCACTCTCTGACCCAGTTTGGACACCCTGTCGTAGACCATCAAGAGACAGCTTAGTTTTATCCTACTGATGACGTGTTGCTGCAATAGTCATCTTGCTCAGTTTCAAGTTTTTTCCCACAGACATCAGAGCACTCTGTAACAGGATTTGACAGATAGTGACGGGGCGCGGCCAGCAGGGGCCAGCAGCGAGGCTGACTTGCTCTTTGACCGTGTGACTGTGGTGACCAAATCCAGGGGGCGTATTACATTGGTTATTGATGTAGCTTAAAGAGGTGGAACAGATTAAACATTCAGATGAAACAATCAGCAAATAAAAGTCAAATGAAGAAAACGTACAAGGGCTTATTAGTCAATGATATCAGTGATTTCATGTCTGTTTGTTTTTTTACTATTTCCAATAAAAACCACAGAAAGATTAAAAGAGACAACAGATGGATATCATTACAAATGAGTCAGAAGAGAGGAATCCCTGGATAAACTAGTTATTGAGGTACAATCGGATGACTGGGAACTCATTTATAAAGGAAAAGACGCCCTGTCACTATGAGTGTACAATCAAACAATACAAGAGAAAGTGAAATATGGATCTGGACTCTGGGAGCAGTGGGCGGAGCTGAGGTTGCACCGTGAGAGAGAGCGAGAGAGAGAGAGAGAGAGAGAGAGAGAGCGAGAGAGAGAGTGGACAAAGATAGAGACTGAGACTGAGACTGAGTTTTACACTCGGACTTGGACTTGGAGTGGAGTGGATTAGTCTGGAGGCCCAGGCACATGACCACCTCAGCTTCCACTCAGAGCCCAGACCAGCTGTTCAGATTTGGACACTTGGAGCTGAGAAGGGGGAGGCTCCATGATTCCTCTTCATGCAGAGGTTTTATTTCCCTTTGCCACTGAAGGCAACACACTCACTAGCCACCAGTCCACAGATGAAAACACAAAATCATATGTGTACACAGAAAGTCCAGTTAAGATGGAGACGGGTTGTGAATGACACAGATGCTACTGGTACAGTATGAGAGTCTGACTGCTTTCAAAAGGTCCAGTGATCATACAAGCGTATCAGTCACTCTCATACTTTCTCATGGTTCTATTGACAATGAGAAGCAACAACACAACACTACTGCTTGGACATGTTTGCTGGATCACATCATGGATGATGGATGATGGATGGATGGATGGATGGATGGATGGATGGATGGATGGATGATGGATGTAATATACAGACATGACTTATGTTCACTCTGGAGGTGAGGGGGGAACTCCTGTTCTCACTTTCATTGTCACTTTAATTTGAAAAAAACATATATTCTATTTTCACCAAGATGTTAGTGAGTTAGTTTTACCAGTAAATGGCTGCTCCATCCTCACTTCTCCTATAACCAGGCCCAAACACACACACACCCCCCCCCCCCCCCCCCACACACACACACACACACACACACACACACACACACACACACACAACAGCCGGGCCTCCTGGGGGTCGTTTGGAGGGTCATAATTTATTTACACATGTTATAGATAATATCAAAGTAAGTGATGTATTAGTCAATGATATCAGTGATTTCATGTCTGTTTGTTTTAGTTTTTTTACTATTTACAATAAAAAACACAGAAACATTAAAACAGACAACAGATAGATGTCAACACAAATGAGTCAAAACAGAGCAGTCCCTGGAAAAACTAGTTATTGAGGTACAATCAGATGACTGGGAACTCATTTATAAATACGAGAAAAAGTGAAATATAAAGATGTTTAATGGATGACAAAGGGCTTAAAAAATGCATCCAAGGAGAAGAATACATGACATAGAGAATCCAATAAATGATGAACGAAGGAGATGGAAAATAAATCCAAGAAATGTAAAACAAAGTTCACTCATATGATGAGAAAATGTTAGAAGAATTCTTTTAAGAAAGTACCAGAAAACAATAAAGACCATGTCAGCAGTACATAGAAGGTTCTACATAGTATCATTCAACAGGCTTCCAGTAAGGATACCGTTATTGAAAACAGACACACTTCACAAACTACAGACCCACAATTCTCCCAAATCCTAGAAAAACTCTTCAACGACATACTAGATACATTCAGAGAAATGAAATCTAATTCATTAAATCTAGGTCAAACAAAAATCATGATATTTGGAAAATATGAAATAAATAAACAGGTAAAGGTTCAAGTAGAGAGTGTAAATAGAGAAAAGGTGATTGAAGACAAATTTCTAGAAAAATGTAATGATGAGTACGAGCACATTACAACTCTACAAAGCTGATTTCCTTTGATCTGAGCGTCTCCATGGCTCCAGTGCTGATCTCCTATCAGATCAAAGGAGATCAGGGCCTTTTGCCATGGAGATGCTCAGATCCAAGATTTCCTCCGGCTTTGATCTCCGTTGATCTCCATCCGGTGCCTCTCCCATCCACTTTGTGATGAAAGGCTCATTATTGTTCTTTTTCACAACCTTGGTGATGACGTCATCATTAGATTCAGGTATGATGAAGCAGGCAGAGAACTAAAACATGCAGGACACCAGCACTCTCTGACCCAGTTTGGACACCCTGTCGTAGACCATCAAGAGACAGCTTAGTTTTATCCTACTGATGACGTGTTGCTGCAATAGTCATCTTGCTCAGTTTCAAGTTTTTTCCCACAGACATCAGAGCACTCTGTAACAGGATTTGACAGATAGTGACGGGGCGCGGCCAGCAGGGGCCAGCAGCGAGGCTGACTTGCTCTTTGACCGTGTGACTGTGGTGACCAAATCCAGGGGGCGTATTACATTGGTTATTGATGTAGCTTAAAGAGGTGGAACAGATTAAACATTCAGATGAAACAATCAGCAAATAAAAGTCAAATGAAGAAAACGTACAAGGGCTTATTAGTCAATGATATCAGTGATTTCATGTCTGTTTGTTTTTTTACTATTTCCAATAAAAACCACAGAAAGATTAAAAGAGACAACAGATGGATATCATTACAAATGAGTCAGAAGAGAGGAATCCCTGGATAAACTAGTTATTGAGGTACAATCGGATGACTGGGAACTCATTTATAAAGGAAAAGACGCCCTGTCACTATGAGTGTACAATCAAACAATACAAGAGAAAGTGAAATATGGATCTGGACTCTGGGAGCAGTGGGCGGAGCTGAGGTTGCACCGTGAGAGAGAGCGAGAGAGAGAGAGAGAGAGAGAGAGAGAGAGAGCGAGAGTGGACAAAGATAGAGACTGAGACTGAGACTGAGTTTTACACTCGGACTTGGACTTGGAGTGGAGTGGATTAGTCTGGAGGCCCAGGCACATGACCACCTCAGCTTCCACTCAGAGCCCAGACCAGCTGTTCAGATTTGGACACTTGGAGCTGAGAAGGGGGAGGCTCCATGATTCCTCTTCATGCAGAGGTTTTATTTCCCTTTGCCACTGAAGGCAACACACTCACTAGCCACCAGTCCACAGATGAAAACACAAAATCATATGTGTACACAGAAAGTCCAGTTAAGATGGAGACGGGTTGTGAATGACACAGATGCTACTGGTACAGTATGAGAGTCTGACTGCTTTCAAAAGGTCCAGTGATCATACAAGCGTATCAGTCACTCTCATACTTTCTCATGGTTCTATTGACAATGAGAAGCAACAACACAACACTACTGCTTGGACATGTTTGCTGGATCACATCATGGATGATGGATGATGGATGGATGGATGGATGGATGATGGATGTAATATACAGACATGACTTATGTTCACTCTGGAGGTGAGGGGGGAACTCCTGTTCTCACTTTCATTGTCACTTTAATTTGAAAAAAACATATATTCTATTTTCACCAAGATGTTAGTGAGTTAGTTTTACCAGTAAATGGCTGCTCCATCCTCACTTCTCCTATAACCAGGCCCAAACACACACACACCCCCCCCCCCCCCCCCACACACACACACACACACACACACACACACACACACACACAACAGCCGGGCCTCCTGGGGGTCGTTTGGAGGGTCATAATTTATTTACACATGTTATAGATAATATCAAAGTAAGTGATGTATTAGTCAATGATATCAGTGATTTCATGTCTGTTTGTTTTAGTTTTTTTACTATTTACAATAAAAAACACAGAAACATTAAAACAGACAACAGATAGATGTCAACACAAATGAGTCAAAACAGAGCAGTCCCTGGAAAAACTAGTTATTGAGGTACAATCAGATGACTGGGAACTCATTTATAAATACGAGAAAAAGTGAAATATAAAGATGTTTAATGGATGACAAAGGGCTTAAAAAATGCATCCAAGGAGAAGAATACATGACATAGAGAATCCAATAAATGATGAACGAAGGAGATGGAAAATAAATCCAAGAAATGTAAAACAAAGTTCACTCATATGATGAGAAAATGTTAGAAGAATTCTTTTAAGAAAGTACCAGAAAACAATAAAGACCATGTCAGCAGTACATAGAAGGTTCTACATAGTATCATTCAACAGGCTTCCAGTAAGGATACCGTTATTGAAAACAGACACACTTCACAAACTACAGACCCACAATTCTCCCAAATCCTAGAAAAACTCTTCAACGACATACTAGATACATTCAGAGAAATGAAATCTAATTCATTAAATCTAGGTCAAACAAAAATCATGATATTTGGAAAATATGAAATAAATAAACAGGTAAAGGTTCAAGTAGAGAGTGTAAATAGAGAAAAGGTGATTGAAGACAAATTTCTAGAAAAATGTAAGGATGAGTACGAGCACATTACAACTCTACAAAGCTGATTTCCTTTGATCTGAGCGTCTCCATGGCTCCAGTGCTGATCTCCTATCAGATCAAAGGAGATCAGGGCCTTTTGCCATGGAGATGCTCAGATCCAAGATTTCCTCCGGCTTTGATCTCCGTTGATCTCCATCCGGTGCCTCTCCCATCCACTTTGTGATGAAAGGCTCATTATTGTTCTTTTTCACAACCTTGGTGATGACGTCATCATTAGATTCAGGTATGATGAAGCAGGCAGAGAACTAAAACATGCAGGACACCAGCACTCTCTGACCCAGTTTGGACACCCTGTCGTAGACCATCAAGAGACAGCTTAGTTTTATCCTACTGATGACGTGTTGCTGCAATAGTCATCTTGCTCAGTTTCAAGTTTTTTCCCACAGACATCAGAGCACTCTGTAACAGGATTTGACAGATAGTGACGGGGCGCGGCCAGCAGGGGCCAGCAGCGAGGCTGACTTGCTCTTTGACCGTGTGACTGTGGTGACCAAATCCAGGGGGCGTATTACATTGGTTATTGATGTAGCTTAAAGAGGTGGAACAGATTAAACATTCAGATGAAACAATCAGCAAATAAAAGTCAAATGAAGAAAACGTACAAGGGCTTATTAGTCAATGATATCAGTGATTTCATGTCTGTTTGTTTTTTTACTATTTCCAATAAAAACCACAGAAAGATTAAAAGAGACAACAGATGGATATCATTACAAATGAGTCAGAAGAGAGGAATCCCTGGATAAACTAGTTATTGAGGTACAATCGGATGACTGGGAACTCATTTATAAAGGAAAAGACGCCCTGTCACTATGAGTGTACAATCAAACAATACAAGAGAAAGTGAAATATGGATCTGGACTCTGGGAGCAGTGGGCGGAGCTGAGGTTGCACCGTGAGAGAGAGCGAGAGAGAGAGAGAGAGAGAGAGAGAGAGAGAGCGAGAGTGGACAAAGATAGAGACTGAGACTGAGACTGAGTTTTACACTCGGACTTGGACTTGGAGTGGAGTGGATTAGTCTGGAGGCCCAGGCACATGACCACCTCAGCTTCCACTCAGAGCCCAGACCAGCTGTTCAGATTTGGACACTTGGAGCTGAGAAGGGGGAGGCTCCATGATTCCTCTTCATGCAGAGGTTTTATTTCCCTTTGCCACTGAAGGCAACACACTCACTAGCCACCAGTCCACAGATGAAAACACAAAATCATATGTGTACACAGAAAGTCCAGTTAAGATGGAGACGGGTTGTGAATGACACAGATGCTACTGGTACAGTATGAGAGTCTGACTGCTTTCAAAAGGTCCAGTGATCATACAAGCGTATCAGTCACTCTCATACTTTCTCATGGTTCTATTGACAATGAGAAGCAACAACACAACACTACTGCTTGGACATGTTTGCTGGATCACATCATGGATGATGGATGATGGATGGATGGATGGATGGATGATGGATGTAATATACAGACATGACTTATGTTCACTCTGGAGGTGAGGGGGGAACTCCTGTTCTCACTTTCATTGTCACTTTAATTTGAAAAAAACATATATTCTATTTTCACCAAGATGTTAGTGAGTTAGTTTTACCAGTAAATGGCTGCTCCATCCTCACTTCTCCTATAACCAGGCCCAAACACACACACACCCCCCCCCCCCCCCCACACACACACACACACACACACACACACACACACACACACAACAGCCGGGCCTCCTGGGGGTCGTTTGGAGGGTCATAATTTATTTACACATGTTATAGATAATATCAAAGTAAGTGATGTATTAGTCAATGATATCAGTGATTTCATGTCTGTTTGTTTTAGTTTTTTTACTATTTACAATAAAAAACACAGAAACATTAAAACAGACAACAGATAGATGTCAACACAAATGAGTCAAAACAGAGCAGTCCCTGGAAAAACTAGTTATTGAGGTACAATCAGATGACTGGGAACTCATTTATAAATACGAGAAAAAGTGAAATATAAAGATGTTTAATGGATGACAAAGGGCTTAAAAAATGCATCCAAGGAGAAGAATACATGACATAGAGAATCCAATAAATGATGAACGAAGGAGATGGAAAATAAATCCAAGAAATGTAAAACAAAGTTCACTCATATGATGAGAAAATGTTAGAAGAATTCTTTTAAGAAAGTACCAGAAAACAATAAAGACCATGTCAGCAGTACATAGAAGGTTCTACATAGTATCATTCAACAGGCTTCCAGTAAGGATACCGTTATTGAAAACAGACACACTTCACAAACTACAGACCCACAATTCTCCCAAATCCTAGAAAAACTCTTCAACGACATACTAGATACATTCAGAGAAATGAAATCTAATTCATTAAATCTAGGTCAAACAAAAATCATGATATTTGGAAAATATGAAATAAATAAACAGGTAAAGGTTCAAGTAGAGAGTGTAAATAGAGAAAAGGTGATTGAAGACAAATTTCTAGAAAAATGTAAGGATGAGTACGAGCACATTACAACTCTACAAAGCTGATTTCCTTTGATCTGAGCGTCTCCATGGCTCCAGTGCTGATCTCCTATCAGATCAAAGGAGATCAGGGCCTTTTGCCATGGAGATGCTCAGATCCAAGATTTCCTCCGGCTTTGATCTCCGTTGATCTCCATCCGGTGCCTCTCCCATCCACTTTGTGATGAAAGGCTCATTATTGTTCTTTTTCACAACCTTGGTGATGACGTCATCATTAGATTCAGGTATGATGAAGCAGGCAGAGAACTAAAACATGCAGGACACCAGCACTCTCTGACCCAGTTTGGACACCCTGTCGTAGACCATCAAGAGACAGCTTAGTTTTATCCTACTGATGACGTGTTGCTGCAATAGTCATCTTGCTCAGTTTCAAGTTTTTTCCCACAGACATCAGAGCACTCTGTAACAGGATTTGACAGATAGTGACGGGGCGCGGCCAGCAGGGGCCAGCAGCGAGGCTGACTTGCTCTTTGACCGTGTGACTGTGGTGACCAAATCCAGGGGGCGTATTACATTGGTTATTGATGTAGCTTAAAGAGGTGGAACAGATTAAACATTCAGATGAAACAATCAGCAAATAAAAGTCAAATGAAGAAAACGTACAAGGGCTTATTAGTCAATGATATCAGTGATTTCATGTCTGTTTGTTTTTTTACTATTTCCAATAAAAACCACAGAAAGATTAAAAGAGACAACAGATGGATATCATTACAAATGAGTCAGAAGAGAGGAATCCCTGGATAAACTAGTTATTGAGGTACAATCGGATGACTGGGAACTCATTTATAAAGGAAAAGACGCCCTGTCACTATGAGTGTACAATCAAACAATACAAGAGAAAGTGAAATATGGATCTGGACTCTGGGAGCAGTGGGCGGAGCTGAGGTTGCACCGTGAGAGAGAGCGAGAGAGAGAGAGAGAGAGAGAGAGAGAGAGAGAGAGAGAGAGAGTGGACAAAGATAGAGACTGAGACTGAGACTGAGTTTTACACTCGGACTTGGACTTGGAGTGGAGTGGATTAGTCTGGAGGCCCAGGCACATGACCACCTCAGCTTCCACTCAGAGCCCAGACCAGCTGTTCAGATTTGGACACTTGGAGCTGAGAAGGGGGAGGCTCCATGATTCCTCTTCATGCAGAGGTTTTATTTCCCTTTGCCACTGAAGGCAACACACTCACTAGCCACCAGTCCACAGATGAAAACACAAAATCATATGTGTACACAGAAAGTCCAGTTAAGATGGAGACGGGTTGTGAATGACACAGATGCTACTGGTACAGTATGAGAGTCTGACTGCTTTCAAAAGGTCCAGTGATCATACAAGCGTATCAGTCACTCTCATACTTTCTCATGGTTCTATTGACAATGAGAAGCAACAACAAAACACTACTGCTTGGACATGTTTGCTGGATCACATCATGGATGATGGATGATGGATGGATGGATGGATGGATGGATGGATGGATGGATGGATGATGGATGTAATATACAGACATGACTTATGTTCACTCTGGAGGTGAGGGGGGAACTCCTGTTCTCACTTTCATTGTCACTTTAATTTGAAAAAAACATATATTCTATTTTCACCAAGATGTTAGTGAGTTAGTTTTACCAGTAAATGGCTGCTCCATCCTCACTTCTCCTATAACCAGGCCCAAACACACACACCCCCCCCCCCCCCCACACACACACACACACACACACACACACACACACACACACACACAACAGCCGGGCCTCCTGGGGGTCGTTTGGAGGGTCATAATTTATTTACACATGTTATAGATAATATCAAAGTAAGTGATGTATTAGTCAATGATATCAGTGATTTCATGTCTGTTTGTTTTAGTTTTTTTACTATTTACAATAAAAACCACAGAAACATTAAAACAGACAACAGATAGATGTCAACACAAATGAGTCAAAACAGAGCAGTCCCTGGAAAAACTAGTTATTGAGGTACAATCAGATGACTGGGAACTCATTTATAAATACGAGAAAAAGTGAAATATAAAGATGTTTAATGGATGACAAAGGGCTTAAAAAATGCATCCAAGGAGAAGAATACATGACATAGAGAATCCAATAAATGATGAACGAAGGAGATGGAAAATAAATCCAAGAAATGTAAAACAAAGTTCACTCATATGATGAGAAAATGTTAGAAGAATTCTTTTAAGAAAGTACCAGAAAACAATAAAGACCATGTCAGCAGTACATGGAAGGTTCTACATAGTATCATTCAACAGGCTTCCAGTAAGGATACCGTTATTGAAAACAGACACACTTCACAAACTACAGGCCCACAATTCTCCCAAATCCTAGAAAAACTCTTCAACGACATACTAGATACATTCAGAGAAATGAAATCTAATTCATTAAATATAGGTCAAACCAAAATCATGATATTTGGAAAATATGAAATAAATAAACAGGTAAAGGTTCAAGTAGAGAGTGTAAATAGAGAAAAGGTGATTGAAGACAAATTTCTAGAAAAATGTAAGGATGAGTACGAGCACATTACAACTCTACAAAGCTGATTTCCTTTGATCTGAGCGTCTCCATGGCTCCAGTGCTGATCTCCTATCAGATCAAAGGAGATCAGGGCCTTTTGCCATGGAGATGCTCAGATCCAAGATTTCCTCCGGCTTTGATCTCTGTTGATCTCCATCCGGTGCCTCTCCCATCCACTTTGTGATGAAAGGCTCATTATTGTTCTTTTTCACAACCTTGGTGATGACGTCATCATTAGATTCAGGTATGATGAAGCAGGCAGAGAACTAAAACATGCAGGACACCAGCACTCTCTGACCCAGTTTGGACACCCTGTCGTAGACCATCAAGAGACAGCTTAGTTTTATCCTACTGATGACGTGTTGCTGCAATAGTCATCTTGCTCAGTTTCAAGTTTTTTCCCACAGACACCAGAGCACTCTGTAACAGAATTTGACAGATAGTGACGGGGCGCGGCCGGCAGGGGCCAGCAGCGAGGCTGACTTGCTCTTTGACCGTGTGACTGTGGTGACCAAATCCAGGGGGCGTATTACATTGGTTATTGATGTAGCTTAAAGAGGTGGAACAGATTAAACATTCAGATGAAACAATCAGCAAATAAAAGTCAAATGAAGAAAACGTACAAGGGCTTATTAGTCAATGATATCAGTGATTTCATGTCTGTTTGTTTTTTTACTATTTCCAATAAAAACCACAGAAAGATTAAAAGAGACAACAGATGGATATCATTACAAATGAGTCAGAAGAGAGGAATCCCTGGATAAACTAGTTATTGAGGTACAATCGGATGACTGGGAACTCATTTATAAAGGAAAAGACGCCCTGTCACTATGAGTGTACAATCAAACAATACAAGAGAAAGTGAAATATGGATCTGGACTCTGGGAGCAGTGGGCGGAGCTGAGGTTGCACCGTGAGAGAGAGCGAGAGAGAGAGAGAGAGAGAGAGAGAGAGAGAGAGAGAGAGAGAGAGAGAGAGAGAGAGAGAGAGTGGACAAAGATAGAGACTGAGACTGAGACTGAGTTTTACACTCGGACTTGGACTTGGAGTGGAGTGGATTAGTCTGGAGGCCCAGGCACATGACCACCTCAGCTTCCACTCAGAGCCCAGACCAGCTGTTCAGATTTGGACACTTGGAGCTGAGAAGGGGGAGGCTCCATGATTCCTCTTCATGCAGAGGTTTTATTTCCCTTTGCCACTGAAGGCAACACACTCACTAGCCACCAGTCCACAGATGAAAACACAAAATCATATGTGTACACAGAAAGTCCAGTTAAGATGGAGACGGGTTGTGAATGACACAGATGCTACTGGTACAGTATGAGAGTCTGACTGCTTTCAAAAGGTCCAGTGATCATACAAGCGTATCAGTCACTCTCATACTTTCTCATGGTTCTATTGACAATGAGAAGCAACAACACAACACTACTGCTTGGACATGTTTGCTGGATCACATCATGGATGATGGATGATGGATGGATGGATGGATGGATGGATGGATGGATGGATGGATGATGGATGTAATATACAGACATGACTTATGTTCACTCTGGAGGTGAGGGGGGAACTCCTGTTCTCACTTTCATTGTCACTTTAATTTGAAAAAAACATATATTCTATTTTCACCAAGATGTTAGTGAGTTAGTTTTACCAGTAAATGGCTGCTCCATCCTCACTTCTCCTATAACCAGGCCCAAACACACACACACCCCCCCCCCCACACACACACACACACACACACACACAACAGCCGGGCCTCCTGGGGGTCGTTTGGAGGGTCATAATTTATTTACACATGTTATAGATAATATCAAAGTAAGTGATGTATTAGTCAATGATATCAGTGATTTCATGTCTGTTTGTTTTATTTTTTTTACTATTTACAATAAAAAACACAGAAACATTAAAACAGACAACAGATAGATGTCAACACAAATGAGTCAAAACAGAGCAGTCCCTGGAAAAACTAGTTATTGAGGTACAATCAGGTGACTGGGAACTCATTTATAAATACGAGAAAAAGTGAAATATAAAGATGTTTAATGGATGACAAAGGGCTTAAAAAATGCATCCAAGGAGAAGAATACATGACATAGAGAATCCAATAAATGATGAATGAAGGAGATGGAAAATAAATCCAAGAAATGTAAAACAAAGTTCACTCATATGATGAGAAAATGTTAGAAGAATTCTTTTAAGAAAGTACCAGAAAACAATAAAGACCATGTCAGCAGTACATAGAAGGTTCTACATAGTATCATTCAAAAGGCTTCCAGTAAGGATACCGTTATTGAAAACAGACACACTTCACAAACTACAGACCCACAATTCTCCCAAATCCTAGAAAAACTCTTCAACGACATACTAGATACATTCAGAGAAATGAAATCGAATTCATTAAATCTAGGTCAAACAAAAATCATGATATTTGGAAAATATGAAATAAATAAACAGGTAAAGGTTCAAGTAGAGGGTGTAAATAGAGAAAAGGTGATTGAAGACAAATTTCTAGAAAAATGTAAGGATGAGTACGAGCACATTACAACTCTACAAAGCTGATTTCCTTTGATCTGAGCGTCTCCATGGCTCCAGTGCTGATCTCCTATCAGATCAAAGGAGATCAGGGCCTTTTGCCATGGAGATGCTCAGATCCAAGATTTCCTCCGGCTTTGATCTCCGTTGATCTCCATCCGGTGCCTCTCCCATCCACTTTGTGATGAAAGGCTCATTATTGTTCTTTTTCACAACCTTGGTGATGACGTCATCATTAGATTCAGGTATGATGAAGCAGGCAGAGAACTAAAACATGCAGGACACCAGCACTCTCTGACCCAGTTTGGACACCCTGTCGTAGACCATCAAGAGACAGCTTAGTTTTATCCTACTGATGACGTGTTGCTGCAATAGTCATCTTGCTCAGTTTCAAGTTTTTTCCCACAGACATCAGAGCACTCTGTAACAGGATTTGACAGATAGTGACGGGGCGCGGCCAGCAGGGGCCAGCAGCGAGGCTGACTTGCTCTTTGACCGTGTGACTGTGGTGACCAAATCCAGGGGGCGTATTACATTGGTTATTGATGTAGCTTAAAGAGGTGGAACAGATTAAACATTCAGATGAAACAATAAGCAAATAAAAGTCAAATGAAGAAAACGTACAAGGGCTTATTAGTCAATGATATCAGTGATTTCATGTCTGTTTGTTTTTTTACTATTTCCAATAAAAACCACAGAAAGATTAAAAGAGACAACAGATGGATATCATTACAAATGAGTCAGAAGAGAGGAATCCCTGGATAAACTAGTTATTGAGGTACAATCGGATGACTGGGAACTCATTTATAAAGGAAAAGACGCCCTGTCACTATGAGTGTACAATCAAACAATACAAGAGAAAGTGAAATATGGATCTGGACTCTGGGAGCAGTGGGCGGAGCTGAGGTTGCACCGTGAGAGAGAGCGAGAGAGAGAGAGAGAGAGAGAGAGAGAGAGAGTGGACAAAGATAGAGACTGAGACTGAGACTGAGTTTTACACTCGGACTTGGACTTGGAGTGGAGTGGATTAGTCTGGAGGCCCAGGCACATGACCACCTCAGCTTCCACTCAGAGCCCAGACCAGCTGTTCAGATTTGGACACTTGGAGCTGAGAAGGGGGAGGCTCCATGATTCCTCTTCATGCAGAGGTTTTATTTCCCTTTGCCACTGAAGGCAACACACTCACTAGCCACCAGTCCACAGATGAAAACACAAAATCATACGTGTACACAGAAAGTCCAGTTAAGATGGAGACGGGTTGTGAATGACACAGATGCTACTGGTACAGTATGAGAGTCTGACTGCTTTCAAAAGGTCCAGTGATCATACAAGCGTATCAGTCACTCTCATACTTTCTCATGGTTCTATTGACAATGAGAAGCAACAACACAACACTACTGCTTGGACATGTTTGCTGGATCACATCATGGATGATGGATGATGGATGGATGGATGGATGGATGGATGGATGGATGGATGGATGATGGATGTAATATACAGACATGACTTATGTTCACTCTGGAGGTGAGGGGGGAACTCCTGTTCTCACTTTCATTGTCACTTTAATTTGAAAAAAACATATATTCTATTTTCACCAAGATGTTAGTGAGTTAGTTTTACCAGTAAATGGCTGCTCCATCCTCACTTCTCCTATAACCAGGCCCAAACACACACACACCCCCCCCCCCCCCCACACACACACACACACACACACACACACACACAACAGCCGGGCCTCCTGGGGGTCGTTTGGAGGGTCATAATTTATTTACACATGTTATAGATAATATCAAAGTAAGTGATGTATTAGTCAATGATATCAGTGATTTCATGTCTGTTTGTTTTATTTTTTTTACTATTTACAATAAAAAACACAGAAACATTAAAACAGACAACAGATAGATGTCAACACAAATGAGTCAAAACAGAGCAGTCCCTGGAAAAACTAGTTATTGAGGTACAATCAGATGACTGGGAACTCATTTATAAATACGAGAAAAAGTGAAATATAAAGATGTTTAATGGATGACAAAGGGCTTAAAAAATGCATCCAAGGAGAAGAATACATGACATAGAGAATCCAATAAATGATGAACGAAGGAGATGGAAAATAAATCCAAGAAATGTAAAACAAAGTTCACTCATATGATGAGAAAATGTTAGAAGAATTCTTTTAAGAAAGTACCAGAAAACAATAAAGACCATGTCAGCAGTACATGGAAGGTTCTACATAGTATCATTCAACAGGCTTCCAGTAAGGATACCGTTATTGAAAACAGACACACTTCACAAACTACAGACCCACAATTCTCCCAAATCCTAGAAAAACTCTTCAACGACATACTAGATACATTCAGAGAAATGAAATCTAATTCATTAAATCTAGGTCAAACCAAAATCATGATATTTGGAAAATATGAAATAAATAAACAGGTAAAGGTTCAAGTAGAGAGTGTAAATAGAGAAAAGGTGATTGAAGACAAATTTCTAGAAAAATGTAAGGATGAGTACGAGCACATTACAACTCTACAAAGCTGATTTCCTTTGATCTGAGCGTCTCCATGGCTCCAGTGCTGATCTCCTATCAGATCAAAGGAGATCAGGGCCTTTTGCCATGGAGATGCTCAGATCCAAGATTTCCTCCGGCTTTGATCTCCGTTGATCTCCATCCGGTGCCTCTCCCATCCACTTTGTGATGAAAGGCTCATTATTGTTCTTTTTCACAACCTTGGTGATGACGTCATCATTAGATTCAGGTATGATGAAGCAGGCAGAGAACTAAAACATGCAGGACACCAGCACTCTCTGACCCAGTTTGGACACCCTGTCGTAGACCATCAAGAGACAGCTTAGTTTTATCCTACTGATGACGTGTTGCTGCAATAGTCATCTTGCTCAGTTTCAAGTTTTTTCCCACAGACATCAGAGCACTCTGTAACAGGATTTGACAGATAGTGACGGGGCGCGGCCAGCAGGGGCCAGCAGCGAGGCTGACTTGCTCTTTGACCGTGTGACTGTGGTGACCAAATCCAGGGGGCGTATTACATTGGTTATTGATGTAGCTTAAAGAGGTGGAACAGATTAAACATTCAGATGAAACAATCAGCAAATAAAAGTCAAATGAAGAAAACGTACAAGGGCTTATTAGTCAATGATATCAGTGATTTCATGTCTGTTTGTTTTTTTACTATTTCCAATAAAAACCACAGAAAGATTAAAAGAGACAACAGATGGATATCATTACAAATGAGTCAGAAGAGAGGAATCCCTGCATAAACTAGTTATTGAGGTACAATCGGATGACTGGGAACTCATTTATAAAGGAAAAGACGCCCTGTCACTATGAGTGTACAATCAAACAATACAAGAGAAAGTGAAATATGGATCTGGACTCTGGGAGCAGTGGGCGGAGCTGAGGTTGCACCGTGAGAGAGAGCGAGAGAGAGAGAGAGAGAGAGAGAGAGCGAGAGAGAGAGTGGACAAAGATAGAGACTGAGACTGAGACTGAGTTTTACACTCGGACTTGGACTTGGAGTGGAGTGGATTAGTCTGGAGGCCCAGGCACATGACCACCTCAGCTTCCACTCAGAGCCCAGACCAGCTGTTCAGATTTGGACACTTGGAGCTGAGAAGGGGGAGGCTCCATGATTCCTCTTCATGCAGAGGTTTTATTTCCCTTTGCCACTGAAGGCAACACACTCACTAGCCACCAGTCCACAGATGAAAACACAAAATCATATGTGTACACAGAAAGTCCAGTTAAGATGGAGACGGGTTGTGAATGACACAGATGCTACTGGTACAGTATGAGAGTCTGACTGCTTTCAAAAGGTCCAGTGATCATACAAGCGTATCAGTCACTCTCATACTTTCTCATGGTTCTATTGACAATGAGAAGCAACAACACAACACTACTGCTTGGACATGTTTGCTGGATCACATCATGGATGATGGATGATGGATGGATGGATGGATGGATGGATGGATGGATGGATGGATGGATGATGGATGTAATATACAGACATGACTTATGTTCACTCTGGAGGTGAGGGGGGAACTCCTGTTCTCACTTTCATTGTCACTTTAATTTGAAAAAAACATATATTCTATTTTCACCAAGATGTTAGTGAGTTAGTTTTACCAGTAAATGGCTGCTCCATCCTCACTTCTCCTATAACCAGGCCCAAACACACACACCCCCCCCCCCCCCCCCCCCCCCCACACACACACACACACACACACACACACACACACACACACAACAGCCGGGCCTCCTGGGGGTCGTTTGGAGGGTCATAATTTATTTACACATGTTATAGATAATATCAAAGTAAGTGATGTATTAGTCAATGATATCAGTGATTTCATGTCTGTTTGTTTTAGTTTTTTTACTATTTACAATAAAAAACACAGAAACATTAAAACAGACAACAGATAGATGTCAACACAAATGAGTCAAAACAGAGCAGTCCCTGGAAAAACTAGTTATTGAGGTACAATCAGATGACTGGGAACTCATTTATAAATACGAGAAAAAGTGAAATATAAAGATGTTTAATGGATGACAAAGGGCTTAAAAAATGCATCCAAGGAGAAGAATACATGACATAGAGAATCCAATAAATGATGAACGAAGGAGATGGAAAATAAATCCAAGAAATGTAAAACAAAGTTCACTCATATGATGAGAAAATGTTAGAAGAATTCTTTTAAGAAAGTACCAGAAAACAATAAAGACCATGTCAGCAGTACATAGAAGGTTCTACATAGTATCATTCAACAGGCTTCCAGTAAGGATACCGTTATTGAAAACAGACACACTTCACAAACTACAGACCCACAATTCTCCCAAATCCTAGAAAAACTCTTCAACGACATACTAGATACATTCAGAGAAATGAAATCTAATTCATTAAATCTAGGTCAAACAAAAATCATGATATTTGGAAAATATGAAATAAATAAACAGGTAAAGGTTCAAGTAGAGAGTGTAAATAGAGAAAAGGTGATTGAAGACAAATTTCTAGAAAAATGTAAGGATGAGTACGAGCACATTACAACTCTACAAAGCTGATTTCCTTTGATCTGAGCGTCTCCATGGCTCCAGTGCTGATCTCCTATCAGATCAAAGGAGATCAGGGCCTTTTGCCATGGAGATGCTCAGATCCAAGATTTCCTCCGGCTTTGATCTCCGTTGATCTCCATCCGGTGCCTCTCCCATCCACTTTGTGATGAAAGGCTCATTATTGTTCTTTTTCACAACCTTGGTGATGACGTCATCATTAGATTCAGGTATGATGAAGCAGGCAGAGAACTAAAACATGCAGGACACCAGCACTCTCTGACCCAGTTTGGACACCCTGTCGTAGACCATCAAGAGACAGCTTAGTTTTATCCTACTGATGACGTGTTGCTGCAATAGTCATCTTGCTCAGTTTCAAGTTTTTTCCCACAGACATCAGAGCACTCTGTAACAGGATTTGACAGATAGTGACGGGGCGCGGCCAGCAGGGGCCAGCAGCGAGGCTGACTTGCTCTTTGACCGTGTGACTGTGGTGACCAAATCCAGGGGGCGTATTACATTGGTTATTGATGTAGCTTAAAGAGGTGGAACAGATTAAACATTCAGATGAAACAATCAGCAAATAAAAGTCAAATGAAGAAAACGTACAAGGGCTTATTAGTCAATGATATCAGTGATTTCATGTCTGTTTGTTTTTTTACTATTTCCAATAAAAACCACAGAAAGATTAAAAGAGACAACAGATGGATATCATTACAAATGAGTCAGAAGAGAGGAATCCCTGGATAAACTAGTTATTGAGGTACAATCGGATGACTGGGAACTCATTTATAAAGGAAAAGACGCCCTGTCACTATGAGTGTACAATCAAACAATACAAGAGAAAGTGAAATATGGATCTGGACTCTGGGAGCAGTGGGCGGAGCTGAGGTTGCACCGTGAGAGAGAGCGAGAGAGAGAGAGAGAGAGAGAGAGAGAGAGAGAGAGAGTGGACAAAGATAGAGACTGAGACTGAGACTGAGTTTTACACTCGGACTTGGACTTGGAGTGGAGTGGATTAGTCTGGAGGCCCAGGCACATGACCACCTCAGCTTCCACTCAGAGCCCAGACCAGCTGTTCAGATTTGGACACTTGGAGCTGAGAAGGGGGAGGCTCCATGATTCCTCTTCATGCAGAGGTTTTATTTCCCTTTGCCACTGAAGGCAACACACTCACTAGCCACCAGTCCACAGATGAAAACACAAAATCATATGTGTACACAGAAAGTCCAGTTAAGATGGAGACGGGTTGTGAATGACACAGATGCTACTGGTACAGTATGAGAGTCTGACTGCTTTCAAAAGGTCCAGTGATCATACAAGCGTATCAGTCACTCTCATACTTTCTCATGGTTCTATTGACAATGAGAAGCAACAACACAACACTACTGCTTGGACATGTTTGCTGGATCACATCATGGATGATGGATGATGGATGGATGGATGGATGGATGATGGATGTAATATACAGACATGACTTATGTTCACTCTGGAGGTGAGGGGGGAACTCCTGTTCTCACTTTCATTGTCACTTTAATTTGAAAAAAACATATATTCTATTTTCACCAAGATGTTAGTGAGTTAGTTTTACCAGTAAATGGCTGCTCCATCCTCACTTCTCCTATAACCAGGCCCAAACACACACACACCCCCCCCCCCCCCCCACACACACACACACACACACACACACACACACACACACACAACAGCCGGGCCTCCTGGGGGTCGTTTGGAGGGTCATAATTTATTTACACATGTTATAGATAATATCAAAGTAAGTGATGTATTAGTCAATGATATCAGTGATTTCATGTCTGTTTGTTTTAGTTTTTTTACTATTTACAATAAAAAACACAGAAACATTAAAACAGACAACAGATAGATGTCAACACAAATGAGTCAAAACAGAGCAGTCCCTGGAAAAACTAGTTATTGAGGTACAATCAGATGACTGGGAACTCATTTATAAATACGAGAAAAAGTGAAATATAAAGATGTTTAATGGATGACAAAGGGCTTAAAAAATGCATCCAAGGAGAAGAATACATGACATAGAGAATCCAATAAATGATGAACGAAGGAGATGGAAAATAAATCCAAGAAATGTAAAACAAAGTTCACTCATATGATGAGAAAATGTTAGAAGAATTCTTTTAAGAAAGTACCAGAAAACAATAAAGACCATGTCAGCAGTACATAGAAGGTTCTACATAGTATCATTCAACAGGCTTCCAGTAAGGATACCGTTATTGAAAACAGACACACTTCACAAACTACAGACCCACAATTCTCCCAAATCCTAGAAAAACTCTTCAACGACATACTAGATACATTCAGAGAAATGAAATCTAATTCATTAAATCTAGGTCAAACAAAAATCATGATATTTGGAAAATATGAAATAAATAAACAGGTAAAGGTTCAAGTAGAGAGTGTAAATAGAGAAAAGGTGATTGAAGACAAATTTCTAGAAAAATGTAAGGATGAGTACGAGCACATTACAACTCTACAAAGCTGATTTCCTTTGATCTGAGCGTCTCCATGGCTCCAGTGCTGATCTCCTATCAGATCAAAGGAGATCAGGGCCTTTTGCCATGGAGATGCTCAGATCCAAGATTTCCTCCGGCTTTGATCTCCGTTGATCTCCATCCGGTGCCTCTCCCATCCACTTTGTGATGAAAGGCTCATTATTGTTCTTTTTCACAACCTTGGTGATGACGTCATCATTAGATTCAGGTATGATGAAGCAGGCAGAGAACTAAAACATGCAGGACACCAGCACTCTCTGACCCAGTTTGGACACCCTGTCGTAGACCATCAAGAGACAGCTTAGTTTTATCCTACTGATGACGTGTTGCTGCAATAGTCATCTTGCTCAGTTTCAAGTTTTTTCCCACAGACATCAGAGCACTCTGTAACAGGATTTGACAGATAGTGACGGGGCGCGGCCAGCAGGGGCCAGCAGCGAGGCTGACTTGCTCTTTGACCGTGTGACTGTGGTGACCAAATCCAGGGGGCGTATTACATTGGTTATTGATGTAGCTTAAAGAGGTGGAACAGATTAAACATTCAGATGAAACAATCAGCAAATAAAAGTCAAATGAAGAAAACGTACAAGGGCTTATTAGTCAATGATATCAGTGATTTCATGTCTGTTTGTTTTTTTACTATTTCCAATAAAAACCACAGAAAGATTAAAAGAGACAACAGATGGATATCATTACAAATGAGTCAGAAGAGAGGAATCCCTGGATAAACTAGTTATTGAGGTACAATCGGATGACTGGGAACTCATTTATAAAGGAAAAGACGCCCTGTCACTATGAGTGTACAATCAAACAATACAAGAGAAAGTGAAATATGGATCTGGACTCTGGGAGCAGTGGGCGGAGCTGAGGTTGCACCGTGAGAGAGAGCGAGAGAGAGAGAGAGAGAGAGAGAGAGAGAGAGAGAGAGAGTGGACAAAGATAGAGACTGAGACTGAGACTGAGTTTTACACTCGGACTTGGACTTGGAGTGGAGTGGATTAGTCTGGAGGCCCAGGCACATGACCACCTCAGCTTCCACTCAGAGCCCAGACCAGCTGTTCAGATTTGGACACTTGGAGCTGAGAAGGGGGAGGCTCCATGATTCCTCTTCATGCAGAGGTTTTATTTCCCTTTGCCACTGAAGGCAACACACTCACTAGCCACCAGTCCACAGATGAAAACACAAAATCATATGTGTACACAGAAAGTCCAGTTAAGATGGAGACGGGTTGTGAATGACACAGATGCTACTGGTACAGTATGAGAGTCTGACTGCTTTCAAAAGGTCCAGTGATCATACAAGCGTATCAGTCACTCTCATACTTTCTCATGGTTCTATTGACAATGAGAAGCAACAACAAAACACTACTGCTTGGACATGTTTGCTGGATCACATCATGGATGATGGATGATGGATGGATGGATGGATGGATGGATGGATGGATGGATGGATGATGGATGTAATATACAGACATGACTTATGTTCACTCTGGAGGTGAGGGGGGAACTCCTGTTCTCACTTTCATTGTCACTTTAATTTGAAAAAAACATATATTCTATTTTCACCAAGATGTTAGTGAGTTAGTTTTACCAGTAAATGGCTGCTCCATCCTCACTTCTCCTATAACCAGGCCCAAACACACACACACCCCCCCCCCCCCACACACACACACACACACACACACACACACACACACACACACACACACACACACACACACACACACACAACAGCCGGGCCTCCTGGGGGTCGTTTGGAGGGTCATAATTTATTTACACATGTTATAGATAATATCAAAGTAAGTGATGTATTAGTCAATGATATCAGTGATTTCATGTCTGTTTGTTTTAGTTTTTTTACTATTTACAATAAAAAACACAGAAACATTAAAACAGACAACAGATAGATGTCAACACAAATGAGTCAAAACAGAGCAGTCCCTGGAAAAACTAGTTATTGAGGTACAATCAGATGACTGGGAACTCATTTATAAATACGAGAAAAAGTGAAATATAAAGATGTTTAATGGATGACAAAGGGCTTAAAAAATGCATCCAAGGAGAAGAATACATGACATAGAGAATCCAATAAATGATGAACGAAGGAGATGGAAAATAAATCCAAGAAATGTAAAACAAAGTTCACTCATATGATGAGAAAATGTTAGAAGAATTCTTTTAAGAAAGTACCAGAAAACAATAAAGACCATGTCAGCAGTACATAGAAGGTTCTACATAGTATCATTCAACAGGCTTCCAGTAAGGATACCGTTATTGAAAACAGACACACTTCACAAACTACAGACCCACAATTCTCCCAAATCCTAGAAAAACTCTTCAACGACATACTAGATACATTCAGAGAAATGAAATCTAATTCATTAAATCTAGGTCAAACAAAAATCATGATATTTGGAAAATATGAAATAAATAAACAGGTAAAGGTTCAAGTAGAGAGTGTAAATAGAGAAAAGGTGATTGAAGACAAATTTCTAGAAAAATGTAAGGATGAGTACGAGCACATTACAACTCTACAAAGCTGATTTCCTTTGATCTGAGCGTCTCCATGGCTCCAGTGCTGATCTCCTATCAGATCAAAGGAGATCAGGGCCTTTTGCCATGGAGATGCTCAGATCCAAGATTTCCTCCGGCTTTGATCTCCGTTGATCTCCATCCGGTGCCTCTCCCATCCACTTTGTGATGAAAGGCTCATTATTGTTCTTTTTCACAACCTTGGTGATGACGTCATCATTAGATTCAGGTATGATGAAGCAGGCAGAGAACTAAAACATGCAGGACACCAGCACTCTCTGACCCAGTTTGGACACCCTGTCGTAGACCATCAAGAGACAGCTTAGTTTTATCCTACTGATGACGTGTTGCTGCAATAGTCATCTTGCTCAGTTTCAAGTTTTTTCCCACAGACATCAGAGCACTCTGTAACAGGATTTGACAGATAGTGACGGGGCGCGGCCAGCAGGGGCCAGCAGCGAGGCTGACTTGCTCTTTGACCGTGTGACTGTGGTGACCAAATCCAGGGGGCGTATTACATTGGTTATTGATGTAGCTTAAAGAGGTGGAACAGATTAAACATTCAGATGAAACAATCAGCAAATAAAAGTCAAATGAAGAAAACGTACAAGGGCTTATTAGTCAATGATATCAGTGATTTCATGTCTGTTTGTTTTTTTACTATTTCCAATAAAAACCACAGAAAGATTAAAAGAGACAACAGATGGATATCATTACAAATGAGTCAGAAGAGAGGAATCCCTGGATAAACTAGTTATTGAGGTACAATCGGATGACTGGGAACTCATTTATAAAGGAAAAGACGCCCTGTCACTATGAGTGTACAATCAAACAATACAAGAGAAAGTGAAATATGGATCTGGACTCTGGGAGCAGTGGGCGGAGCTGAGGTTGCACCGTGAGAGAGAGCGAGAGAGAGAGAGAGAGAGAGAGAGAGAGAGAGAGAGAGTGGACAAAGATAGAGACTGAGACTGAGACTGAGTTTTACACTCGGACTTGGACTTGGAGTGGAGTGGATTAGTCTGGAGGCCCAGGCACATGACCACCTCAGCTTCCACTCAGAGCCCAGACCAGCTGTTCAGATTTGGACACTTGGAGCTGAGAAGGGGGAGGCTCCATGATTCCTCTTCATGCAGAGGTTTTATTTCCCTTTGCCACTGAAGGCAACACACTCACTAGCCACCAGTCCACAGATGAAAACACAAAATCATATGTGTACACAGAAAGTCCAGTTAAGATGGAGACGGGTTGTGAATGACACAGATGCTACTGGTACAGTATGAGAGTCTGACTGCTTTCAAAAGGTCCAGTGATCATACAAGCGTATCAGTCACTCTCATACTTTCTCATGGTTCTATTGACAATGAGAAGCAACAACAAAACACTACTGCTTGGACATGTTTGCTGGATCACATCATGGATGATGGATGATGGATGGATGGATGGATGGATGGATGGATGGATGGATGGATGATGGATGTAATATACAGACATGACTTATGTTCACTCTGGAGGTGAGGGGGGAACTCCTGTTCTCACTTTCATTGTCACTTTAATTTGAAAAAAACATATATTCTATTTTCACCAAGATGTTAGTGAGTTAGTTTTACCAGTAAATGGCTGCTCCATCCTCACTTCTCCTATAACCAGGCCCAAACACACACACACCCCCCCCCCCCCACACACACACACACACACACACACACACACACACACACACACACACACACACACACAACAGCCGGGCCTCCTGGGGGTCGTTTGGAGGGTCATAATTTATTTACACATGTTATAGATAATATCAAAGTAAGTGATGTATTAGTCAATGATATCAGTGATTTCATGTCTGTTTGTTTTAGTTTTTTTACTATTTACAATAAAAACCACAGAAACATTAAAACAGACAACAGATAGATGTCAACACAAATGAGTCAAAACAGAGCAGTCCCTGGAAAAACTAGTTATTGAGGTACAATCAGATGACTGGGAACTCATTTATAAATACGAGAAAAAGTGAAATATAAAGATGTTTAATGGATGACAAAGGGCTTAAAAAATGCATCCAAGGAGAAGAATACATGACATAGAGAATCCAATAAATGATGAACGAAGGAGATGGAAAATAAATCCAAGAAATGTAAAACAAAGTTCACTCATATGATGAGAAAATGTTAGAAGAATTCTTTTAAGAAAGTACCAGAAAACAATAAAGACCATGTCAGCAGTACATGGAAGGTTCTACATAGTATCATTCAACAGGCTTCCAGTAAGGATACCGTTATTGAAAACAGACACACTTCACAAACTACAGGCCCACAATTCTCCCAAATCCTAGAAAAACTCTTCAACGACATACTAGATACATTCAGAGAAATGAAATCTAATTCATTAAATATAGGTCAAACCAAAATCATGATATTTGGAAAATATGAAATAAATAAACAGGTAAAGGTTCAAGTAGAGAGTGTAAATAGAGAAAAGGTGATTGAAGACAAATTTCTAGAAAAATGTAAGGATGAGTACGAGCACATTACAACTCTACAAAGCTGATTTCCTTTGATCTGAGCGTCTCCATGGCTCCAGTGCTGATCTCCTATCAGATCAAAGGAGATCAGGGCCTTTTGCCATGGAGATGCTCAGATCCAAGATTTCCTCCGGCTTTGATCTCTGTTGATCTCCATCCGGTGCCTCTCCCATCCACTTTGTGATGAAAGGCTCATTATTGTTCTTTTTCACAACCTTGGTGATGACGTCATCATTAGATTCAGGTATGATGAAGCAGGCAGAGAACTAAAACATGCAGGACACCAGCACTCTCTGACCCAGTTTGGACACCCTGTCGTAGACCATCAAGAGACAGCTTAGTTTTATCCTACTGATGACGTTTTGCTGCAATAGTCATCTTGCTCAGTTTCAAGTTTTTTCCCACAGACACCAGAGCACTCTGTAACAGAATTTGACAGATAGTGACGGGGCGCGGCCGGCAGGGGCCAGCAGCGAGGCTGACTTGCTCTTTGACCGTGTGACTGTGGTGACCAAATCCAGGGGGCGTATTACATTGGTTATTGATGTAGCTTAAAGAGGTGGAACAGATTAAACATTCAGATGAAACAATCAGCAAATAAAAGTCAAATGAAGAAAACGTACAAGGGCTTATTAGTCAATGATATCAGTGATTTCATGTCTGTTTGTTTTTTTACTATTTCCAATAAAAACCACAGAAAGATTAAAAGAGACAACAGATGGATATCATTACAAATGAGTCAGAAGAGAGGAATCCCTGGATAAACTAGTTATTGAGGTACAATCGGATGACTGGGAACTCATTTATAAAGGAAAAGACGCCCTGTCACTATGAGTGTACAATCAAACAATACAAGAGAAAGTGAAATATGGATCTGGACTCTGGGAGCAGTGGGCGGAGCTGAGGTTGCACCGTGAGAGAGAGCGAGAGAGAGAGAGAGAGAGAGAGAGAGAGAGAGAGAGAGAGAGAGAGAGAGAGAGTGGACAAAGATAGAGACTGAGACTGAGACTGAGTTTTACACTCGGACTTGGACTTGGAGTGGAGTGGATTAGTCTGGAGGCCCAGGCACATGACCACCTCAGCTTCCACTCAGAGCCCAGACCAGCTGTTCAGATTTGGACACTTGGAGCTGAGAAGGGGGAGGCTCCATGATTCCTCTTCATGCAGAGGTTTTATTTCCCTTTGCCACTGAAGGCAACACACTCACTAGCCACCAGTCCACAGATGAAAACACAAAATCATATGTGTACACAGAAAGTCCAGTTAAGATGGAGACGGGTTGTGAATGACACAGATGCTACTGGTACAGTATGAGAGTCTGACTGCTTTCAAAAGGTCCAGTGATCATACAAGCGTATCAGTCACTCTCATACTTTCTCATGGTTCTATTGACATATGAGAAGCAACAACACAACACTACTGCTTGGACATGTTTGCTGGATCACATCATGGATGATGGATGATGGATGGATGGATGGATGGATGGATGGATGGATGGATGGATGATGGATGTAATATACAGACATGACTTATGTTCACTCTGGAGGTGAGGGGGGAACTCCTGTTCTCACTTTCATTGTCACTTTAATTTGAAAAAAACATATATTCTATTTTCACCAAGATGTTAGTGAGTTAGTTTTACCAGTAAATGGCTGCTCCATCCTCACTTCTCCTATAACCAGGCCCAAACACACACACACCCCCCCCCACACACACACACACACACACACACACACACACACACACACACACACACAACAGCCGGGCCTCCTGGGGGTCGTTTGGAGGGTCATAATTTATTTACACATGTTATAGATAATATCAAAGTAAGTGATGTATTAGTCAATGATATCAGTGATTTCATGTCTGTTTGTTTTAGTTTTTTTACTATTTACAATAAAAAACACAGAAACATTAAAACAGACAACAGATAGATGTCAACACAAATGAGTCAAAACAGAGCAGTCCCTGGAAAAACTAGTTATTGAGGTACAATCAGATGACTGGGAACTCATTTATAAATACGAGAAAAAGTGAAATATAAAGATGTTTAATGGATGACAAAGGGCTTAAAAAATGCATCCAAGGAGAAGAATACATGACATAGAGAATCCAATAAATGATGAACGAAGGAGATGGAAAATAAATCCAAGAAATGTAAAACAAAGTTCACTCATATGATGAGAAAATGTTAGAAGAATTCTTTTAAGAAAGTACCAGAAAACAATAAAGACCATGTCAGCAGTACATAGAAGGTTCTACATAGTATCATTCAACAGGCTTCCAGTAAGGATACCGTTATTGAAAACAGACACACTTCACAAACTACAGACCCACAATTCTCCCAAATCCTAGAAAAACTCTTCAACGACATACTAGATACATTCAGAGAAATGAAATCTAATTCATTAAATCTAGGTCAAACCAAAATCATGATATTTGGAAAATATGAAATAAATAAACAGGTAAAGGTTCAAGTAGAGAGTGTAAATAGAGAAAAGGTGATTGAAGACAAATTTCTAGAAAAATGTAAGGATGAGTACGAGCACATTACAACTCTACAAAGCTGATTTCCTTTGATCTGAGCGTCTCCATGGCTCCAGTGCTGATCTCCTATCAGATCAAAGGAGATCAGGGCCTTTTGCCATGGAGATGCTCAGATCCAAGATTTCCTCCGGCTTTGATCTCCGTTGATCTCCATCCGGTGCCTCTCCCATCCACTTTGTGATGAAAGGCTCATTATTGTTCTTTTTCACAACCTTGGTGATGACGTCATCATTAGATTCAGGTATGATGAAGCAGGCAGAGAACTAAAACATGCAGGACACCAGCACTCTCTGACCCAGTTTGGACACCCTGTCGTAGACCATCAAGAGACAGCTTAGTTTTATCCTACTGATGACGTGTTGCTGCAATAGTCATCTTGCTCAGTTTCAAGTTTTTTCCCACAGACATCAGAGCACTCTGTAACAGGATTTGACAGATAGTGACGGGGCGCGGCCAGCAGGGGCCAGCAGCGAGGCTGACTTGCTCTTTGACCGTGTGACTGTGGTGACCAAATCCAGGGGGCGTATTACATTGGTTATTGATGTAGCTTAAAGAGGTGGAACAGATTAAACATTCAGATGAAACAATCAGCAAATAAAAGTCAAATGAAGAAAACGTACAAGGGCTTATTAGTCAATGATATCAGTGATTTCATGTCTGTTTGTTTTTTTACTATTTCCAATAAAAACCACAGAAAGATTAAAAGAGACAACAGATGGATATCATTACAAATGAGTCAGAAGAGAGGAATCCCTGGATAAACTAGTTATTGAGGTACAATCGGATGACTGGGAACTCATTTATAAAGGAAAAGACGCCCTGTCACTATGAGTGTACAATCAAACAATACAAGAGAAAGTGAAATATGGATCTGGACTCTGGGAGCAGTGGGCGGAGCTGAGGTTGCACCGTGAGAGAGAGCGAGAGAGAGAGAGAGAGAGAGAGAGAGCGAGAGAGAGAGTGGACAAAGATAGAGACTGAGACTGAGACTGAGTTTTACACTCGGACTTGGACTTGGAGTGGAGTGGATTAGTCTGGAGGCCCAGGCACATGACCACCTCAGCTTCCACTCAGAGCCCAGACCAGCTGTTCAGATTTGGACACTTGGAGCTGAGAAGGGGGAGGCTCCATGATTCCTCTTCATGCAGAGGTTTTATTTCCCTTTGCCACTGAAGGCAACACACTCACTAGCCACCAGTCCACAGATGAAAACACAAAATCATACGTGTACACAGAAAGTCCAGTTAAGATGGAGACGGGTTGTGAATGACACAGATGCTACTGGTACAGTATGAGAGTCTGACTGCTTTCAAAAGGTCCAGTGATCATACAAGCGTATCAGTCACTCTCATACTTTCTCATGGTTCTATTGACAATGAGAAGCAACAACACAACACTACTGCTTGGACATGTTTGCTGGATCATATCATGGATGATGGATGATGGATGGATGGATGGATGGATGGATGGATGATGGATGTAATATACAGACATGACTTATGTTCACTCTGGAGGTGAGGGGGGAACTCCTGTTCTCACTTTCATTGTCACTTTAATTTGAAAAAAACATATATTCTATTTTCACCAAGATGTTAGTGAGTTAGTTTTACCAGTAAATGGCTGCTCCATCCTCACTTCTCCTATAACCAGGCCCAAACACACACACACCCCCCCCCACACACACACACACACACACAACAGCCGGGCCTCCTGGGGGTTGTTTGGAGGGTCATAATTTATTTACACATGTTATAGATAATATCAAAGTAAGTGATGTATTAGTCAATGATATCAGTGATTTCATGTCTGTTTGTTTTAGTTTTTTTACTATTTACAATAAAAAACACAGAAACATTAAAACAGACAACAGATAGATGTCAACACAAATGAGTCAAAACAAAGCAGTCCCTGGAAAAACTAGTTATTGAGGTACAATCAGGTGACTGGGAACTCATTTATAAATACGAGAAAAAGTGAAATATAAAGATGTTTAATGGATGACAAAGGGCTTAAAAAATGCATCCAAGGAGAAGAATACATGACATAGAGAATCCAATAAATGATGAACGAAGGAGATGGAAAATAAATCCAAGAAATGTAAAACAAAGTTCACTCATATGATGAGAAAATGTTAGAAGAATTCTTTTAAGAAAGTACCAGAAAACAATAAAGACCATGTCAGCAGTACATAGAAGGTTCTACATAGTATCATTCAACAGGCTTCCAGTAAGGATACCGTTATTGAAAACAGACACACTTCACAAACTACAGACCCACAATTCTCCCAAATCCTAGAAAAACTCTTCAACGACATACTAGATACATTCAGAGAAATGAAATCTAATTCATTAAATCTAGGTCAAACAAAAATCATGATATTTGGAAAATATGAAATAAATAAACAGGTAAAGGTTCAAGTAGAGAGTGTAAATAGAGAAAAGGTGATTGAAGACAAATTTCTAGAAAAATGTAAGGATGAGTACGAGCACATTACAACTCTACAAAGCTGATTTCCTTTGATCTGAGCGTCTCCATGGCTCCAGTGCTGATCTCCTATCAGATCAAAGGAGATCAGGGCCTTTTGCCATGGAGATGCTCAGATCCAAGATTTCCTCCGGCTTTGATCTCCGTTGATCTCCATCCGGTGCCTCTCCCATCCACTTTGTGATGAAAGGCTCATTATTGTTCTTTTTCACAACCTTGGTGATGACGTCATCATTAGATTCAGGTATGATGAAGCAGGCAGAGAACTAAAACATGCAGGACACCAGCACTCTCTGACCCAGTTTGGACACCCTGTCGTAGACCATCAAGAGACAGCTTAGTTTTATCCTACTGATGACGTGTTGCTGCAATAGTCATCTTGCTCGGTTTCAAGTTTTTTCCCACAGACATCAGAGCACTCTGTAACAGGATTTGACAGATAGTGACGGGGCGCGGCCAGCAGGGGCCAGCAGCGAGGCTGACTTGCTCTTTGACCGTGTGACTGTGGTGACCAAATCCAGGGGGCGTATTACATTGGTTATTGATGTAGCTTAAAGAGGTGGAACAGATTAAACATTCAGATGAAACAATCAGCAAATAAAAGTCAAATGAAGAAAATGTACAAGGGCTTATTAGTCAATGATATCAGTGATTTCATGTCTGTTTGTTTTTTTACTATTTCCAATAAAAACCACAGAAAGATTAAAAGAGACAACAGATGGATATCATTACAAATGAGTCAGAAGAGAGGAATCCCTGGATAAACTAGTTATTGAGGTACAATCGGATGACTGGGAACTCATTTATAAAGGAAAAGACGCCCTGTCACTATGAGTGTACAATCAAACAATACAAGAGAAAGTGAAATATGGATCTGGACTCTGGGAGCAGTGGGCGGAGCTGAGGTTGCACCGTGAGAGAGAGCGAGAGAGAGAGAGCGAGAGAGAGAGAGAGAGTGGACAAAGATAGAGACTGAGACTGAGACTGAGTTTTACACTCGGACTTGGACTTGGAGTGGAGTGGATTAGTCTGGAGGCCCAGGCACATGACCACCTCAGCTTCCACTCAGAGCCCAGACCAGCTGTTCAGATTTGGACACTTGGAGCTGAGAAGGGGGAGGCTCCATGATTCCTCTTCATGCAGAGGTTTTATTTCCCTTTGCCACTGAAGGCAACACACTCACTAGCCACCAGTCCACAGATGAAAACACAAAATCATACGTGTACACAGAAAGTCCAGTTAAGATGGAGACGGGTTGTGAATGACAGAGATGCTACTGGTACAGTATGAGAGTCTGACTGCTTTCAAAAGGTCCAGTGATCATACAAGCGTATCAGTCACTCTCATACTTTCTCATGGTTCTATTGACAATGAGAAGCAACAACACAACACTACTGCTTGGACATGTTTGCTGGATCACATCATGGATGATGGATGATGGATGGATGGATGGATGGATGGATGGATGGATGGATGATGGATGTAATATACAGACATGACTTATGTTCACTCTGGAGGTGAGGGGGGAACTCCTGTTCTCACTTTCATTGTCACTTTAATTTGAAAAAAACATATATTCTATTTTCACCAAGATGTTAGTGAGTTAGTTTTACCAGTAAATGGCTGCTCCATCCTCACTTCTCCTATAACCAGGCCCAAACACACACACACCCCCCCCCACACACACACACACACACACACACACACACAACAGCCGGGCCTCCTGGGGGTCGTTTGGAGGGTCATAATTTATTTACACATGTTATAGATAATATCAAAGTAAGTGATGTATTAGTCAATGATATCAGTGATTTCATGTCTGTTTGTTTTATTTTTTTTACTATTTACAATAAAAAACACAGAAACATTAAAACAGACAACAGATAGATGTCAACACAAATGAGTCAAAACAGAGCAGTCCCTGGAAAAACTAGTTATTGAGGTACAATCAGGTGACTGGGAACTCATTTATAAATACGAGAAAAAGTGAAATATAAAGATGTTTAATGGATGACAAAGGGCTTAAAAAATGCATCCAAGGAGAAGAATACATGACATAGAGAATCCAATAAATGATGAACGAAGGAGATGGAAAATAAATCCAAGAAATGTAAAACAAAGTTCACTCATATGATGAGAAAATGTTAGAAGAATTCTTTTAAGAAAGTACCAGAAAACAATAAAGACCATGTCAGCAGTACATAGAAGGTTCTACATAGTATCATTCAAAAGGCTTCCAGTAAGGATACCGTTATTGAAAACAGACACACTTCACAAACTACAGACCCACAATTCTCCCAAATCCTAGAAAAACTCTTCAACGACATACTAGATACATTCAGAGAAATGAAATCTAATTCATTAAATCTAGGTCAAACAAAAATCATGATATTTGGAAAATATGAAATAAATAAACAGGTAAAGGTTCAAGTAGAGGGTGTAAATAGAGAAAAGGTGATTGAAGACAAATTTCTAGAAAAATGTAAGGATGAGTACGAGCACATTACAACTCTACAAAGCTGATTTCCTTTGATCTGAGCGTCTCCATGGCTCCAGTGCTGATCTCCTATCAGATCAAAGGAGATCAGGGCCTTTTGCCATGGAGATGCTCAGATCCAAGATTTCCTCCGGCTTTGATCTCCGTTGATCTCCATCCGGTGCCTCTCCCATCCACTTTGTGATGAAAGGCTCATTATTGTTCTTTTTCACAACCTTGGTGATGACGTCATCATTAGATTCAGGTATGATGAAGCAGGCAGAGAACTAAAACATGCAGGACACCAGCACTCTCTGACCCAGTTTGGACACCCTGTCGTAGACCATCAAGAGACAGCTTAGTTTTATCCTACTGATGACGTGTTGCTGCAATAGTCATCTTGCTCAGTTTCAAGTTTTTTCCCACAGACATCAGAGCACTCTGTAACAGGATTTGACAGATAGTGACGGGGCGCGGCCAGCAGGGGCCAGCAGCGAGGCTGACTTGCTCTTTGACCGTGTGACTGTGGTGACCAAATCCAGGGGGCGTATTACATTGGTTATTGATGTAGCTTAAAGAGGTGGAACAGATTAAACATTCAGATGAAACAATAAGCAAATAAAAGTCAAATGAAGAAAACGTACAAGGGCTTATTAGTCAATGATATCAGTGATTTCATGTCTGTTTGTTTTTTTACTATTTCCAATAAAAACCACAGAAAGATTAAAAGAGACAACAGATGGATATCATTACAAATGAGTCAGAAGAGAGGAATCCCTGGATAAACTAGTTATTGAGGTACAATCGGATGACTGGGAACTCATTTATAAAGGAAAAGACGCCCTGTCACTATGAGTGTACAATCAAACAATACAAGAGAAAGTGAAATATGGATCTGGACTCTGGGAGCAGTGGGCGGAGCTGAGGTTGCACCGTGAGAGAGAGCGAGAGAGAGAGAGAGAGAGAGAGAGAGAGAGTGGACAAAGATAGAGACTGAGACTGAGACTGAGTTTTACACTCGGACTTGGACTTGGAGTGGAGTGGATTAGTCTGGAGGCCCAGGCACATGACCACCTCAGCTTCCACTCAGAGCCCAGACCAGCTGTTCAGATTTGGACACTTGGAGCTGAGAAGGGGGAGGCTCCATGATTCCTCTTCATGCAGAGGTTTTATTTCCCTTTGCCACTGAAGGCAACACACTCACTAGCCACCAGTCCACAGATGAAAACACAAAATCATATGTGTACACAGAAAGTCCAGTTAAGATGGAGACGGGTTGTGAATGACACAGATGCTACTGGTACAGTATGAGAGTCTGACTGCTTTCAAAAGGTCCAGTGATCATACAAGCGTATCAGTCACTCTCATACTTTCTCATGGTTCTATTGACAATGAGAAGCAACAACACAACACTACTGCTTGGACATGTTTGCTGGATCACATCATGGATGATGGATGATGGATGTAATATACAGACATGACTTATGTTCACTCTGGAGGTGAGGGGGGAACTCCTGTTCTCACTTTCATTGTCACTTTAATTTGAAAAAAACATATATTCTATTTTCACCAAGATGTTAGTGAGTTAGTTTTACCAGTAAATGGCTGCTCCATCCTCACTTCTCCTATAACCAGGCCCAAACACACACACACCCCCCCACACACACAACAGCCGGGCCTCCTGGGGGTCGTTTGGAGGGTCATAATTTATTTACACATGTTATAGATAATATCAAAGTAAGTGATGTATTAGTCAATGATATCAGTGATTTCATGTCTGTTTGTTTTATTTTTTTTACTATTTACAATAAAAAACACAGAAACATTAAAACAGACAACAGATAGATGTCAACACAAATGAGTCAAAACAGAGCAGTCCCTGGAAAAACTAGTTATTGAGGTACAATCAGGTGACTGGGAACTCATTTATAAATACGAGAAAAAGTGAAATATAAAGATGTTTAATGGATGACAAAGGGCTTAAAAAATGCATCCAAGGAGAAGAATACATGACATAGAGAATCCAATAAATGATGAACGAAGGAGATGGAAAATAAATCCAAGAAATGTAAAACAAAGTTCACTCATATGATGAGAAAATGTTAGAAGAATTCTTTTAAGAAAGTACCAGAAAACAATAAAGACCATGTCAGCAGTACATAGAAGGTTCTACATAGTATCATTCAAAAGGCTTCCAGTAAGGATACCGTTATTGAAAACAGACACACTTCACAAACTACAGACCCACAATTCTCCCAAATCCTAGAAAAACTCTTCAACGACATACTAGATACATTCAGAGAAATGAAATCGAATTCATTAAATCTAGGTCAAACAAAAATCATGATATTTGGAAAATATGAAATAAATAAACAGGTAAAGGTTCAAGTAGAGGGTGTAAATAGAGAAAAGGTGATTGAAGACAAATTTCTAGAAAAATGTAAGGATGAGTACGAGCACATTACAACTCTACAAAGCTGATTTCCTTTGATCTGAGCGTCTCCATGGCTCCAGTGCTGATCTCCTATCAGATCAAAGGAGATCAGGGCCTTTTGCCATGGAGATGCTCAGATCCAAGATTTCCTCCGGCTTTGATCTCCGTTGATCTCCATCCGGTGCCTCTCCCATCCACTTTGTGATGAAAGGCTCATTATTGTTCTTTTTCACAACCTTGGTGATGACGTCATCATTAGATTCAGGTATGATGAAGCAGGCAGAGAACTAAAACATGCAGGACACCAGCACTCTCTGACCCAGTTTGGACACCCTGTCGTAGACCATCAAGAGACAGCTTAGTTTTATCCTACTGATGACGTGTTGCTGCAATAGTCATCTTGCTCAGTTTCAAGTTTTTTCCCACAGACATCAGAGCACTCTGTAACAGGATTTGACAGATAGTGACGGGGCGCGGCCAGCAGGGGCCAGCAGCGAGGCTGACTTGCTCTTTGACCGTGTGACTGTGGTGACCAAATCCAGGGGGCGTATTACATTGGTTATTGATGTAGCTTAAAGAGGTGGAACAGATTAAACATTCAGATGAAACAATAAGCAAATAAAAGTCAAATGAAGAAAACGTACAAGGGCTTATTAGTCAATGATATCAGTGATTTCATGTCTGTTTGTTTTTTTACTATTTCCAATAAAAACCACAGAAAGATTAAAAGAGACAACAGATGGATATCATTACAAATGAGTCAGAAGAGAGGAATCCCTGGATAAACTAGTTATTGAGGTACAATCGGATGACTGGGAACTCATTTATAAAGGAAAAGACGCCCTGTCACTATGAGTGTACAATCAAACAATACAAGAGAAAGTGAAATATGGATCTGGACTCTGGGAGCAGTGGGCGGAGCTGAGGTTGCACCGTGAGAGAGAGCGAGAGAGAGAGAGAGAGAGAGAGAGAGAGTGGACAAAGATAGAGACTGAGACTGAGACTGAGTTTTACACTCGGACTTGGACTTGGAGTGGAGTGGATTAGTCTGGAGGCCCAGGCACATGACCACCTCAGCTTCCACTCAGAGCCCAGACCAGCTGTTCAGATTTGGACACTTGGAGCTGAGAAGGGGGAGGCTCCATGATTCCTCTTCATGCAGAGGTTTTATTTCCCTTTGCCACTGAAGGCAACACACTCACTAGCCACCAGTCCACAGATGAAAACACAAAATCATATGTGTACACAGAAAGTCCAGTTAAGATGGAGACGGGTTGTGAATGACACAGATGCTACTGGTACAGTATGAGAGTCTGACTGCTTTCAAAAGGTCCAGTGATCATACAAGCGTATCAGTCACTCTCATACTTTCTCATGGTTCTATTGACAATGAGAAGCAACAACACAACACTACTGCTTGGACATGTTTGCTGGATCACATCATGGATGATGGATGATGGATGGATGGATGGATGGATGGATGGATGGATGATGGATGTAATATACAGACATGACTTATGTTCACTCTGGAGGTGAGGGGGGAACTCCTGTTCTCACTTTCATTGTCACTTTAATTTGAAAAAAACATATATTCTATTTTCACCAAGATGTTAGTGAGTTAGTTTTACCAGTAAATGGCTGCTCCATCCTCACTTCTCCTATAACCAGGCCCAAACACACACACACCCCCCCCCCCCCACACACACACACACACACAACAGCCGGGCCTCCTGGGGGTCGTTTGGAGGGTCATAATTTATTTACACATGTTATAGATAATATCAAAGTAAGTGATGTATTAGTCAATGATATCAGTTATTTCATGTCTGTTTGTTTTAGTTTTTTTACTATTTACAATAAAAAACTCAGAAACATTAAAACAGACAACAGATAGATGTCAACACAAATGAGTCAAAACAGAGCAGTCCCTGGAAAAACTAGTTATTGAGGTACAATCAGATGACTGGGAACTCATTTATAAATACGAGAAAAAGTGAAATATAAAGATGTTTAATGGATGACAAAGGGCTTAAAAATGCATCCAAGGAGAAGAATACATGACATAGAGAATCCAATAAATGATGAACGAAGGAGATGGAAAATAAATCCAAGAAATGTAAAACAAAGTTCACTCATATGATGAGAAAATGTTAGAATAATTCTTTTAAGAAAGTACCAGAAAACAATAAAGACCATGTCAGCAGTACATAGAAGGTTCTACATAGTATCATTCAACAGGCTTCCAGTAAGGATACCGTTATTGAAAACAGACACACTTCACAAACTACAGACCCACAATTCTCCCAAATCCTAGAAAAACTCTTCAACGACATACTAGATACATTCAGAGAAATGAAATCTAATTCATTAAATCTAGGTCAAACAAAAATCATGATATTTGGAAAATATGAAATAAATAAACAGGTAAAGGTTCAAGTAGAGAGTGTAAATAGAGAAAAGGTGATTGAAGACAAATTTCTAGAAAAATGTAAGGATGAGTACGAGCACATTACAACTCTACAAAGCTGATTTCCTTTGATCTGAGCGTCTCCATGGCTCCAGTGCTGATCTCCTATCAGATCAAAGGAGATCAGGGCCTTTTGCCATGGAGATGCTCAGATCCAAGATTTCCTCCGGCTTTGATCTCCGTTGATCTCCATCCGGTGCCTCTCCCATCCACTTTGTGATGAAAGGCTCATTATTGTTCTTTTTCACAACCTTGGTGATGACGTCATCATTAGATTCAGGTATGATGAAGCAGGCAGAGAACTAAAACATGCAGGACACCAGCACTCTCTGACCCAGTTTGGACACCCTGTCGTAGACCATCAAGAGACAGCTTAGTTTTATCCTACTGATGACGTGTTGCTGCAATAGTCATCTTGCTCAGTTTCAAGTTTTTTCCCACAGACATCAGAGCACTCTGTAACAGGATTTGACAGATAGTGACGGGGCGCGGCCAGCAGGGGCCAGCAGCGAGGCTGACTTGCTCTTTGACCGTGTGACTGTGGTGACCAAATCCAGGGGGCGTATTACATTGGTTATTGATGTAGCTTAAAGAGGTGGAACAGATTAAACATTCAGATGAAACAATCAGCAAATAAAAGTCAAATGAAGAAAACGTACAAGGGCTTATTAGTCAATGATATCAGTGATTTCATGTCTGTTTGTTTTTTTACTATTTCCAATAAAAACCACAGAAAGATTAAAAGAGACAACAGATGGATATCATTACAAATGAGTCAGAAGAGAGGAATCCCTGGATAAACTAGTTATTGAGGTACAATCGGATGACTGGGAACTCATTTATAAAGGAAAAGACGCCCTGTCACTATGAGTGTACAATCAAACAATACAAGAGAAAGTGAAATATGGATCTGGACTCTGGGAGCAGTGGGCGGAGCTGAGGTTGCACCGTGAGAGAGAGCGAGAGAGAGAGAGAGAGAGAGAGAGAGCGAGAGAGAGAGTGGACAAAGATAGAGACTGAGACTGAGACTGAGTTTTACACTCGGACTTGGACTTGGAGTGGAGTGGATTAGTCTGGAGGCCCAGGCACATGACCACCTCAGCTTCCACTCAGAGCCCAGACCAGCTGTTCAGATTTGGACACTTGGAGCTGAGAAGGGGGAGGCTCCATGATTCCTCTTCATGCAGAGGTTTTATTTCCCTTTGCCACTGAAGGCAACACACTCACTAGCCACCAGTCCACAGATGAAAACACAAAATCATATGTGTACACAGAAAGTCCAGTTAAGATGGAGACGGGTTGTGAATGACACAGATGCTACTGGTACAGTATGAGAGTCTGACTGCTTTCAAAAGGTCCAGTGATCATACAAGCGTATCAGTCACTCTCATACTTTCTCATGGTTCTATTGACAATGAGAAGCAACAACACAACACTACTGCTTGGACATGTTTGCTGGATCACATCATGGATGATGGATGATGGATGGATGGATGGATGGATGGATGGATGGATGGATGGATGGATGGATGATGGATGTAATATACAGACATGACTTATGTTCACTCTGGAGGTGAGGGGGGAACTCCTGTTCTCACTTTCATTGTCACTTTAATTTGAAAAAAACATATATTCTATTTTCACCAAGATGTTAGTGAGTTAGTTTTACCAGTAAATGGCTGCTCCATCCTCACTTCTCCTATAACCAGGCCCAAACACACACACACCCCCCCACACACACAACAGCCGGGCCTCCTGGGGGTCGTTTGGAGGGTCATAATTTATTTACACATGTTATAGATAATATCAAAGTAAGTGATGTATTAGTCAATGATATCAGTGATTTCATGTCTGTTTGTTTTATTTTTTTTACTATTTACAATAAAAAACACAGAAACATTAAAACAGACAACAGATAGATGTCAACACAAATGAGTCAAAACAGAGCAGTCCCTGGAAAAACTAGTTATTGAGGTACAATCAGGTGACTGGGAACTCATTTATAAATACGAGAAAAAGTGAAATATAAAGATGTTTAATGGATGACAAAGGGCTTAAAAAATGCATCCAAGGAGAAGAATACATGACATAGAGAATCCAATAAATGATGAACGAAGGAGATGGAAAATAAATCCAAGAAATGTAAAACAAAGTTCACTCATATGATGAGAAAATGTTAGAAGAATTCTTTTAAGAAAGTACCAGAAAACAATAAAGACCATGTCAGCAGTACATAGAAGGTTCTACATAGTATCATTCAAAAGGCTTCCAGTAAGGATACCGTTATTGAAAACAGACACACTTCACAAACTACAGACCCACAATTCTCCCAAATCCTAGAAAAACTCTTCAACGACATACTAGATACATTCAGAGAAATGAAATTGAATTCATTAAATCTAGGTCAAACAAAAATCATGATATTTGGAAAATATGAAATAAATAAACAGGTAAAGGTTCAAGTAGAGGGTGTAAATAGAGAAAAGGTGATTGAAGACAAATTTCTAGAAAAATGTAAGGATGAGTACGAGCACATTACAACTCTACAAAGCTGATTTCCTTTGATCTGAGCGTCTCCATGGCTCCAGTGCTGATCTCCTATCAGATCAAAGGAGATCAGGGCCTTTTGCCATGGAGATGCTCAGATCCAAGATTTCCTCCGGCTTTGATCTCCGTTGATCTCCATCCGGTGCCTCTCCCATCCACTTTGTGATGAAAGGCTCATTATTGTTCTTTTTCACAACCTTGGTGATGACGTCATCATTAGATTCAGGTATGATGAAGCAGGCAGAGAACTAAAACATGCAGGACACCAGCACTCTCTGACCCAGTTTGGACACCCTGTCGTAGACCATCAAGAGACAGCTTAGTTTTATCCTACTGATGACGTGTTGCTGCAATAGTCATCTTGCTCAGTTTCAAGTTTTTTCCCACAGACATCAGAGCACTCTGTAACAGGATTTGACAGATAGTGACGGGGCGCGGCCAGCAGGGGCCAGCAGCGAGGCTGACTTGCTCTTTGACCGTGTGACTGTGGTGACCAAATCCAGGGGGCGTATTACATTGGTTATTGATGTAGCTTAAAGAGGTGGAACAGATTAAACATTCAGATGAAACAATAAGCAAATAAAAGTCAAATGAAGAAAACGTACAAGGGCTTATTAGTCAATGATATCAGTGATTTCATGTCTGTTTGTTTTTTTACTATTTCCAATAAAAACCACAGAAAGATTAAAAGAGACAACAGATGGATATCATTACAAATGAGTCAGAAGAGAGGAATCCCTGGATAAACTAGTTATTGAGGTACAATCGGATGACTGGGAACTCATTTATAAAGGAAAAGACGCCCTGTCACTATGAGTGTACAATCAAACAATACAAGAGAAAGTGAAATATGGATCTGGACTCTGGGAGCAGTGGGCGGAGCTGAGGTTGCACCGTGAGAGAGAGCGAGAGAGAGAGAGAGAGAGAGAGAGAGAGAGTGGACAAAGATAGAGACTGAGACTGAGACTGAGTTTTACACTCGGACTTGGACTTGGAGTGGAGTGGATTAGTCTGGAGGCCCAGGCACATGACCACCTCAGCTTCCACTCAGAGCCCAGACCAGCTGTTCAGATTTGGACACTTGGAGCTGAGAAGGGGGAGGCTCCATGATTCCTCTTCATGCAGAGGTTTTATTTCCCTTTGCCACTGAAGGCAACACACTCACTAGCCACCAGTCCACAGATGAAAACACAAAATCATATGTGTACACAGAAAGTCCAGTTAAGATGGAGACGGGTTGTGAATGACACAGATGCTACTGGTACAGTATGAGAGTCTGACTGCTTTCAAAAGGTCCAGTGATCATACAAGCGTATCAGTCACTCTCATACTTTCTCATGGTTCTATTGACAATGAGAAGCAACAACACAACACTACTGCTTGGACATGTTTGCTGGATCACATCATGGATGATGGATGATGGATGGATGGATGGATGGATGGATGGATGGATGGATGGATGATGGATGTAATATACAGAAATGACTTATGTTCACTCTGGAGGTGAGGGGGGAACTCCTGTTCTCACTTTCATTGTCACTTTAATTTGAAAAAAACATATATTCTATTTTCACCAAGATGTTAGTGAGTTAGTTTTACCAGTAAATGGCTGCTCCATCCTCACTTCTCCTATAACCAGGCCCAAACACACACACACCCCCCCACACACACAACAGCCGGGCCTCCTGGGGGTCGTTTGGAGGGTCATAATTTATTTACACATGTTATAGATAATATCAAAGTAAGTGATGTATTAGTCAATGATATCAGTGATTTCATGTCTGTTTGTTTTATTTTTTTTACTATTTACAATAAAAAACACAGAAACATTAAAACAGACAACAGATAGATGTCAACACAAATGAGTCAAAACAGAGCAGTCCCTGGAAAAACTAGTTATTGAGGTACAATCAGGTGACTGGGAACTCATTTATAAATACGAGAAAAAGTGAAATATAAAGATGTTTAATGGATGACAAAGGGCTTAAAAAATGCATCCAAGGAGAAGAATACATGACATAGAGAATCCAATAAATGATGAACGAAGGAGATGGAAAATAAATCCAAGAAATGTAAAACAAAGTTCACTCATATGATGAGAAAATGTTAGAAGAATTCTTTTAAGAAAGTACCAGAAAACAATAAAGACCATGTCAGCAGTACATAGAAGGTTCTACATAGTATCATTCAAAAGGCTTCCAGTAAGGATACCGTTATTGAAAACAGACACACTTCACAAACTACAGACCCACAATTCTCCCAAATCCTAGAAAAACTCTTCAACGACATACTAGATACATTCAGAGAAATGAAATCGAATTCATTAAATCTAGGTCAAACAAAAATCATGATATTTGGAAAATATGAAATAAATAAACAGGTAAAGGTTCAAGTAGAGGGTGTAAATAGAGAAAAGGTGATTGAAGACAAATTTCTAGAAAAATGTAAGGATGAGTACGAGCACATTACAACTCTACAAAGCTGATTTCCTTTGATCTGAGCGTCTCCATGGCTCCAGTGCTGATCTCCTATCAGATCAAAGGAGATCAGGGCCTTTTGCCATGGAGATGCTCAGATCCAAGATTTCCTCCGGCTTTGATCTCCGTTGATCTCCATCCGGTGCCTCTCCCATCCACTTTGTGATGAAAGGCTCATTATTGTTCTTTTTCACAACCTTGGTGATGACGTCATCATTAGATTCAGGTATGATGAAGCAGGCAGAGAACTAAAACATGCAGGACACCAGCACTCTCTGACCCAGTTTGGACACCCTGTCGTAGACCATCAAGAGACAGCTTAGTTTTATCCTACTGATGACGTGTTGCTGCAATAGTCATCTTGCTCAGTTTCAAGTTTTTTCCCACAGACATCAGAGCACTCTGTAACAGGATTTGACAGATAGTGACGGGGCGCGGCCAGCAGGGGCCAGCAGCGAGGCTGACTTGCTCTTTGACCGTGTGACTGTGGTGACCAAATCCAGGGGGCGTATTACATTGGTTATTGATGTAGCTTAAAGAGGTGGAACAGATTAAACATTCAGATGAAACAATAAGCAAATAAAAGTCAAATGAAGAAAACGTACAAGGGCTTATTAGTCAATGATATCAGTGATTTCATGTCTGTTTGTTTTTTTACTATTTCCAATAAAAACCACAGAAAGATTAAAAGAGACAACAGATGGATATCATTACAAATGAGTCAGAAGAGAGGAATCCCTGGATAAACTAGTTATTGAGGTACAATCGGATGACTGGGAACTCATTTATAAAGGAAAAGACGCCCTGTCACTATGAGTGTACAATCAAACAATACAAGAGAAAGTGAAATATGGATCTGGACTCTGGGAGCAGTGGGCGGAGCTGAGGTTGCACCGTGAGAGAGAGCGAGAGAGAGAGAGAGAGAGAGAGAGAGAGAGTGGACAAAGATAGAGACTGAGACTGAGACTGAGTTTTACACTCGGACTTGGACTTGGAGTGGAGTGGATTAGTCTGGAGGCCCAGGCACATGACCACCTCAGCTTCCACTCAGAGCCCAGACCAGCTGTTCAGATTTGGACACTTGGAGCTGAGAAGGGGGAGGCTCCATGATTCCTCTTCATGCAGAGGTTTTATTTCCCTTTGCCACTGAAGGCAACACACTCACTAGCCACCAGTCCACAGATGAAAACACAAAATCATATGTGTACACAGAAAGTCCAGTTAAGATGGAGACGGGTTGTGAATGACACAGATGCTACTGGTACAGTATGAGAGTCTGACTGCTTTCAAAAGGTCCAGTGATCATACAAGCGTATCAGTCACTCTCATACTTTCTCATGGTTCTATTGACAATGAGAAGCAACAACACAACACTACTGCTTGGACATGTTTGCTGGATCACATCATGGATGATGGATGATGGATGTAATATACAGACATGACTTATGTTCACTCTGGAGGTGAGGGGGGAACTCCTGTTCTCACTTTCATTGTCACTTTAATTTGAAAAAAACATATATTCTATTTTCACCAAGATGTTAGTGAGTTAGTTTTACCAGTAAATGGCTGCTCCATCCTCACTTCTCCTATAACCAGGCCCAAACACACACACACCCCCCCACACACACACACACACACACACACACACACAACAGCCGGGCCTCCTGGGGGTCGTTTGGAGGGTCATAATTTATTTACACATGTTATAGATAATATCAAAGTAAGTGATGTATTAGTCAATGATATCAGTGATTTCATGTCTGTTTGTTTTATTTTTTTTACTATTTACAATAAAAAACACAGAAACATTAAAACAGACAACAGATAGATGTCAACACAAATGAGTCAAAACAGAGCAGTCCCTGGAAAAACTAGTTATTGAGGTACAATCAGGTGACTGGGAACTCATTTATAAATACGAGAAAAAGTGAAATATAAAGATGTTTAATGGATGACAAAGGGCTTAAGAAATGCATCCAAGGAGAAGAATACATGACATAGAGAATCCAATAAATGATGAACGAAGGAGATGGAAAATAAATCCAAGAAATGTAAAACAAAGTTCACTCATATGATGAGAAAATGTTAGAAGAATTCTTTTAAGAAAGTACCAGAAAACAATAAAGACCATGTCAGCAGTACATAGAAGGTTCTACATAGTATCATTCAAAAGGCTTCCAGTAAGGATACCGTTATTGAAAACAGACACACTTCACAAACTACAGACCCACAATTCTCCCAAATCCTAGAAAAACTCTTCAACGACATACTAGATACATTCAGAGAAATGAAATCTAATTCATTAAATCTAGGTCAAACAAAAATCATGATATTTGGAAAATATGAAATAAATAAACAGGTAAAGGTTCAAGTAGAGGGTGTAAATAGAGAAAAGGTGATTGAAGACAAATTTCTAGAAAAATGTAAGGATGAGTACGAGCACATTACAACTCTACAAAGCTGATTTCCTTTGATCTGAGCGTCTCCATGGCTCCAGTGCTGATCTCCTATCAGATCAAAGGAGATCAGGGCCTTTTGCCATGGAGATGCTCAGATCCAAGATTTCCTCCGGCTTTGATCTCCGTTGATCTCCATCCGGTGCCTCTCCCATCCACTTTGTGATGAAAGGCTCATTATTGTTCTTTTTCACAACCTTGGTGATGACGTCATCATTAGATTCAGGTATGATGAAGCAGGCAGAGAACTAAAACATGCAGGACACCAGCACTCTCTGACCCAGTTTGGACACCCTGTCGTAGACCATCAAGAGACAGCTTAGTTTTATCCTACTGATGACGTGTTGCTGCAATAGTCATCTTGCTCAGTTTCAAGTTTTTTCCCACAGACATCAGAGCACTCTGTAACAGGATTTGACAGATAGTGACGGGGCGCGGCCAGCAGGGGCCAGCAGCGAGGCTGACTTGCTCTTTGACCGTGTGACTGTGGTGACCAAATCCAGGGGGCGTATTACATTGGTTATTGATGTAGCTTAAAGAGGTGGAACAGATTAAACATTCAGATGAAACAATCAGCAAATAAAAGTCAAATGAAGAAAACGTACAAGGGCTTATTAGTCAATGATATCAGTGATTTCATGTCTGTTTGTTTTTTTACTATTTCCAATAAAAACCACAGAAAGATTAAAAGAGACAACAGATGGATATCATTACAAATGAGTCAGAAGAGAGGAATCCCTGGATAAACTAGTTATTGAGGTACAATCGGATGACTGGGAACTCATTTATAAAGGAAAAGACGCCCTGTCACTATGAGTGTACAATCAAACAATACAAGAGAAAGTGAAATATGGATCTGGACTCTGGGAGCAGTGGGCGGAGCTGAGGTTGCACCGTGAGAGAGAGCGAGAGAGAGAGAGAGAGAGAGAGAGAGCGAGAGAGAGAGTGGACAAAGATAGAGACTGAGACTGAGACTGAGTTTTACACTCGGACTTGGACTTGGAGTGGAGTGGATTAGTCTGGAGGCCCAGGCACATGACCACCTCAGCTTCCACTCAGAGCCCAGACCAGCTGTTCAGATTTGGACACTTGGAGCTGAGAAGGGGGAGGCTCCATGATTCCTCTTCATGCAGAGGTTTTATTTCCCTTTGCCACTGAAGGCAACACACTCACTAGCCACCAGTCCACAGATGAAAACACAAAATCATACGTGTACACAGAAAGTCCAGTTAAGATGGAGACGGGTTGTGAATGACACAGATGCTACTGGTACAGTATGAGAGTCTGACTGCTTTCAAAAGGTCCAGTGATCATACAAGCGTATCAGTCACTCTCATACTTTCTCATGGTTCTATTGACAATGAGAAGCAACAACACAACACTACTGCTTGGACATGTTTGCTGGATCATATCATGGATGATGGATGATGGATGGATGGATGGATGGATGGATGGATGATGGATGTAATATACAGACATGACTTATGTTCACTCTGGAGGTGAGGGGGGAACTCCTGTTCTCACTTTCATTGTCACTTTAATTTGAAAAAAACATATATTCTATTTTCACCAAGATGTTAGTGAGTTAGTTTTACCAGTAAATGGCTGCTCCATCCTCACTTCTCCTATAACCAGGCCCAAACACACACACACCCCCCCCCACACACACACACACACACACAACAGCCGGGCCTCCTGGGGGTCGTTTGGAGGGTCATAATTTATTTACACATGTTATAGATAATATCAAAGTAAGTGATGTATTAGTCAATGATATCAGTGATTTCATGTCTGTTTGTTTTAGTTTTTTTACTATTTACAATAAAAAACACAGAAACATTAAAACAGACAACAGATAGATGTCAACACAAATGAGTCAAAACAAAGCAGTCCCTGGAAAAACTAGTTATTGAGGTACAATCAGGTGACTGGGAACTCATTTATAAATACGAGAAAAAGTGAAATATAAAGATGTTTAATGGATGACAAAGGGCTTAAAAAATGCATCCAAGGAGAAGAATACATGACATAGAGAATCCAATAAATGATGAACGAAGGAGATGGAAAATAAATCCAAGAAATGTAAAACAAAGTTCACTCATATGATGAGAAAATGTTAGAAGAATTCTTTTAAGAAAGTACCAGAAAACAATAAAGACCATGTCAGCAGTACATAGAAGGTTCTACATAGTATCATTCAACAGGCTTCCAGTAAGGATACCGTTATTGAAAACAGACACACTTCACAAACTACAGACCCACAATTCTCCCAAATCCTAGAAAAACTCTTCAACGACATACTAGATACATTCAGAGAAATGAAATCTAATTCATTAAATCTAGGTCAAACAAAAATCATGATATTTGGAAAATATGAAATAAATAAACAGGTAAAGGTTCAAGTAGAGAGTGTAAATAGAGAAAAGGTGATTGAAGACAAATTTCTAGAAAAATGTAAGGATGAGTACGAGCACATTACAACTCTACAAAGCTGATTTCCTTTGATCTGAGCGTCTCCATGGCTCCAGTGCTGATCTCCTATCAGATCAAAGGAGATCAGGGCCTTTTGCCATGGAGATGCTCAGATCCAAGATTTCCTCCGGCTTTGATCTCCGTTGATCTCCATCCGGTGCCTCTCCCATCCACTTTGTGATGAAAGGCTCATTATTGTTCTTTTTCACAACCTTGGTGATGACGTCATCATTAGATTCAGGTATGATGAAGCAGGCAGAGAACTAAAACATGCAGGACACCAGCACTCTCTGACCCAGTTTGGACACCCTGTCGTAGACCATCAAGAGACAGCTTAGTTTTATCCTACTGATGACGTGTTGCTGCAATAGTCATCTTGCTCGGTTTCAAGTTTTTTCCCACAGACATCAGAGCACTCTGTAACAGGATTTGACAGATAGTGACGGGGCGCGGCCAGCAGGGGCCAGCAGCGAGGCTGACTTGCTCTTTGACCGTGTGACTGTGGTGACCAAATCCAGGGGGCGTATTACATTGGTTATTGATGTAGCTTAAAGAGGTGGAACAGATTAAACATTCAGATGAAACAATCAGCAAATAAAAGTCAAATGAAGAAAATGTACAAGGGCTTATTAGTCAATGATATCAGTGATTTCATGTCTGTTTGTTTTTTTACTATTTCCAATAAAAACCACAGAAAGATTAAAAGAGACAACAGATGGATATCATTACAAATGAGTCAGAAGAGAGGAATCCCTGGATAAACTAGTTATTGAGGTACAATCGGATGACTGGGAACTCATTTATAAAGGAAAAGACGCCCTGTCACTATGAGTGTACAATCAAACAATACAAGAGAAAGTGAAATATGGATCTGGACTCTGGGAGCAGTGGGCGGAGCTGAGGTTGCACCGTGAGAGAGAGCGAGAGAGAGAGAGCGAGAGAGAGAGAGAGAGTGGACAAAGATAGAGACTGAGACTGAGACTGAGTTTTACACTCGGACTTGGACTTGGAGTGGAGTGGATTAGTCTGGAGGCCCAGGCACATGACCACCTCAGCTTCCACTCAGAGCCCAGACCAGCTGTTCAGATTTGGACACTTGGAGCTGAGAAGGGGGAGGCTCCATGATTCCTCTTCATGCAGAGGTTTTATTTCCCTTTGCCACTGAAGGCAACACACTCACTAGCCACCAGTCCACAGATGAAAACACAAAATCATACGTGTACACAGAAAGTCCAGTTAAGATGGAGACGGGTTGTGAATGACAGAGATGCTACTGGTACAGTATGAGAGTCTGACTGCTTTCAAAAGGTCCAGTGATCATACAAGCGTATCAGTCACTCTCATACTTTCTCATGGTTCTATTGACAATGAGAAGCAACAACACAACACTACTGCTTGGACATGTTTGCTGGATCACATCATGGATGATGGATGATGGATGGATGGATGGATGGATGGATGGATGGATGGATGATGGATGTAATATACAGACATGACTTATGTTCACTCTGGAGGTGAGGGGGGAACTCCTGTTCTCACTTTCATTGTCACTTTAATTTGAAAAAAACATATATTCTATTTTCACCAAGATGTTAGTGAGTTAGTTTTACCAGTAAATGGCTGCTCCATCCTCACTTCTCCTATAACCAGGCCCAAACACACACACACCCCCCCCCACACACACACACACACACACACACACACAACAGCCGGGCCTCCTGGGGGTCGTTTGGAGGGTCATAATTTATTTACACATGTTATAGATAATATCAAAGTAAGTGATGTATTAGTCAATGATATCAGTGATTTCATGTCTGTTTGTTTTATTTTTTTTACTATTTACAATAAAAAACACAGAAACATTAAAACAGACAACAGATAGATGTCAACACAAATGAGTCAAAACAGAGCAGTCCCTGGAAAAACTAGTTATTGAGGTACAATCAGGTGACTGGGAACTCATTTATAAATACGAGAAAAAGTGAAATATAAAGATGTTTAATGGATGACAAAGGGCTTAAAAAATGCATCCAAGGAGAAGAATACATGACATAGAGAATCCAATAAATGATGAACGAAGGAGATGGAAAATAAATCCAAGAAATGTAAAACAAAGTTCACTCATATGATGAGAAAATGTTAGAAGAATTCTTTTAAGAAAGTACCAGAAAACAATAAAGACCATGTCAGCAGTACATAGAAGGTTCTACATAGTATCATTCAAAAGGCTTCCAGTAAGGATACCGTTATTGAAAACAGACACACTTCACAAACTACAGACCCACAATTCTCCCAAATCCTAGAAAAACTCTTCAACGACATACTAGATACATTCAGAGAAATGAAATCTAATTCATTAAATCTAGGTCAAACAAAAATCATGATATTTGGAAAATATGAAATAAATAAACAGGTAAAGGTTCAAGTAGAGGGTGTAAATAGAGAAAAGGTGATTGAAGACAAATTTCTAGAAAAATGTAAGGATGAGTACGAGCACATTACAACTCTACAAAGCTGATTTCCTTTGATCTGAGCGTCTCCATGGCTCCAGTGCTGATCTCCTATCAGATCAAAGGAGATCAGGGCCTTTTGCCATGGAGATGCTCAGATCCAAGATTTCCTCCGGCTTTGATCTCCGTTGATCTCCATCCGGTGCCTCTCCCATCCACTTTGTGATGAAAGGCTCATTATTGTTCTTTTTCACAACCTTGGTGATGACGTCATCATTAGATTCAGGTATGATGAAGCAGGCAGAGAACTAAAACATGCAGGACACCAGCACTCTCTGACCCAGTTTGGACACCCTGTCGTAGACCATCAAGAGACAGCTTAGTTTTATCCTACTGATGACGTGTTGCTGCAATAGTCATCTTGCTCAGTTTCAAGTTTTTTCCCACAGACATCAGAGCACTCTGTAACAGGATTTGACAGATAGTGACGGGGCGCGGCCAGCAGGGGCCAGCAGCGAGGCTGACTTGCTCTTTGACCGTGTGACTGTGGTGACCAAATCCAGGGGGCGTATTACATTGGTTATTGATGTAGCTTAAAGAGGTGGAACAGATTAAACATTCAGATGAAACAATAAGCAAATAAAAGTCAAATGAAGAAAACGTACAAGGGCTTATTAGTCAATGATATCAGTGATTTCATGTCTGTTTGTTTTTTTACTATTTCCAATAAAAACCACAGAAAGATTAAAAGAGACAACAGATGGATATCATTACAAATGAGTCAGAAGAGAGGAATCCCTGGATAAACTAGTTATTGAGGTACAATCGGATGACTGGGAACTCATTTATAAAGGAAAAGACGCCCTGTCACTATGAGTGTACAATCAAACAATACAAGAGAAAGTGAAATATGGATCTGGACTCTGGGAGCAGTGGGCGGAGCTGAGGTTGCACCGTGAGAGAGAGCGAGAGAGAGAGAGAGAGAGAGAGAGAGAGAGTGGACAAAGATAGAGACTGAGACTGAGACTGAGTTTTACACTCGGACTTGGACTTGGAGTGGAGTGGATTAGTCTGGAGGCCCAGGCACATGACCACCTCAGCTTCCACTCAGAGCCCAGACCAGCTGTTCAGATTTGGACACTTGGAGCTGAGAAGGGGGAGGCTCCATGATTCCTCTTCATGCAGAGGTTTTATTTCCCTTTGCCACTGAAGGCAACACACTCACTAGCCACCAGTCCACAGATGAAAACACAAAATCATATGTGTACACAGAAAGTCCAGTTAAGATGGAGACGGGTTGTGAATGACACAGATGCTACTGGTACAGTATGAGAGTCTGACTGCTTTCAAAAGGTCCAGTGATCATACAAGCGTATCAGTCACTCTCATACTTTCTCATGGTTCTATTGACAATGAGAAGCAACAACACAACACTACTGCTTGGACATGTTTGCTGGATCACATCATGGATGATGGATGATGGATGTAATATACAGACATGACTTATGTTCACTCTGGAGGTGAGGGGGGAACTCCTGTTCTCACTTTCATTGTCACTTTAATTTGAAAAAAACATATATTCTATTTTCACCAAGATGTTAGTGAGTTAGTTTTACCAGTAAATGGCTGCTCCATCCTCACTTCTCCTATAACCAGGCCCAAACACACACACACCCCCCCACACACACAACAGCCGGGCCTCCTGGGGGTCGTTTGGAGGGTCATAATTTATTTACACATGTTATAGATAATATCAAAGTAAGTGATGTATTAGTCAATGATATCAGTGATTTCATGTCTGTTTGTTTTATTTTTTTTACTATTTACAATAAAAAACACAGAAACATTAAAACAGACAACAGATAGATGTCAACACAAATGAGTCAAAACAGAGCAGTCCCTGGAAAAACTAGTTATTGAGGTACAATCAGGTGACTGGGAACTCATTTATAAATACGAGAAAAAGTGAAATATAAAGATGTTTAATGGATGACAAAGGGCTTAAAAAATGCATCCAAGGAGAAGAATACATGACATAGAGAATCCAATAAATGATGAACGAAGGAGATGGAAAATAAATCCAAGAAATGTAAAACAAAGTTCACTCATATGATGAGAAAATGTTAGAAGAATTCTTTTAAGAAAGTACCAGAAAACAATAAAGACCATGTCAGCAGTACATAGAAGGTTCTACATAGTATCATTCAAAAGGCTTCCAGTAAGGATACCGTTATTGAAAACAGACACACTTCACAAACTACAGACCCACAATTCTCCCAAATCCTAGAAAAACTCTTCAACGACATACTAGATACATTCAGAGAAATGAAATCGAATTCATTAAATCTAGGTCAAACAAAAATCATGATATTTGGAAAATATGAAATAAATAAACAGGTAAAGGTTCAAGTAGAGGGTGTAAATAGAGAAAAGGTGATTGAAGACAAATTTCTAGAAAAATGTAAGGATGAGTACGAGCACATTACAACTCTACAAAGCTGATTTCCTTTGATCTGAGCGTCTCCATGGCTCCAGTGCTGATCTCCTATCAGATCAAAGGAGATCAGGGCCTTTTGCCATGGAGATGCTCAGATCCAAGATTTCCTCCGGCTTTGATCTCCGTTGATCTCCATCCGGTGCCTCTCCCATCCACTTTGTGATGAAAGGCTCATTATTGTTCTTTTTCACAACCTTGGTGATGACGTCATCATTAGATTCAGGTATGATGAAGCAGGCAGAGAACTAAAACATGCAGGACACCAGCACTCTCTGACCCAGTTTGGACACCCTGTCGTAGACCATCAAGAGACAGCTTAGTTTTATCCTACTGATGACGTGTTGCTGCAATAGTCATCTTGCTCAGTTTCAAGTTTTTTCCCACAGACATCAGAGCACTCTGTAACAGGATTTGACAGATAGTGACGGGGCGCGGCCAGCAGGGGCCAGCAGCGAGGCTGACTTGCTCTTTGACCGTGTGACTGTGGTGACCAAATCCAGGGGGCGTATTACATTGGTTATTGATGTAGCTTAAAGAGGTGGAACAGATTAAACATTCAGATGAAACAATAAGCAAATAAAAGTCAAATGAAGAAAACGTACAAGGGCTTATTAGTCAATGATATCAGTGATTTCATGTCTGTTTGTTTTTTTACTATTTCCAATAAAAACCACAGAAAGATTAAAAGAGACAACAGATGGATATCATTACAAATGAGTCAGAAGAGAGGAATCCCTGGATAAACTAGTTATTGAGGTACAATCGGATGACTGGGAACTCATTTATAAAGGAAAAGACGCCCTGTCACTATGAGTGTACAATCAAACAATACAAGAGAAAGTGAAATATGGATCTGGACTCTGGGAGCAGTGGGCGGAGCTGAGGTTGCACCGTGAGAGAGAGCGAGAGAGAGAGAGAGAGAGAGAGAGAGCGAGAGAGAGAGTGGACAAAGATAGAGACTGAGACTGAGACTGAGTTTTACACTCGGACTTGGACTTGGAGTGGAGTGGATTAGTCTGGAGGCCCAGGCACATGACCACCTCAGCTTCCACTCAGAGCCCAGACCAGCTGTTCAGATTTGGACACTTGGAGCTGAGAAGGGGGAGGCTCCATGATTCCTCTTCATGCAGAGGTTTTATTTCCCTTTGCCACTGAAGGCAACACACTCACTAGCCACCAGTCCACAGATGAAAACACAAAATCATATGTGTACACAGAAAGTCCAGTTAAGATGGAGACGGGTTGTGAATGACACAGATGCTACTGGTACAGTATGAGAGTCTGACTGCTTTCAAAAGGTCCAGTGATCATACAAGCGTATCAGTCACTCTCATACTTTCTCATGGTTCTATTGACAATGAGAAGCAACAACACAACACTACTGCTTGGACATGTTTGCTGGATCACATCATGGATGATGGATGATGGATGGATGGATGGATGGATGGATGGATGGATGATGGATGTAATATACAGACATGACTTATGTTCACTCTGGAGGTGAGGGGGGAACTCCTGTTCTCACTTTCATTGTCACTTTAATTTGAAAAAAACATATATTCTATTTTCACCAAGATGTTAGTGAGTTAGTTTTACCAGTAAATGGCTGCTCCATCCTCACTTCTCCTATAACCAGGCCCAAACACACACACACCCCCCCCCCCCCACACACACACACACACACAACAGCCGGGCCTCCTGGGGGTCGTTTGGAGGGTCATAATTTATTTACACATGTTATAGATAATATCAAAGTAAGTGATGTATTAGTCAATGATATCAGTTATTTCATGTCTGTTTGTTTTAGTTTTTTTACTATTTACAATAAAAAACTCAGAAACATTAAAACAGACAACAGATAGATGTCAACACAAATGAGTCAAAACAGAGCAGTCCCTGGAAAAACTAGTTATTGAGGTACAATCAGATGACTGGGAACTCATTTATAAATACGAGAAAAAGTGAAATATAAAGATGTTTAATGGATGACAAAGGGCTTAAAAATGCATCCAAGGAGAAGAATACATGACATAGAGAATCCAATAAATGATGAACGAAGGAGATGGAAAATAAATCCAAGAAATGTAAAACAAAGTTCACTCATATGATGAGAAAATGTTAGAATAATTCTTTTAAGAAAGTACCAGAAAACAATAAAGACCATGTCAGCAGTACATAGAAGGTTCTACATAGTATCATTCAACAGGCTTCCAGTAAGGATACCGTTATTGAAAACAGACACACTTCACAAACTACAGACCCACAATTCTCCCAAATCCTAGAAAAACTCTTCAACGACATACTAGATACATTCAGAGAAATGAAATCTAATTCATTAAATCTAGGTCAAACAAAAATCATGATATTTGGAAAATATGAAATAAATAAACAGGTAAAGGTTCAAGTAGAGAGTGTAAATAGAGAAAAGGTGATTGAAGACAAATTTCTAGAAAAATGTAAGGATGAGTACGAGCACATTACAACTCTACAAAGCTGATTTCCTTTGATCTGAGCGTCTCCATGGCTCCAGTGCTGATCTCCTATCAGATCAAAGGAGATCAGGGCCTTTTGCCATGGAGATGCTCAGATCCAAGATTTCCTCCGGCTTTGATCTCCGTTGATCTCCATCCGGTGCCTCTCCCATCCACTTTGTGATGAAAGGCTCATTATTGTTCTTTTTCACAACCTTGGTGATGACGTCATCATTAGATTCAGGTATGATGAAGCAGGCAGAGAACTAAAACATGCAGGACACCAGCACTCTCTGACCCAGTTTGGACACCCTGTCGTAGACCATCAAGAGACAGCTTAGTTTTATCCTACTGATGACGTGTTGCTGCAATAGTCATCTTGCTCAGTTTCAAGTTTTTTCCCACAGACATCAGAGCACTCTGTAACAGGATTTGACAGATAGTGACGGGGCGCGGCCAGCAGGGGCCAGCAGCGAGGCTGACTTGCTCTTTGACCGTGTGACTGTGGTGACCAAATCCAGGGGGCGTATTACATTGGTTATTGATGTAGCTTAAAGAGGTGGAACAGATTAAACATTCAGATGAAACAATCAGCAAATAAAAGTCAAATGAAGAAAACGTACAAGGGCTTATTAGTCAATGATATCAGTGATTTCATGTCTGTTTGTTTTTTTACTATTTCCAATAAAAACCACAGAAAGATTAAAAGAGACAACAGATGGATATCATTACAAATGAGTCAGAAGAGAGGAATCCCTGGATAAACTAGTTATTGAGGTACAATCGGATGACTGGGAACTCATTTATAAAGGAAAAGACGCCCTGTCACTATGAGTGTACAATCAAACAATACAAGAGAAAGTGAAATATGGATCTGGACTCTGGGAGCAGTGGGCGGAGCTGAGGTTGCACCGTGAGAGAGAGCGAGAGAGAGAGAGAGAGAGAGAGAGAGCGAGAGAGAGAGTGGACAAAGATAGAGACTGAGACTGAGACTGAGTTTTACACTCGGACTTGGACTTGGAGTGGAGTGGATTAGTCTGGAGGCCCAGGCACATGACCACCTCAGCTTCCACTCAGAGCCCAGACCAGCTGTTCAGATTTGGACACTTGGAGCTGAGAAGGGGGAGGCTCCATGATTCCTCTTCATGCAGAGGTTTTATTTCCCTTTGCCACTGAAGGCAACACACTCACTAGCCACCAGTCCACAGATGAAAACACAAAATCATATGTGTACACAGAAAGTCCAGTTAAGATGGAGACGGGTTGTGAATGACACAGATGCTACTGGTACAGTATGAGAGTCTGACTGCTTTCAAAAGGTCCAGTGATCATACAAGCGTATCAGTCACTCTCATACTTTCTCATGGTTCTATTGACAATGAGAAGCAACAACACAACACTACTGCTTGGACATGTTTGCTGGATCACATCATGGATGATGGATGATGGATGGATGGATGGATGGATGGATGGATGGATGGATGGATGATGGATGTAATATACAGACATGACTTATGTTCACTCTGGAGGTGAGGGGGGAACTCCTGTTCTCACTTTCATTGTCACTTTAATTTGAAAAAAACATATATTCTATTTTCACCAAGATGTTAGTGAGTTAGTTTTACCAGTAAATGGCTGCTCCATCCTCACTTCTCCTATAACCAGGCCCAAACACACACACACCCCCCCACACACACAACAGCCGGGCCTCCTGGGGGTCGTTTGGAGGGTCATAATTTATTTACACATGTTATAGATAATATCAAAGTAAGTGATGTATTAGTCAATGATATCAGTGATTTCATGTCTGTTTGTTTTATTTTTTTTACTATTTACAATAAAAAACACAGAAACATTAAAACAGACAACAGATAGATGTCAACACAAATGAGTCAAAACAGAGCAGTCCCTGGAAAAACTAGTTATTGAGGTACAATCAGGTGACTGGGAACTCATTTATAAATACGAGAAAAAGTGAAATATAAAGATGTTTAATGGATGACAAAGGGCTTAAAAAATGCATCCAAGGAGAAGAATACATGACATAGAGAATCCAATAAATGATGAACGAAGGAGATGGAAAATAAATCCAAGAAATGTAAAACAAAGTTCACTCATATGATGAGAAAATGTTAGAAGAATTCTTTTAAGAAAGTACCAGAAAACAATAAAGACCATGTCAGCAGTACATAGAAGGTTCTACATAGTATCATTCAAAAGGCTTCCAGTAAGGATACCGTTATTGAAAACAGACACACTTCACAAACTACAGACCCACAATTCTCCCAAATCCTAGAAAAACTCTTCAACGACATACTAGATACATTCAGAGAAATGAAATCGAATTCATTAAATCTAGGTCAAACAAAAATCATGATATTTGGAAAATATGAAATAAATAAACAGGTAAAGGTTCAAGTAGAGGGTGTAAATAGAGAAAAGGTGATTGAAGACAAATTTCTAGAAAAATGTAAGGATGAGTACGAGCACATTACAACTCTACAAAGCTGATTTCCTTTGATCTGAGCGTCTCCATGGCTCCAGTGCTGATCTCCTATCAGATCAAAGGAGATCAGGGCCTTTTGCCATGGAGATGCTCAGATCCAAGATTTCCTCCGGCTTTGATCTCCGTTGATCTCCATCCGGTGCCTCTCCCATCCACTTTGTGATGAAAGGCTCATTATTGTTCTTTTTCACAACCTTGGTGATGACGTCATCATTAGATTCAGGTATGATGAAGCAGGCAGAGAACTAAAACATGCAGGACACCAGCACTCTCTGACCCAGTTTGGACACCCTGTCGTAGACCATCAAGAGACAGCTTAGTTTTATCCTACTGATGACGTGTTGCTGCAATAGTCATCTTGCTCAGTTTCAAGTTTTTTCCCACAGACATCAGAGCACTCTGTAACAGGATTTGACAGATAGTGACGGGGCGCGGCCAGCAGGGGCCAGCAGCGAGGCTGACTTGCTCTTTGACCGTGTGACTGTGGTGACCAAATCCAGGGGGCGTATTACATTGGTTATTGATGTAGCTTAAAGAGGTGGAACAGATTAAACATTCAGATGAAACAATAAGCAAATAAAAGTCAAATGAAGAAAACGTACAAGGGCTTATTAGTCAATGATATCAGTGATTTCATGTCTGTTTGTTTTTTTACTATTTCCAATAAAAACCACAGAAAGATTAAAAGAGACAACAGATGGATATCATTACAAATGAGTCAGAAGAGAGGAATCCCTGGATAAACTAGTTATTGAGGTACAATCGGATGACTGGGAACTCATTTATAAAGGAAAAGACGCCCTGTCACTATGAGTGTACAATCAAACAATACAAGAGAAAGTGAAATATGGATCTGGACTCTGGGAGCAGTGGGCGGAGCTGAGGTTGCACCGTGAGAGAGAGCGAGAGAGAGAGAGAGAGAGAGAGAGAGAGAGTGGACAAAGATAGAGACTGAGACTGAGACTGAGTTTTACACTCGGACTTGGACTTGGAGTGGAGTGGATTAGTCTGGAGGCCCAGGCACATGACCACCTCAGCTTCCACTCAGAGCCCAGACCAGCTGTTCAGATTTGGACACTTGGAGCTGAGAAGGGGGAGGCTCCATGATTCCTCTTCATGCAGAGGTTTTATTTCCCTTTGCCACTGAAGGCAACACACTCACTAGCCACCAGTCCACAGATGAAAACACAAAATCATATGTGTACACAGAAAGTCCAGTTAAGATGGAGACGGGTTGTGAATGACACAGATGCTACTGGTACAGTATGAGAGTCTGACTGCTTTCAAAAGGTCCAGTGATCATACAAGCGTATCAGTCACTCTCATACTTTCTCATGGTTCTATTGACAATGAGAAGCAACAACACAACACTACTGCTTGGACATGTTTGCTGGATCACATCATGGATGATGGATGATGGATGGATGGATGGATGGATGGATGGATGGATGGATGGATGGATGATGGATGTAATATACAGACATGACTTATGTTCACTCTGGAGGTGAGGGGGGAACTCCTGTTCTCACTTTCATTGTCACTTTAATTTGAAAAAAACATATATTCTATTTTCACCAAGATGTTAGTGAGTTAGTTTTACCAGTAAATGGCTGCTCCATCCTCACTTCTCCTATAACCAGGCCCAAACACACACACACCCCCCCACACACACAACAGCCGGGCCTCCTGGGGGTCGTTTGGAGGGTCATAATTTATTTACACATGTTATAGATAATATCAAAGTAAGTGATGTATTAGTCAATGATATCAGTGATTTCATGTCTGTTTGTTTTATTTTTTTTACTATTTACAATAAAAAACACAGAAACATTAAAACAGACAACAGATAGATGTCAACACAAATGAGTCAAAACAGAGCAGTCCCTGGAAAAACTAGTTATTGAGGTACAATCAGGTGACTGGGAACTCATTTATAAATACGAGAAAAAGTGAAATATAAAGATGTTTAATGGATGACAAAGGGCTTAAAAAATGCATCCAAGGAGAAGAATACATGACATAGAGAATCCAATAAATGATGAACGAAGGAGATGGAAAATAAATCCAAGAAATGTAAAACAAAGTTCACTCATATGATGAGAAAATGTTAGAAGAATTCTTTTAAGAAAGTACCAGAAAACAATAAAGACCATGTCAGCAGTACATAGAAGGTTCTACATAGTATCATTCAAAAGGCTTCCAGTAAGGATACCGTTATTGAAAACAGACACACTTCACAAACTACAGACCCACAATTCTCCCAAATCCTAGAAAAACTCTTCAACGACATACTAGATACATTCAGAGAAATGAAATCGAATTCATTAAATCTAGGTCAAACAAAAATCATGATATTTGGAAAATATGAAATAAATAAACAGGTAAAGGTTCAAGTAGAGGGTGTAAATAGAGAAAAGGTGATTGAAGACAAATTTCTAGAAAAATGTAAGGATGAGTACGAGCACATTACAACTCTACAAAGCTGATTTCCTTTGATCTGAGCGTCTCCATGGCTCCAGTGCTGATCTCCTATCAGATCAAAGGAGATCAGGGCCTTTTGCCATGGAGATGCTCAGATCCAAGATTTCCTCCGGCTTTGATCTCCGTTGATCTCCATCCGGTGCCTCTCCCATCCACTTTGTGATGAAAGGCTCATTATTGTTCTTTTTCACAACCTTGGTGATGACGTCATCATTAGATTCAGGTATGATGAAGCAGGCAGAGAACTAAAACATGCAGGACACCAGCACTCTCTGACCCAGTTTGGACACCCTGTCGTAGACCATCAAGAGACAGCTTAGTTTTATCCTACTGATGACGTGTTGCTGCAATAGTCATCTTGCTCAGTTTCAAGTTTTTTCCCACAGACATCAGAGCACTCTGTAACAGGATTTGACAGATAGTGACGGGGCGCGGCCAGCAGGGGCCAGCAGCGAGGCTGACTTGCTCTTTGACCGTGTGACTGTGGTGACCAAATCCAGGGGGCGTATTACATTGGTTATTGATGTAGCTTAAAGAGGTGGAACAGATTAAACATTCAGATGAAACAATAAGCAAATAAAAGTCAAATGAAGAAAACGTACAAGGGCTTATTAGTCAATGATATCAGTGATTTCATGTCTGTTTGTTTTTTTACTATTTCCAATAAAAACCACAGAAAGATTAAAAGATACAACAGATGGATATCATTACAAATGAGTCAGAAGAGAGGAATCCCTGGATAAACTAGTTATTGAGGTACAATCGGATGACTGGGAACTCATTTATAAAGGAAAAGACGCCCTGTCACTATGAGTGTACAATCAAACAATACAAGAGAAAGTGAAATATGGATCTGGACTCTGGGAGCAGTGGGCGGAGCTGAGGTTGCACCGTGAGAGAGAGCGAGAGAGAGAGAGAGAGAGAGAGAGAGAGAGTGGACAAAGATAGAGACTGAGACTGAGACTGAGTTTTACACTCGGACTTGGACTTGGAGTGGAGTGGATTAGTCTGGAGGCCCAGGCACATGACCACCTCAGCTTCCACTCAGAGCCCAGACCAGCTGTTCAGATTTGGACACTTGGAGCTGAGAAGGGGGAGGCTCCATGATTCCTCTTCATGCAGAGGTTTTATTTCCCTTTGCCACTGAAGGCAACACACTCACTAGCCACCAGTCCACAGATGAAAACACAAAATCATATGTGTACACAGAAAGTCCAGTTAAGATGGAGACGGGTTGTGAATGACACAGATGCTACTGGTACAGTATGAGAGTCTGACTGCTTTCAAAAGGTCCAGTGATCATACAAGCGTATCAGTCACTCTCATACTTTCTCATGGTTCTATTGACAATGAGAAGCAACAACACAACACTACTGCTTGGACATGTTTGCTGGATCACATCATGGATGATGGATGATGGATGTAATATACAGACATGACTTATGTTCACTCTGGAGGTGAGGGGGGAACTCCTGTTCTCACTTTCATTGTCACTTTAATTTGAAAAAAACATATATTCTATTTTCACCAAGATGTTAGTGAGTTAGTTTTACCAGTAAATGGCTGCTCCATCCTCACTTCTCCTATAACCAGGCCCAAACACACACACACCCCCCCACACACACACACACACACACACACACACACAACAGCCGGGCCTCCTGGGGGTCGTTTGGAGGGTCATAATTTATTTACACATGTTATAGATAATATCAAAGTAAGTGATGTATTAGTCAATGATATCAGTGATTTCATGTCTGTTTGTTTTATTTTTTTTACTATTTACAATAAAAAACACAGAAACATTAAAACAGACAACAGATAGATGTCAACACAAATGAGTCAAAACAGAGCAGTCCCTGGAAAAACTAGTTATTGAGGTACAATCAGGTGACTGGGAACTCATTTATAAATACGAGAAAAAGTGAAATATAAAGATGTTTAATGGATGACAAAGGGCTTAAAAAATGCATCCAAGGAGAAGAATACATGACATAGAGAATCCAATAAATGATGAACGAAGGAGATGGAAAATAAATCCAAGAAATGTAAAACAAAGTTCACTCATATGATGAGAAAATGTTAGAAGAATTCTTTTAAGAAAGTACCAGAAAACAATAAAGACCATGTCAGCAGTACATAGAAGGTTCTACATAGTATCATTCAAAAGGCTTCCAGTAAGGATACCGTTATTGAAAACAGACACACTTCACAAACTACAGACCCACAATTCTCCCAAATCCTAGAAAAACTCTTCAACGACATACTAGATACATTCAGAGAAATGAAATCTAATTCATTAAATCTAGGTCAAACAAAAATCATGATATTTGGAAAATATGAAATAAATAAACAGGTAAAGGTTCAAGTAGAGGGTGTAAATAGAGAAAAGGTGATTGAAGACAAATTTCTAGAAAAATGTAAGGATGAGTACGAGCACATTACAACTCTACAAAGCTGATTTCCTTTGATCTGAGCGTCTCCATGGCTCCAGTGCTGATCTCCTATCAGATCAAAGGAGATCAGGGCCTTTTGCCATGGAGATGCTCAGATCCAAGATTTCCTCCGGCTTTGATCTCCGTTGATCTCCATCCGGTGCCTCTCCCATCCACTTTGTGATGAAAGGCTCATTATTGTTCTTTTTCACAACCTTGGTGATGACGTCATCATTAGATTCAGGTATGATGAAGCAGGCAGAGAACTAAAACATGCAGGACACCAGCACTCTCTGACCCAGTTTGGACACCCTGTCGTAGACCATCAAGAGACAGCTTAGTTTTATCCTACTGATGACGTGTTGCTGCAATAGTCATCTTGCTCAGTTTCAAGTTTTTTCCCACAGACATCAGAGCACTCTGTAACAGGATTTGACAGATAGTGACGGGGCGCGGCCAGCAGGGGCCAGCAGCGAGGCTGACTTGCTCTTTGACCGTGTGACTGTGGTGACCAAATCCAGGGGGCGTATTACATTGGTTATTGATGTAGCTTAAAGAGGTGGAACAGATTAAACATTCAGATGAAACAATCAGCAAATAAAAGTCAAATGAAGAAAACGTACAAGGGCTTATTAGTCAATGATATCAGTGATTTCATGTCTGTTTGTTTTTTTACTATTTCCAATGAAAACCACAGAAAGATTAAAAGAGACAACAGATGGATATCATTACAAATGAGTCAGAAGAGAGGAATCCCTGGATAAACTAGTTATTGAGGTACAATCGGATGACTGGGAACTCATTTATAAAGGAAAAGACGCCCTGTCACTATGAGTGTACAATCAAACAATACAAGAGAAAGTGAAATATGGATCTGGACTCTGGGAGCAGTGGGCGGAGCTGAGGTTGCACCGTGAGAGAGAGCGAGAGAGAGAGAGAGAGAGAGAGAGAGAGAGAGTGGACAAAGATAGAGACTGAGACTGAGACTGAGTTTTACACTCGGACTTGGACTTGGAGTGGAGTGGATTAGTCTGGAGGCCCAGGCACATGACCACCTCAGCTTCCACTCAGAGCCCAGACCAGCTGTTCAGATTTGGACACTTGGAGCTGAGAAGGGGGAGGCTCCATGATTCCTCTTCATGCAGAGGTTTTATTTCCCTTTGCCACTGAAGGCAACACACTCACTAGCCACCAGTCCACAGATGAAAACACAAAATCATACGTGTACACAGAAAGTCCAGTTAAGATGGAGACGGGTTGTGAATGACAGAGATGCTACTGGTACAGTATGAGAGTCTGACTGCTTTCAAAAGGTCCAGTGATCATACAAGCGTATCAGTCACTCTCATACTTTCTCATGGTTCTATTGACAATGAGAAGCAACAACACAACACTACTGCTTGGACATGTTTGCTGGATCACATCATGGATGATGGATGATGGATGGATGGATGGATGGATGGATGGATGGATGGATGATGGATGTAATATACAGACATGACTTATGTTCACTCTGGAGGTGAGGGGGGAACTCCTGTTCTCACTTTCATTGTCACTTTAATTTGAAAAAAACATATATTCTATTTTCACCAAGATGTTAGTGAGTTAGTTTTACCAGTAAATGGCTGCTCCATCCTCACTTCTCCTATAACCAGGCCCAAACACACACACACCCCCCCCCACACACACACACACACACACACACACACACAACAGCCGGGCCTCCTGGGGGTCGTTTGGAGGGTCATAATTTATTTACACATGTTATAGATAATATCAAAGTAAGTGATGTATTAGTCAATGATATCAGTGATTTCATGTCTGTTTGTTTTATTTTTTTTACTATTTACAATAAAAAACACAGAAACATTAAAACAGACAACAGATAGATGTCAACACAAATGAGTCAAAACAGAGCAGTCCCTGGAAAAACTAGTTATTGAGGTACAATCAGGTGACTGGGAACTCATTTATAAATACGAGAAAAAGTGAAATATAAAGATGTTTAATGGATGACAAAGGGCTTAAAAAATGCATCCAAGGAGAAGAATACATGACATAGAGAATCCAATAAATGATGAACGAAGGAGATGGAAAATAAATCCAAGAAATGTAAAACAAAGTTCACTCATATGATGAGAAAATGTTAGAAGAATTCTTTTAAGAAAGTACCAGAAAACAATAAAGACCATGTCAGCAGTACATAGAAGGTTCTACATAGTATCATTCAAAAGGCTTCCAGTAAGGATACCGTTATTGAAAACAGACACACTTCACAAACTACAGACCCACAATTCTCCCAAATCCTAGAAAAACTCTTCAACGACATACTAGATACATTCAGAGAAATGAAATCGAATTCATTAAATCTAGGTCAAACAAAAATCATGATATTTGGAAAATATGAAATAAATAAACAGGTAAAGGTTCAAGTAGAGGGTGTAAATAGAGAAAAGGTGATTGAAGACAAATTTCTAGAAAAATGTAAGGATGAGTACGAGCACATTACAACTCTACAAAGCTGATTTCCTTTGATCTGAGCGTCTCCATGGCTCCAGTGCTGATCTCCTATCAGATCAAAGGAGATCAGGGCCTTTTGCCATGGAGATGCTCAGATCCAAGATTTCCTCCGGCTTTGATCTCCGTTGATCTCCATCCGGTGCCTCTCCCATCCACTTTGTGATGAAAGGCTCATTATTGTTCTTTTTCACAACCTTGGTGATGACGTCATCATTAGATTCAGGTATGATGAAGCAGGCAGAGAACTAAAACATGCAGGACACCAGCACTCTCTGACCCAGTTTGGACACCCTGTCGTAGACCATCAAGAGACAGCTTAGTTTTATCCTACTGATGACGTGTTGCTGCAATAGTCATCTTGCTCAGTTTCAAGTTTTTTCCCACAGACATCAGAGCACTCTGTAACAGGATTTGACAGATAGTGACGGGGCGCGGCCAGCAGGGGCCAGCAGCGAGGCTGACTTGCTCTTTGACCGTGTGACTGTGGTGACCAAATCCAGGGGGCGTATTACATTGGTTATTGATGTAGCTTAAAGAGGTGGAACAGATTAAACATTCAGATGAAACAATAAGCAAATAAAAGTCAAATGAAGAAAACGTACAAGGGCTTATTAGTCAATGATATCAGTGATTTCATGTCTGTTTGTTTTTTTACTATTTCCAATAAAAACCACAGAAAGATTAAAAGAGACAACAGATGGATATCATTACAAATGAGTCAGAAGAGAGGAATCCCTGGATAAACTAGTTATTGAGGTACAATCGGATGACTGGGAACTCATTTATAAAGGAAAAGACGCCCTGTCACTATGAGTGTACAATCAAACAATACAAGAGAAAGTGAAATATGGATCTGGACTCTGGGAGCAGTGGGCGGAGCTGAGGTTGCACCGTGAGAGAGAGCGAGAGAGAGAGAGAGAGAGAGAGCGAGAGAGAGTGGACAAAGATAGAGACTGAGACTGAGACTGAGTTTTACACTCGGACTTGGACTTGGAGTGGAGTGGATTAGTCTGGAGGCCCAGGCACATGACCACCTCAGCTTCCACTCAGAGCCCAGACCAGCTGTTCAGATTTGGACACTTGGAGCTGAGAAGGGGGAGGCTCCATGATTCCTCTTCATGCAGAGGTTTTATTTCCCTTTGCCACTGAAGGCAACACACTCACTAGCCACCAGTCCACAGATGAAAACACAAAATCATACGTGTACACAGAAAGTCCAGTTAAGATGGAGACGGGTTGTGAATGACACAGATGCTACTGGTACAGTATGAGAGTCTGACTGCTTTCAAAAGGTCCAGTGATCATACAAGCGTATCAGTCACTCTCATACTTTCTCATGGTTCTATTGACAATGAGAAGCAACAACACAACACTACTGCTTGGACATGTTTGCTGGATCACATCATGGATGATGGATGGATGGATGGATGGATGGATGGATGATGGATGTAATATACAGACATGACTTATGTTCACTCTGGAGGTGAGGGGGGAACTCCTGTTCTCACTTTCATTGTCACTTTAATTTGAAAAAAACATATATTCTATTTTCACCAAGATGTTAGTGAGTTAGTTTTACCAGTAAATGGCTGCTCCATCCTCACTTCTCCTATAACCAGGCCCAAACACACACACACCCCCCCCCCCCCCCCCACACACACACACACACACACACACACACACAACAGCCGGGCCTCCTGGGGGTCGTTTGGAGGGTCATAATTTATTTACACATGTTATAGATAATATCAAAGTAAGTGATGTATTAGTCAATGATATCAGTGATTTCATGTCTGTTTGTTTTATTTTTTTTACTATTTACAATAAAAAACACAGAAACATTAAAACAGACAACAGATAGATGTCAACACAAATGAGTCAAAACAGAGCAGTCCCTGGAAAAACTAGTTATTGAGGTACAATCAGATGACTGGGAACTCATTTATAAATACGAGAAAAAGTGAAATATAAAGATGTTTAATGGATGACAAAGGGCTTAAAAAATGCATCCAAGGAGAAGAATACATGACATAGAGAATCCAATAAATGATGAACGAAGGAGATGGAAAATAAATCCAAGAAATGTAAAACAAAGTTCACTCATATGATGAGAAAATGTTAGAAGAATTCTTTTAAGAAAGTACCAGAAAACAATAAAGACCATGTCAGCAGTACATGGAAGGTTCTACATAGTATCATTCAACAGGCTTCCAGTAAGGATACCGTTATTGAAAACAGACACACTTCACAAACTACAGACCCACAATTCTCCCAAATCCTAGAAAAACTCTTCAACGACATACTAGATACATTCAGAGAAATGAAATCTAATTCATTAAATCTAGGTCAAACCAAAATCATGATATTTGGAAAATATGAAATAAATAAACAGGTAAAGGTTCAAGTAGAGAGTGTAAATAGAGAAAAGGTGATTGAAGACAAATTTCTAGAAAAATGTAAGGATGAGTACGAGCACATTACAACTCTACAAAGCTGATTTCCTTTGATCTGAGCGTCTCCATGGCTCCAGTGCTGATCTCCTATCAGATCAAAGGAGATCAGGGCCTTTTGCCATGGAGATGCTCAGATCCAAGATTTCCTCCGGCTTTGATCTCCGTTGATCTCCATCCGGTGCCTCTCCCATCCACTTTGTGATGAAAGGCTCATTATTGTTCTTTTTCACAACCTTGGTGATGACGTCATCATTAGATTCAGGTATGATGAAGCAGGCAGAGAACTAAAACATGCAGGACACCAGCACTCTCTGACCCAGTTTGGACACCCTGTCGTAGACCATCAAGAGACAGCTTAGTTTTATCCTACTGATGACGTGTTGCTGCAATAGTCATCTTGCTCAGTTTCAAGTTTTTTCCCACAGACATCAGAGCACTCTGTAACAGGATTTGACAGATAGTGACGGGGCGCGGCCAGCAGGGGCCAGCAGCGAGGCTGACTTGCTCTTTGACCGTGTGACTGTGGTGACCAAATCCAGGGGGCGTATTACATTGGTTATTGATGTAGCTTAAAGAGGTGGAACAGATTAAACATTCAGATGAAACAATCAGCAAATAAAAGTCAAATGAAGAAAACGTACAAGGGCTTATTAGTCAATGATATCAGTGATTTCATGTCTGTTTGTTTTTTTACTATTTCCAATAAAAACCACAGAAAGATTAAAAGAGACAACAGATGGATATCATTACAAATGAGTCAGAAGAGAGGAATCCCTGGATAAACTAGTTATTGAGGTACAATCGGATGACTGGGAACTCATTTATAAAGGAAAAGACGCCCTGTCACTATGAGTGTACAATCAAACAATACAAGAGAAAGTGAAATATGGATCTGGACTCTGGGAGCAGTGGGCGGAGCTGAGGTTGCACCGTGAGAGAGAGCGAGAGAGAGAGAGAGAGAGAGAGAGAGCGAGAGAGAGAGTGGACAAAGATAGAGACTGAGACTGAGACTGAGTTTTACACTCGGACTTGGACTTGGAGTGGAGTGGATTAGTCTGGAGGCCCAGGCACATGACCACCTCAGCTTCCACTCAGAGCCCAGACCAGCTGTTCAGATTTGGACACTTGGAGCTGAGAAGGGGGAGGCTCCATGATTCCTCTTCATGCAGAGGTTTTATTTCCCTTTGCCACTGAAGGCAACACACTCACTAGCCACCAGTCCACAGATGAAAACACAAAATCATATGTGTACACAGAAAGTCCAGTTAAGATGGAGACGGGTTGTGAATGACACAGATGCTACTGGTACAGTATGAGAGTCTGACTGCTTTCAAAAGGTCCAGTGATCATACAAGCGTATCAGTCACTCTCATACTTTCTCATGGTTCTATTGACAATGAGAAGCAACAACACAACACTACTGCTTGGACATGTTTGCTGGATCACATCATGGATGATGGATGATGGATGGATGGATGGATGGATGGATGGATGGATGGATGGATGATGGATGTAATATACAGACATGACTTATGTTCACTCTGGAGGTGAGGGGGGAACTCCTGTTCTCACTTTCATTGTCACTTTAATTTGAAAAAAACATATATTCTATTTTCACCAAGATGTTAGTGAGTTAGTTTTACCAGTAAATGGCTGCTCCATCCTCACTTCTCCTATAACCAGGCCCAAACACACACACACCCCCCCCCCCCCCCCACACACACACACACACACACACACACACACACACACACACACACAACAGCCGGGCCTCCTGGGGGTCGTTTGGAGGGTCATAATTTATTTACACATGTTATAGATAATATCAAAGTAAGTGATGTATTAGTCAATGATATCAGTGATTTCATGTCTGTTTGTTTTATTTTTTTTACTATTTACAATAAAAAACACAGAAACATTAAAACAGACAACAGATAGATGTCAACACAAATGAGTCAAAACAGAGCAGTCCCTGGAAAAACTAGTTATTGAGGTACAATCAGATGACTGGGAACTCATTTATAAATACGAGAAAAAGTGAAATATAAAGATGTTTAATGGATGACAAAGGGCTTAAAAAATGCATCCAAGGAGAAGAATACATGACATAGAGAATCCAATAAATGATGAACGAAGGAGATGGAAAATAAATCCAAGAAATGTAAAACAAAGTTCACTCATATGATGAGAAAATGTTAGAAGAATTCTTTTAAGAAAGTACCAGAAAACAATAAAGACCATGTCAGCAGTACATGGAAGGTTCTACATAGTATCATTCAACAGGCTTCCAGTAAGGATACCGTTATTGAAAACAGACACACTTCACAAACTACAGACCCACAATTCTCCCAAATCCTAGAAAAACTCTTCAACGACATACTAGATACATTCAGAGAAATGAAATCTAATTCATTAAATCTAGGTCAAACCAAAATCATGATATTTGGAAAATATGAAATAAATAAACAGGTAAAGGTTCAAGTAGAGAGTGTAAATAGAGAAAAGGTGATTGAAGACAAATTTCTAGAAAAATGTAAGGATGAGTACGAGCACATTACAACTCTACAAAGCTGATTTCCTTTGATCTGAGCGTCTCCATGGCTCCAGTGCTGATCTCCTATCAGATCAAAGGAGATCAGGGCCTTTTGCCATGGAGATGCTCAGATCCAAGATTTCCTCCGGCTTTGATCTCCGTTGATCTCCATCCGGTGCCTCTCCCATCCACTTTGTGATGAAAGGCTCATTATTGTTCTTTTTCACAACCTTGGTGATGACGTCATCATTAGATTCAGGTATGATGAAGCAGGCAGAGAACTAAAACATGCAGGACACCAGCACTCTCTGACCCAGTTTGGACACCCTGTCGTAGACCATCAAGAGACAGCTTAGTTTTATCCTACTGATGACGTGTTGCTGCAATAGTCATCTTGCTCAGTTTCAAGTTTTTTCCCACAGACATCAGAGCACTCTGTAACAGGATTTGACAGATAGTGACGGGGCGCGGCCAGCAGGGGCCAGCAGCGAGGCTGACTTGCTCTTTGACCGTGTGACTGTGGTGACCAAATCCAGGGGGCGTATTACATTGGTTATTGATGTAGCTTAAAGAGGTGGAACAGATTAAACATTCAGATGAAACAATCAGCAAATAAAAGTCAAATGAAGAAAACGTACAAGGGCTTATTAGTCAATGATATCAGTGATTTCATGTCTGTTTGTTTTTTTACTATTTCCAATAAAAACCACAGAAAGATTAAAAGAGACAACAGATGGATATCATTACAAATGAGTCAGAAGAGAGGAATCCCTGGATAAACTAGTTATTGAGGTACAATCGGATGACTGGGAACTCATTTATAAAGGAAAAGACGCCCTGTCACTATGAGTGTACAATCAAACAATACAAGAGAAAGTGAAATATGGATCTGGACTCTGGGAGCAGTGGGCGGAGCTGAGGTTGCACCGTGAGAGAGAGCGAGAGAGAGAGAGAGAGAGAGAGAGAGCGAGAGAGAGAGTGGACAAAGATAGAGACTGAGACTGAGACTGAGTTTTACACTCGGACTTGGACTTGGAGTGGAGTGGATTAGTCTGGAGGCCCAGGCACATGACCACCTCAGCTTCCACTCAGAGCCCAGACCAGCTGTTCAGATTTGGACACTTGGAGCTGAGAAGGGGGAGGCTCCATGATTCCTCTTCATGCAGAGGTTTTATTTCCCTTTGCCACTGAAGGCAACACACTCACTAGCCACCAGTCCACAGATGAAAACACAAAATCATATGTGTACACAGAAAGTCCAGTTAAGATGGAGACGGGTTGTGAATGACACAGATGCTACTGGTACAGTATGAGAGTCTGACTGCTTTCAAAAGGTCCAGTGATCATACAAGCGTATCAGTCACTCTCATACTTTCTCATGGTTCTATTGACAATGAGAAGCAACAACACAACACTACTGCTTGGACATGTTTGCTGGATCACATCATGGATGATGGATGATGGATGGATGGATGGATGGATGGATGGATGGATGGATGGATGATGGATGTAATATACAGACATGACTTATGTTCACTCTGGAGGTGAGGGGGGAACTCCTGTTCTCACTTTCATTGTCACTTTAATTTGAAAAAAACATATATTCTATTTTCACCAAGATGTTAGTGAGTTAGTTTTACCAGTAAATGGCTGCTCCATCCTCACTTCTCCTATAACCAGGCCCAAACACACACACACCCCCCCCCCCCCCCCCCCCACACACACACACACACACACACACACACACACACACACAACAGCCGGGCCTCCTGGGGGTCGTTTGGAGGGTCATAATTTATTTACACATGTTATAGATAATATCAAAGTAAGTGATGTATTAGTCAATGATATCAGTGATTTCATGTCTGTTTGTTTTAGTTTTTTTACTATTTACAATAAAAAACACAGAAACATTAAAACAGACAACAGATAGATGTCAACACAAATGAGTCAAAACAGAGCAGTCCCTGGAAAAACTAGTTATTGAGGTACAATCAGATGACTGGGAACTCATTTATAAATACGAGAAAAAGTGAAATATAAAGATGTTTAATGGATGACAAAGGGCTTAAAAAATGCATCCAAGGAGAAGAATACATGACATAGAGAATCCAATAAATGATGAACGAAGGAGATGGAAAATAAATCCAAGAAATGTAAAACAAAGTTCACTCATATGATGAGAAAATGTTAGAAGAATTCTTTTAAGAAAGTACCAGAAAACAATAAAGACCATGTCAGCAGTACATAGAAGGTTCTACATAGTATCATTCAACAGGCTTCCAGTAAGGATACCGTTATTGAAAACAGACACACTTCACAAACTACAGACCCACAATTCTCCCAAATCCTAGAAAAACTCTTCAACGACATACTAGATACATTCAGAGAAATGAAATCTAATTCATTAAATCTAGGTCAAACAAAAATCATGATATTTGGAAAATATGAAATAAATAAACAGGTAAAGGTTCAAGTAGAGAGTGTAAATAGAGAAAAGGTGATTGAAGACAAATTTCTAGAAAAATGTAAGGATGAGTACGAGCACATTACAACTCTACAAAGCTGATTTCCTTTGATCTGAGCGTCTCCATGGCTCCAGTGCTGATCTCCTACCAGATCAAAGGAGATCAGGGCCTTTTGCCATGGAGATGCTCAGATCCAAGATTTCCTCCGGCTTTGATCTCCGTTGATCTCCATCCGGTGCCTCTCCCATCCACTTTGTGATGAAAGGCTCATTATTGTTCTTTTTCACAACCTTGGTGATGACGTCATCATTAGATTCAGGTATGATGAAGCAGGCAGAGAACTAAAACATGCAGGACACCAGCACTCTCTGACCCAGTTTGGACACCCTGTCGTAGACCATCAAGAGACAGCTTAGTTTTATCCTACTGATGACGTGTTGCTGCAATAGTCATCTTGCTCAGTTTCAAGTTTTTTCCCACAGACATCAGAGCACTCTGTAACAGGATTTGACAGATAGTGACGGGGCGCGGCCAGCAGGGGCCAGCAGCGAGGCTGACTTGCTCTTTGACCGTGTGACTGTGGTGACCAAATCCAGGGGGCGTATTACATTGGTTATTGATGTAGCTTAAAGAGGTGGAACAGATTAAACATTCAGATGAAACAATCAGCAAATAAAAGTCAAATGAAGAAAACGTACAAGGGCTTATTAGTCAATGATATCAGTGATTTCATGTCTGTTTGTTTTTTTACTATTTCCAATAAAAACCACAGAAAGATTAAAAGAGACAACAGATGGATATCATTACAAATGAGTCAGAAGAGAGGAATCCCTGGATAAACTAGTTATTGAGGTACAATCGGATGACTGGGAACTCATTTATAAAGGAAAAGACGCCCTGTCACTATGAGTGTACAATCAAACAATACAAGAGAAAGTGAAATATGGATCTGGACTCTGGGAGCAGTGGGCGGAGCTGAGGTTGCACCGTGAGAGAGAGCGAGAGAGAGAGAGAGAGAGAGAGAGAGAGAGAGAGAGAGAGAGAGAGAGAGAGAGAGTGGACAAAGATAGAGACTGAGACTGAGACTGAGTTTTACACTCGGACTTGGACTTGGAGTGGAGTGGATTAGTCTGGAGGCCCAGGCACATGACCACCTCAGCTTCCACTCAGAGCCCAGACCAGCTGTTCAGATTTGGACACTTGGAGCTGAGAAGGGGGAGGCTCCATGATTCCTCTTCATGCAGAGGTTTTATTTCCCTTTGCCACTGAAGGCAACACACTCACTAGCCACCAGTCCACAGATGAAAACACAAAATCATATGTGTACACAGAAAGTCCAGTTAAGATGGAGACGGGTTGTGAATGACACAGATGCTACTGGTACAGTATGAGAGTCTGACTGCTTTCAAAAGGTCCAGTGATCATACAAGCGTATCAGTCACTCTCATACTTTCTCATGGTTCTATTGACAATGAGAAGCAACAACACAACACTACTGCTTGGACATGTTTGCTGGATCACATCATGGATGATGGATGATGGATGGATGGATGGATGGATGGATGGATGGATGGATGGATGATGGATGTAATATACAGACATGACTTATGTTCACTCTGGAGGTGAGGGGGGAACTCCTGTTCTCACTTTCATTGTCACTTTAATTTGAAAAAAACATATATTCTATTTTCACCAAGATGTTAGTGAGTTAGTTTTACCAGTAAATGGCTGCTCCATCCTCACTTCTCCTATAACCAGGCCCAAACACACACACACCCCCCCCCACACACACACACACACACACACACACACACACACACACACACACACACAACAGCCGGGCCTCCTGGGGGTCGTTTGGAGGGTCATAATTTATTTACACATGTTATAGATAATATCAAAGTAAGTGATGTATTAGTCAATGATATCAGTGATTTCATGTCTGTTTGTTTTAGTTTTTTTACTATTTACAATAAAAAACACAGAAACATTAAAACAGACAACAGATAGATGTCAACACAAATGAGTCAAAACAGAGCAGTCCCTGGAAAAACTAGTTATTGAGGTACAATCAGATGACTGGGAACTCATTTATAAATACGAGAAAAAGTGAAATATAAAGATGTTTAATGGATGACAAAGGGCTTAAAAAATGCATCCAAGGAGAAGAATACATGACATAGAGAATCCAATAAATGATGAACGAAGGAGATGGAAAATAAATCCAAGAAATGTAAAACAAAGTTCACTCATATGATGAGAAAATGTTAGAAGAATTCTTTTAAGAAAGTACCAGAAAACAATAAAGACCATGTCAGCAGTACATAGAAGGTTCTACATAGTATCATTCAACAGGCTTCCAGTAAGGATACCGTTATTGAAAACAGACACACTTCACAAACTACAGACCCACAATTCTCCCAAATCCTAGAAAAACTCTTCAACGACATACTAGATACATTCAGAGAAATGAAATCTAATTCATTAAATCTAGGTCAAACCAAAATCATGATATTTGGAAAATATGAAATAAATAAACAGGTAAAGGTTCAAGTAGAGAGTGTAAATAGAGAAAAGGTGATTGAAGACAAATTTCTAGAAAAATGTAAGGATGAGTACGAGCACATTACAACTCTACAAAGCTGATTTCCTTTGATCTGAGCGTCTCCATGGCTCCAGTGCTGATCTCCTATCAGATCAAAGGAGATCAGGGCCTTTTGCCATGGAGATGCTCAGATCCAAGATTTCCTCCGGCTTTGATCTCCGTTGATCTCCATCCGGTGCCTCTCCCATCCACTTTGTGATGAAAGGCTCATTATTGTTCTTTTTCACAACCTTGGTGATGACGTCATCATTAGATTCAGGTATGATGAAGCAGGCAGAGAACTAAAACATGCAGGACACCAGCACTCTCTGACCCAGTTTGGACACCCTGTCGTAGACCATCAAGAGACAGCTTAGTTTTATCCTACTGATGACGTGTTGCTGCAATAGTCATCTTGCTCAGTTTCAAGTTTTTTCCCACAGACACCAGAGCACTCTGTAACAGAATTTGACAGATAGTGACGGGGCGCGGCCGGCAGGGGCCAGCAGCGAGGCTGACTTGCTCTTTGACCGTGTGACTGTGGTGACCAAATCCAGGGGGCGTATTACATTGGTTATTGATGTAGCTTAAAGAGGTGGAACAGATTAAACATTCAGATGAAACAATCAGCAAATAAAAGTCAAATGAAGAAAACGTACAAGGGCTTATTAGTCAATGATATCAGTGATTTCATGTCTGTTTGTTTTTTTACTATTTCCAATAAAAACCACAGAAAGATTAAAAGAGACAACAGATGGATATCATTACAAATGAGTCAGAAGAGAGGAATCCCTGGATAAACTAGTTATTGAGGTACAATCGGATGACTGGGAACTCATTTATAAAGGAAAAGACGCCCTGTCACTATGAGTGTACAATCAAACAATACAAGAGAAAGTGAAATATGGATCTGGACTCTGGGAGCAGTGGGCGGAGCTGAGGTTGCACCGTGAGAGAGAGCGAGAGAGAGAGAGAGAGAGAGAGAGAGAGAGAGAGAGTGGACAAAGATAGAGACTGAGACTGAGACTGAGACTGAGTTTTACACTCGGACTTGGACTTGGAGTGGAGTGGATTAGTCTGGAGGCCCAGGCACATGACCACCTCAGCTTCCACTCAGAGCCCAGACCAGCTGTTCAGATTTGGACACTTGGAGCTGAGAAGGGGGAGGCTCCATGATTCCTCTTCATGCAGAGGTTTTATTTCCCTTTGCCACTGAAGGCAACACACTCACTAGCCACCAGTCCACAGATGAAAACACAAAATCATATGTGTACACAGAAAGTCCAGTTAAGATGGAGACGGGTTGTGAATGACACAGATGCTACTGGTACAGTATGAGAGTCTGACTGCTTTCAAAAGGTCCAGTGATCATACAAGCGTATCAGTCACTCTCATACTTTCTCATGGTTCTATTGACAATGAGAAGCAACAACAAAACACTACTGCTTGGACATGTTTGCTGGATCACATCATGGATGATGGATGATGGATGGATGGATGGATGGATGGATGGATGGATGGATGGATGATGGATGTAATATACAGACATGACTTATGTTCACTCTGGAGGTGAGGGGGGAACTCCTGTTCTCACTTTCATTGTCACTTTAATTTGAAAAAAACATATATTCTATTTTCACCAAGATGTTAGTGAGTTAGTTTTACCAGTAAATGGCTGCTCCATCCTCACTTCTCCTATAACCAGGCCCAAACACACACACACCCCCCCCCACACACACACACACACACACACACACACACACACACACACACACACACACACAACAGCCGGGCCTCCTGGGGGTCGTTTGGAGGGTCATAATTTATTTACACATGTTATAGATAATATCAAAGTAAGTGATGTATTAGTCAATGATATCAGTGATTTCATGTCTGTTTGTTTTAGTTTTTTTACTATTTACAATAAAAACCACAGAAACATTAAAACAGACAACAGATAGATGTCAACACAAATGAGTCAAAACAGAGCAGTCCCTGGAAAAACTAGTTATTGAGGTACAATCAGATGACTGGGAACTCATTTATAAATACGAGAAAAAGTGAAATATAAAGATGTTTAATGGATGACAAAGGGCTTAAAAAATGCATCCAAGGAGAAGAATACATGACATAGAGAATCCAATAAATGATGAACGAAGGAGATGGAAAATAAATCCAAGAAATGTAAAACAAAGTTCACTCATATGATGAGAAAATGTTAGAAGAATTCTTTTAAGAAAGTACCAGAAAACAATAAAGACCATGTCAGCAGTACATGGAAGGTTCTACATAGTATCATTCAACAGGCTTCCAGTAAGGATACCGTTATTGAAAACAGACACACTTCACAAACTACAGGCCCACAATTCTCCCAAATCCTAGAAAAACTCTTCAACGACATACTAGATACATTCAGAGAAATGAAATCTAATTCATTAAATCTAGGTCAAACCAAAATCATGATATTTGGAAAATATGAAATAAATAAACAGGTAAAGGTTCAAGTAGAGAGTGTAAATAGAGAAAAGGTGATTGAAGACAAATTTCTAGAAAAATGTAAGGATGAGTACGAGCACATTACAACTCTACAAAGCTGATTTCCTTTGATCTGAGCGTCTCCATGGCTCCAGTGCTGATCTCCTATCAGATCAAAGGAGATCAGGGCCTTTTGCCATGGAGATGCTCAGATCCAAGATTTCCTCCGGCTTTGATCTCTGTTGATCTCCATCCGGTGCCTCTCCCATCCACTTTGTGATGAAAGGCTCATTATTGTTCTTTTTCACAACCTTGGTGATGACGTCATCATTAGATTCAGGTATGATGAAGCAGGCAGAGAACTAAAACATGCAGGACACCAGCACTCTCTGACCCAGTTTGGACACCCTGTCGTAGACCATCAAGAGACAGCTTAGTTTTATCCTACTGATGACGTGTTGCTGCAATAGTCATCTTGCTCAGTTTCAAGTTTTTTCCCACAGACACCAGAGCACTCTGTAACAGAATTTGACAGATAGTGACGGGGCGCGGCCGGCAGGGGCCAGCAGCGAGGCTGACTTGCTCTTTGACCGTGTGACTGTGGTGACCAAATCCAGGGGGCGTATTACATTGGTTATTGATGTAGCTTAAAGAGGTGGAACAGATTAAACATTCAGATGAAACAATCAGCAAATAAAAGTCAAATGAAGAAAACGTACAAGGGCTTATTAGTCAATGATATCAGTGATTTCATGTCTGTTTGTTTTTTTACTATTTCCAATAAAAACCACAGAAAGATTAAAAGAGACAACAGATGGATATCATTACAAATGAGTCAGAAGAGAGGAATCCCTGGATAAACTAGTTATTGAGGTACAATCGGATGACTGGGAACTCATTTATAAAGGAAAAGACGCCCTGTCACTATGAGTGTACAATCAAACAATACAAGAGAAAGTGAAATATGGATCTGGACTCTGGGAGCAGTGGGCGGAGCTGAGGTTGCACCGTGAGAGAGAGCGAGAGAGAGAGAGAGAGAGAGAGAGAGAGAGAGAGAGAGAGAGAGAGAGAGAGAGAGAGAGTGGACAAAGATAGAGACTGAGACTGAGACTGAGTTTTACACTCGGACTTGGACTTGGAGTGGAGTGGATTAGTCTGGAGGCCCAGGCACATGACCACCTCAGCTTCCACTCAGAGCCCAGACCAGCTGTTCAGATTTGGACACTTGGAGCTGAGAAGGGGGAGGCTCCATGATTCCTCTTCATGCAGAGGTTTTATTTCCCTTTGCCACTGAAGGCAACACACTCACTAGCCACCAGTCCACAGATGAAAACACAAAATCATATGTGTACACAGAAAGTCCAGTTAAGATGGAGACGGGTTGTGAATGACACAGATGCTACTGGTACAGTATGAGAGTCTGACTGCTTTCAAAAGGTCCAGTGATCATACAAGCGTATCAGTCACTCTCATACTTTCTCATGGTTCTATTGACAATGAGAAGCAACAACACAACACTACTGCTTGGACATGTTTGCTGGATCACATCATGGATGATGGATGATGGATGGATGGATGGATGGATGGATGGATGGATGGATGGATGGATGATGGATGTAATATACAGACATGACTTATGTTCACTCTGGAGGTGAGGGGGGAACTCCTGTTCTCACTTTCATTGTCACTTTAATTTGAAAAAAACATATATTCTATTTTCACCAAGATGTTAGTGAGTTAGTTTTACCAGTAAATGGCTGCTCCATCCTCACTTCTCCTATAACCAGGCCCAAACACACACACACCCCCCCCCACACACACACACACACACACACACACACACACACACACACACACACACAACAGCCGGGCCTCCTGGGGGTCGTTTGGAGGGTCATAATTTATTTACACATGTTATAGATAATATCAAAGTAAGTGATGTATTAGTCAATGATATCAGTGATTTCATGTCTGTTTGTTTTAGTTTTTTTACTATTTACAATAAAAAACACAGAAACATTAAAACAGACAACAGATAGATGTCAACACAAATGAGTCAAAACAGAGCAGTCCCTGGAAAAACTAGTTATTGAGGTACAATCAGATGACTGGGAACTCATTTATAAATACGAGAAAAAGTGAAATATAAAGATGTTTAATGGATGACAAAGGGCTTAAAAAATGCATCCAAGGAGAAGAATACATGACATAGAGAATCCAATAAATGATGAACGAAGGAGATGGAAAATAAATCCAAGAAATGTAAAACAAAGTTCACTCATATGATGAGAAAATGTTAGAAGAATTCTTTTAAGAAAGTACCAGAAAACAATAAAGACCATGTCAGCAGTACATAGAAGGTTCTACATAGTATCATTCAACAGGCTTCCAGTAAGGATACCGTTATTGAAAACAGACACACTTCACAAACTACAGACCCACAATTCTCCCAAATCCTAGAAAAACTCTTCAACGACATACTAGATACATTCAGAGAAATGAAATCTAATTCATTAAATCTAGGTCAAACCAAAATCATGATATTTGGAAAATATGAAATAAATAAACAGGTAAAGGTTCAAGTAGAGAGTGTAAATAGAGAAAAGGTGATTGAAGACAAATTTCTAGAAAAATGTAAGGATGAGTACGAGCACATTACAACTCTACAAAGCTGATTTCCTTTGATCTGAGCGTCTCCATGGCTCCAGTGCTGATCTCCTATCAGATCAAAGGAGATCAGGGCCTTTTGCCATGGAGATGCTCAGATCCAAGATTTCCTCCGGCTTTGATCTCCGTTGATCTCCATCCGGTGCCTCTCCCATCCACTTTGTGATGAAAGGCTCATTATTGTTCTTTTTCACAACCTTGGTGATGACGTCATCATTAGATTCAGGTATGATGAAGCAGGCAGAGAACTAAAACATGCAGGACACCAGCACTCTCTGACCCAGTTTGGACACCCTGTCGTAGACCATCAAGAGACAGCTTAGTTTTATCCTACTGATGACGTGTTGCTGCAATAGTCATCTTGCTCAGTTTCAAGTTTTTTCCCACAGACACCAGAGCACTCTGTAACAGAATTTGACAGATAGTGACGGGGCGCGGCCGGCAGGGGCCAGCAGCGAGGCTGACTTGCTCTTTGACCGTGTGACTGTGGTGACCAAATCCAGGGGGCGTATTACATTGGTTATTGATGTAGCTTAAAGAGGTGGAACAGATTAAACATTCAGATGAAACAATCAGCAAATAAAAGTCAAATGAAGAAAACGTACAAGGGCTTATTAGTCAATGATATCAGTGATTTCATGTCTGTTTGTTTTTTTACTATTTCCAATAAAAACCACAGAAAGATTAAAAGAGACAACAGATGGATATCATTACAAATGAGTCAGAAGAGAGGAATCCCTGGATAAACTAGTTATTGAGGTACAATCGGATGACTGGGAACTCATTTATAAAGGAAAAGACGCCCTGTCACTATGAGTGTACAATCAAACAATACAAGAGAAAGTGAAATATGGATCTGGACTCTGGGAGCAGTGGGCGGAGCTGAGGTTGCACCGTGAGAGAGAGCGAGAGAGAGAGAGAGAGAGAGAGAGAGAGAGAGAGTGGACAAAGATAGAGACTGAGACTGAGACTGAGACTGAGTTTTACACTCGGACTTGGACTTGGAGTGGAGTGGATTAGTCTGGAGGCCCAGGCACATGACCACCTCAGCTTCCACTCAGAGCCCAGACCAGCTGTTCAGATTTGGACACTTGGAGCTGAGAAGGGGGAGGCTCCATGATTCCTCTTCATGCAGAGGTTTTATTTCCCTTTGCCACTGAAGGCAACACACTCACTAGCCACCAGTCCACAGATGAAAACACAAAATCATATGTGTACACAGAAAGTCCAGTTAAGATGGAGACGGGTTGTGAATGACACAGATGCTACTGGTACAGTATGAGAGTCTGACTGCTTTCAAAAGGTCCAGTGATCATACAAGCGTATCAGTCACTCTCATACTTTCTCATGGTTCTATTGACAATGAGAAGCAACAACACAACACTACTGCTTGGACATGTTTGCTGGATCACATCATGGATGATGGATGATGGATGTAATATACAGACATGACTTATGTTCACTCTGGAGGTGAGGGGGGAACTCCTGTTCTCACTTTCATTGTCACTTTAATTTGAAAAAAACATCTATTCTATTTTCACCAAGATGTTAGTGAGTTAGTTTTACCAGTAAATGGCTGCTCCATCCTCACTTCTCCTATAACCAGGCCCAAACACACACACACCCCCCCACACACACAACAGCCGGGCCTCCTGGGGGTCGTTTGGAGGGTCATAATTTATTTACACATGTTATAGATAATATCAAAGTAAGTGATGTATTAGTCAATGATATCAGTGATTTCATGTCTGTTTGTTTTATTTTTTTTACTATTTACAATAAAAAACACAGAAACATTAAAACAGACAACAGATAGATGTCAACACAAATGAGTCAAAACAGAGCAGTCCCTGGAAAAACTAGTTATTGAGGTACAATCAGGTGACTGGGAACTCATTTATAAATACGAGAAAAAGTGAAATATAAAGATGTTTAATGGATGACAAAGGGCTTAAAAAATGCATCCAAGGAGAAGAATACATGACATAGAGAATCCAATAAATGATGAACGAAGGAGATGGAAAATAAATCCAAGAAATGTAAAACAAAGTTCACTCATATGATGAGAAAATGTTAGAAGAATTCTTTTAAGAAAGTACCAGAAAACAATAAAGACCATGTCAGCAGTACATAGAAGGTTCTACATAGTATCATTCAAAAGGCTTCCAGTAAGGATACCGTTATTGAAAACAGACACACTTCACAAACTACAGACCCACAATTCTCCCAAATCCTAGAAAAACTCTTCAACGACATACTAGATACATTCAGAGAAATGAAATCGAATTCATTAAATCTAGGTCAAACAAAAATCATGATATTTGGAAAATATGAAATAAATAAACAGGTAAAGGTTCAAGTAGAGGGTGTAAATAGAGAAAAGGTGATTGAAGACAAATTTCTAGAAAAATGTAAGGATGAGTACGAGCACATTACAACTCTACAAAGCTGATTTCCTTTGATCTGAGCGTCTCCATGGCTCCAGTGCTGATCTCCTATCAGATCAAAGGAGATCAGGGCCTTTTGCCATGGAGATGCTCAGATCCAAGATTTCCTCCGGCTTTGATCTCCGTTGATCTCCATCCGGTGCCTCTCCCATCCACTTTGTGATGAAAGGCTCATTATTGTTCTTTTTCACAACCTTGGTGATGACGTCATCATTAGATTCAGGTATGATGAAGCAGGCAGAGAACTAAAACATGCAGGACACCAGCACTCTCTGACCCAGTTTGGACACCCTGTCGTAGACCATCAAGAGACAGCTTAGTTTTATCCTACTGATGACGTGTTGCTGCAATAGTCATCTTGCTCAGTTTCAAGTTTTTTCCCACAGACATCAGAGCACTCTGTAACAGGATTTGACAGATAGTGACGGGGCGCGGCCAGCAGGGGCCAGCAGCGAGGCTGACTTGCTCTTTGACCGTGTGACTGTGGTGACCAAATCCAGGGGGCGTATTACATTGGTTATTGATGTAGCTTAAAGAGGTGGAACAGATTAAACATTCAGATGAAACAATCAGCAAATAAAAGTCAAATGAAGAAAACGTACAAGGGCTTATTAGTCAATGATATCAGTGATTTCATGTCTGTTTGTTTTTTTACTATTTCCAATAAAAACCACAGAAAGATTAAAAGAGACAACAGATGGATATCATTACAAATGAGTCAGAAGAGAGGAATCCCTGGATAAACTAGTTATTGAGGTACAATCGGATGACTGGGAACTCATTTATAAAGGAAAAGACGCCCTGTCACTATGAGTGTACAATCAAACAATACAAGAGAAAGTGAAATATGGATCTGGACTCTGGGAGCAGTGGGCGGAGCTGAGGTTGCACCGTGAGAGAGAGCGAGAGAGAGAGAGAGAGAGAGAGAGAGCGAGAGAGAGAGTGGACAAAGATAGAGACTGAGACTGAGACTGAGTTTTACACTCGGACTTGGACTTGGAGTGGAGTGGATTAGTCTGGAGGCCCAGGCACATGACCACCTCAGCTTCCACTCAGAGCCCAGACCAGCTGTTCAGATTTGGACACTTGGAGCTGAGAAGGGGGAGGCTCCATGATTCCTCTTCATGCAGAGGTTTTATTTCCCTTTGCCACTGAAGGCAACACACTCACTAGCCACCAGTCCACAGATGAAAACACAAAATCATATGTGTACACAGAAAGTCCAGTTAAGATGGAGACGGGTTGTGAATGACACAGATGCTACTGGTACAGTATGAGAGTCTGACTGCTTTCAAAAGGTCCAGTGATCATACAAGCGTATCAGTCACTCTCATACTTTCTCATGGTTCTATTGACAATGAGAAGCAACAACACAACACTACTGCTTGGACATGTTTGCTGGATCACATCATGGATGATGGATGATGGATGGATGGATGGATGGATGGATGGATGGATGGATGGATGATGGATGTAATATACAGACATGACTTATGTTCACTCTGGAGGTGAGGGGGGAACTCCTGTTCTCACTTTCATTGTCACTTTAATTTGAAAAAAACATATATTCTATTTTCACCAAGATGTTAGTGAGTTAGTTTTACCAGTAAATGGCTGCTCCATCCTCACTTCTCCTATAACCAGGCCCAAACACACACACACCCCCCCCCACACACACACACACACACACACACACACACACACACACACACACACACACACACACAACAGCCGGGCCTCCTGGGGGTCGTTTGGAGGGTCATAATTTATTTACACATGTTATAGATAATATCAAAGTAAGTGATGTATTAGTCAATGATATCAGTGATTTCATGTCTGTTTGTTTTAGTTTTTTTACTATTTACAATAAAAACCACAGAAACATTAAAACAGACAACAGATAGATGTCAACACAAATGAGTCAAAACAGAGCAGTCCCTGGAAAAACTAGTTATTGAGGTACAATCAGATGACTGGGAACTCATTTATAAATACGAGAAAAAGTGAAATATAAAGATGTTTAATGGATGACAAAGGGCTTAAAAAATGCATCCAAGGAGAAGAATACATGACATAGAGAATCCAATAAATGATGAACGAAGGAGATGGAAAATAAATCCAAGAAATGTAAAACAAAGTTCACTCATATGATGAGAAAATGTTAGAAGAATTCTTTTAAGAAAGTACCAGAAAACAATAAAGACCATGTCAGCAGTACATGGAAGGTTCTACATAGTATCATTCAACAGGCTTCCAGTAAGGATACCGTTATTGAAAACAGACACACTTCACAAACTACAGGCCCACAATTCTCCCAAATCCTAGAAAAACTCTTCAACGACATACTAGATACATTCAGAGAAATGAAATCTAATTCATTAAATATAGGTCAAACCAAAATCATGATATTTGGAAAATATGAAATAAATAAACAGGTAAAGGTTCAAGTAGAGAGTGTAAATAGAGAAAAGGTGATTGAAGACAAATTTCTAGAAAAATGTAAGGATGAGTACGAGCACATTACAACTCTACAAAGCTGATTTCCTTTGATCTGAGCGTCTCCATGGCTCCAGTGCTGATCTCCTATCAGATCAAAGGAGATCAGGGCCTTTTGCCATGGAGATGCTCAGATCCAAGATTTCCTCCGGCTTTGATCTCTGTTGATCTCCATCCGGTGCCTCTCCCATCCACTTTGTGATGAAAGGCTCATTATTGTTCTTTTTCACAACCTTGGTGATGACGTCATCATTAGATTCAGGTATGATGAAGCAGGCAGAGAACTAAAACATGCAGGACACCAGCACTCTCTGACCCAGTTTGGACACCCTGTCGTAGACCATCAAGAGACAGCTTAGTTTTATCCTACTGATGACGTGTTGCTGCAATAGTCATCTTGCTCAGTTTCAAGTTTTTTCCCACAGACACCAGAGCACTCTGTAACAGAATTTGACAGATAGTGACGGGGCGCGGCCGGCAGGGGCCAGCAGCGAGGCTGACTTGCTCTTTGACCGTGTGACTGTGGTGACCAAATCCAGGGGGCGTATTACATTGGTTATTGATGTAGCTTAAAGAGGTGGAACAGATTAAACATTCAGATGAAACAATCAGCAAATAAAAGTCAAATGAAGAAAACGTACAAGGGCTTATTAGTCAATGATATCAGTGATTTCATGTCTGTTTGTTTTTTTACTATTTCCAATAAAAACCACAGAAAGATTAAAAGAGACAACAGATGGATATCATTACAAATGAGTCAGAAGAGAGGAATCCCTGGATAAACTAGTTATTGAGGTACAATCGGATGACTGGGAACTCATTTATAAAGGAAAAGACGCCCTGTCACTATGAGTGTACAATCAAACAATACAAGAGAAAGTGAAATATGGATCTGGACTCTGGGAGCAGTGGGCGGAGCTGAGGTTGCACCGTGAGAGAGAGCGAGAGAGAGAGAGAGAGAGAGAGAGAGAGAGAGAGAGAGAGAGAGAGAGAGAGTGGACAAAGATAGAGACTGAGACTGAGACTGAGTTTTACACTCGGACTTGGACTTGGAGTGGAGTGGATTAGTCTGGAGGCCCAGGCACATGACCACCTCAGCTTCCACTCAGAGCCCAGACCAGCTGTTCAGATTTGGACACTTGGAGCTGAGAAGGGGGAGGCTCCATGATTCCTCTTCATGCAGAGGTTTTATTTCCCTTTGCCACTGAAGGCAACACACTCACTAGCCACCAGTCCACAGATGAAAACACAAAATCATATGTGTACACAGAAAGTCCAGTTAAGATGGAGACGGGTTGTGAATGACACAGATGCTACTGGTACAGTATGAGAGTCTGACTGCTTTCAAAAGGTCCAGTGATCATACAAGCGTATCAGTCACTCTCATACTTTCTCATGGTTCTATTGACAATGAGAAGCAACAACACAACACTACTGCTTGGACATGTTTGCTGGATCACATCATGGATGATGGATGATGGATGGATGGATGGATGGATGGATGGATGGATGGATGGATGATGGATGTAATATACAGACATGACTTATGTTCACTCTGGAGGTGAGGGGGGAACTCCTGTTCTCACTTTCATTGTCACTTTAATTTGAAAAAAACATATATTCTATTTTCACCAAGATGTTAGTGAGTTAGTTTTACCAGTAAATGGCTGCTCCATCCTCACTTCTCCTATAACCAGGCCCAAACACACACACACCCCCCCCCCACACACACACACACACACACACACACACACACACACACACACACACACACAACAGCCGGGCCTCCTGGGGGTCGTTTGGAGGGTCATAATTTATTTACACATGTTATAGATAATATCAAAGTAAGTGATGTATTAGTCAATGATATCAGTGATTTCATGTCTGTTTGTTTTAGTTTTTTTACTATTTACAATAAAAAACACAGAAACATTAAAACAGACAACAGATAGATGTCAACACAAATGAGTCAAAACAGAGCAGTCCCTGGAAAAACTAGTTATTGAGGTACAATCAGATGACTGGGAACTCATTTATAAATACGAGAAAAAGTGAAATATAAAGATGTTTAATGGATGACAAAGGGCTTAAAAAATGCATCCAAGGAGAAGAATACATGACATAGAGAATCCAATAAATGATGAACGAAGGAGATGGAAAATAAATCCAAGAAATGTAAAACAAAGTTCACTCATATGATGAGAAAATGTTAGAAGAATTCTTTTAAGAAAGTACCAGAAAACAATAAAGACCATGTCAGCAGTACATAGAAGGTTCTACATAGTATCATTCAACAGGCTTCCAGTAAGGATACCGTTATTGAAAACAGACACACTTCACAAACTACAGACCCACAATTCTCCCAAATCCTAGAAAAACTCTTCAACGACATACTAGATACATTCAGAGAAATGAAATCTAATTCATTAAATCTAGGTCAAACCAAAATCATGATATTTGGAAAATATGAAATAAATAAACAGGTAAAGGTTCAAGTAGAGAGTGTAAATAGAGAAAAGGTGATTGAAGACAAATTTCTAGAAAAATGTAAGGATGAGTACGAGCACATTACAACTCTACAAAGCTGATTTCCTTTGATCTGAGCGTCTCCATGGCTCCAGTGCTGATCTCCTATCAGATCAAAGGAGATCAGGGCCTTTTGCCATGGAGATGCTCAGATCCAAGATTTCCTCCGGCTTTGATCTCCGTTGATCTCCATCCGGTGCCTCTCCCATCCACTTTGTGATGAAAGGCTCATTATTGTTCTTTTTCACAACCTTGGTGATGACGTCATCATTAGATTCAGGTATGATGAAGCAGGCAGAGAACTAAAACATGCAGGACACCAGCACTCTCTGACCCAGTTTGGACACCCTGTCGTAGACCATCAAGAGACAGCTTAGTTTTATCCTACTGATGACGTGTTGCTGCAATAGTCATCTTGCTCAGTTTCAAGTTTTTTCCCACAGACACCAGAGCACTCTGTAACAGAATTTGACAGATAGTGACGGGGCGCGGCCGGCAGGGGCCAGCAGCGAGGCTGACTTGCTCTTTGACCGTGTGACTGTGGTGACCAAATCCAGGGGGCGTATTACATTGGTTATTGATGTAGCTTAAAGAGGTGGAACAGATTAAACATTCAGATGAAACAATCAGCAAATAAAAGTCAAATGAAGAAAACGTACAAGGGCTTATTAGTCAATGATATCAGTGATTTCATGTCTGTTTGTTTTTTTACTATTTCCAATAAAAACCACAGAAAGATTAAAAGAGACAACAGATGGATATCATTACAAATGAGTCAGAAGAGAGGAATCCCTGGATAAACTAGTTATTGAGGTACAATCGGATGACTGGGAACTCATTTATAAAGGAAAAGACGCCCTGTCACTATGAGTGTACAATCAAACAATACAAGAGAAAGTGAAATATGGATCTGGACTCTGGGAGCAGTGGGCGGAGCTGAGGTTGCACCGTGAGAGAGAGCGAGAGAGAGAGAGAGAGAGAGAGTGGACAAAGATAGAGACTGAGACTGAGTTTTACACTCGGACTTGGACTTGGAGTGGAGTGGATTAGTCTGGAGGCCCAGGCACATGACCACCTCAGCTTCCACTCAGAGCCCAGACCAGCTGTTCAGATTTGGACACTTGGAGCTGAGAAGGGGGAGGCTCCATGATTCCTCTTCATGCAGAGGTTTTATTTCCCTTTGCCACTGAAGGCAACACACTCACTAGCCACCAGTCCACAGATGAAAACACAAAATCATATGTGTACACAGAAAGTCCAGTTAAGATGGAGACGGGTTGTGAATGACACAGATGCTACTGGTACAGTATGAGAGTCTGACTGCTTTCAAAAGGTCCAGTGATCATACAAGCGTATCAGTCACTCTCATACTTTCTCATGGTTCTATTGACAATGAGAAGCAACAACACAACACTACTGCTTGGACATGTTTGCTGGATCACATCATGGATGATGGATGATGGATGGATGGATGGATGGATGGATGGATGGATGGATGGATGATGGATGTAATATACAGACATGACTTATGTTCACTCTGGAGGTGAGGGGGGAACTCCTGTTCTCACTTTCATTGTCACTTTAATTTGAAAAAAACATATATTCTATTTTCACCAAGATGTTAGTGAGTTAGTTTTACCAGTAAATGGCTGCTCCATCCTCACTTCTCCTATAACCAGGCCCAAACACACACACACCCCCCCCCCCCACACACACACACACACACACACACACACACACACACACACACACACAACAGCCGGGCCTCCTGGGGGTCGTTTGGAGGGTCATAATTTATTTACACATGTTATAGATAATATCAAAGTAAGTGATGTATTAGTCAATGATATCAGTGATTTCATGTCTGTTTGTTTTAGTTTTTTTACTATTTACAATAAAAAACACAGAAACATTAAAACAGACAACAGATAGATGTCAACACAAATGAGTCAAAACAGAGCAGTCCCTGGAAAAACTAGTTATTGAGGTACAATCAGATGACTGGGAACTCATTTATAAATACGAGAAAAAGTGAAATATAAAGATGTTTAATGGATGACAAAGGGCTTAAAAAATGCATCCAAGGAGAAGAATACATGACATAGAGAATCCAATAAATGATGAACGAAGGAGATGGAAAATAAATCCAAGAAATGTAAAACAAAGTTCACTCATATGATGAGAAAATGTTAGAAGAATTCTTTTAAGAAAGTACCAGAAAACAATAAAGACCATGTCAGCAGTACATAGAAGGTTCTACATAGTATCATTCAACAGGCTTCCAGTAAGGATACCGTTATTGAAAACAGACACACTTCACAAACTACAGACCCACAATTCTCCCAAATCCTAGAAAAACTCTTCAACGACATACTAGATACATTCAGAGAAATGAAATCTAATTCATTAAATCTAGGTCAAACCAAAATCATGATATTTGGAAAATATGAAATAAATAAACAGGTAAAGGTTCAAGTAGAGAGTGTAAATAGAGAAAAGGTGATTGAAGACAAATTTCTAGAAAAATGTAAGGATGAGTACGAGCACATTACAACTCTACAAAGCTGATTTCCTTTGATCTGAGCGTCTCCATGGCTCCAGTGCTGATCTCCTATCAGATCAAAGGAGATCAGGGCCTTTTGCCATGGAGATGCTCAGATCCAAGATTTCCTCCGGCTTTGATCTCCGTTGATCTCCATCCGGTGCCTCTCCCATCCACTTTGTGATGAAAGGCTCATTATTGTTCTTTTTCACAACCTTGGTGATGACGTCATCATTAGATTCAGGTATGATGAAGCAGGCAGAGAACTAAAACATGCAGGACACCAGCACTCTCTGACCCAGTTTGGACACCCTGTCGTAGACCATCAAGAGACAGCTTAGTTTTATCCTACTGATGACGTGTTGCTGCAATAGTCATCTTGCTCAGTTTCAAGTTTTTTCCCACAGACACCAGAGCACTCTGTAACAGAATTTGACAGATAGTGACGGGGCGCGGCCGGCAGGGGCCAGCAGCGAGGCTGACTTGCTCTTTGACCGTGTGACTGTGGTGACCAAATCCAGGGGGCGTATTACATTGGTTATTGATGTAGCTTAAAGAGGTGGAACAGATTAAACATTCAGATGAAACAATCAGCAAATAAAAGTCAAATGAAGAAAACGTACAAGGGCTTATTAGTCAATGATATCAGTGATTTCATGTCTGTTTGTTTTTTTACTATTTCCAATAAAAACCACAGAAAGATTAAAAGAGACAACAGATGGATATCATTACAAATGAGTCAGAAGAGAGGAATCCCTGGATAAACTAGTTATTGAGGTACAATCGGATGACTGGGAACTCATTTATAAAGGAAAAGACGCCCTGTCACTATGAGTGTACAATCAAACAATACAAGAGAAAGTGAAATATGGATCTGGACTCTGGGAGCAGTGGGCGGAGCTGAGGTTGCACCGTGAGAGAGAGCGAGAGAGAGAGAGAGAGAGAGAGAGAGAGAGAGAGAGTGGACAAAGATAGAGACTGAGACTGAGACTGAGACTGAGTTTTACACTCGGACTTGGACTTGGAGTGGAGTGGATTAGTCTGGAGGCCCAGGCACATGACCACCTCAGCTTCCACTCAGAGCCCAGACCAGCTGTTCAGATTTGGACACTTGGAGCTGAGAAGGGGGAGGCTCCATGATTCCTCTTCATGCAGAGGTTTTATTTCCCTTTGCCACTGAAGGCAACACACTCACTAGCCACCAGTCCACAGATGAAAACACAAAATCATATGTGTACGCAGAAAGTCCAGTTAAGATGGAGACGGGTTGTGAATGACACAGATGCTACTGGTACAGTATGAGAGTCTGACTGCTTTCAAAAGGTCCAGTGATCATACAAGCGTATCAGTCACTCTCATACTTTCTCATGGTTCTATTGACAATGAGAAGCAACAACACAACACTACTGCTTGGACATGTTTGCTGGATCACATCATGGATGATGGATGATGGATGGATGGATGGATGGATGGATGATGGATGTAATATACAGACATGACTTATGTTCACTCTGGAGGTGAGGGGGGAACTCCTGTTCTCACTTTCATTGTCACTTTAATTTGAAAAAAACATATATTCTATTTTCACCAAGATGTTAGTGAGTTAGTTTTACCAGTAAATGGCTGCTCCATCCTCACTTCTCCTATAACCAGGCCCAAACACACACACACCCCCCCCCACACACACACACACACACACACACACACACACACACACACACACACACAACAGCCGGGCCTCCTGGGGGTCGTTTGGAGGGTCATAATTTATTTACACATGTTATAGATAATATCAAAGTAAGTGATGTATTAGTCAATGATATCAGTGATTTCATGTCTGTTTGTTTTAGTTTTTTTACTATTTACAATAAAAACCACAGAAACATTAAAACAGACAACAGATAGATGTCAACACAAATGAGTCAAAACAGAGCAGTCCCTGGAAAAACTAGTTATTGAGGTACAATCAGATGACTGGGAACTCATTTATAAATACGAGAAAAAGTGAAATATAAAGATGTTTAATGGATGACAAAGGGCTTAAAAAATGCATCCAAGGAGAAGAATACATGACATAGAGAATCCAATAAATGATGAACGAAGGAGATGGAAAATAAATCCAAGAAATGTAAAACAAAGTTCACTCATATGATGAGAAAATGTTAGAAGAATTCTTTTAAGAAAGTACCAGAAAACAATAAAGACCATGTCAGCAGTACATGGAAGGTTCTACATAGTATCATTCAACAGGCTTCCAGTAAGGATACCGTTATTGAAAACAGACACACTTCACAAACTACAGGCCCACAATTCTCCCAAATCCTAGAAAAACTCTTCAACGACATACTAGATACATTCAGAGAAATGAAATCTAATTCATTAAATCTAGGTCAAACCAAAATCATGATATTTGGAAAATATGAAATAAATAAACAGGTAAAGGTTCAAGTAGAGAGTGTAAATAGAGAAAAGGTGATTGAAGACAAATTTCTAGAAAAATGTAAGGATGAGTACGAGCACATTACAACTCTACAAAGCTGATTTCCTTTGATCTGAGCGTCTCCATGGCTCCAGTGCTGATCTCCTATCAGATCAAAGGAGATCAGGGCCTTTTGCCATGGAGATGCTCAGATCCAAGATTTCCTCCGGCTTTGATCTCTGTTGATCTCCATCCGGTGCCTCTCCCATCCACTTTGTGATGAAAGGCTCATTATTGTTCTTTTTCACAACCTTGGTGATGACGTCATCATTAGATTCAGGTATGATGAAGCAGGCAGAGAACTAAAACATGCAGGACACCAGCACTCTCTGACCCAGTTTGGACACCCTGTCGTAGACCATCAAGAGACAGCTTAGTTTTATCCTACTGATGACGTGTTGCTGCAATAGTCATCTTGCTCAGTTTCAAGTTTTTTCCCACAGACACCAGAGCACTCTGTAACAGAATTTGACAGATAGTGACGGGGCGCGGCCGGCAGGGGCCAGCAGCGAGGCTGACTTGCTCTTTGACCGTGTGACTGTGGTGACCAAATCCAGGGGGCGTATTACATTGGTTATTGATGTAGCTTAAAGAGGTGGAACAGATTAAACATTCAGATGAAACAATCAGCAAATAAAAGTCAAATGAAGAAAACGTACAAGGGCTTATTAGTCAATGATATCAGTGATTTCATGTCTGTTTGTTTTTTTACTATTTCCAATAAAAACCACAGAAAGATTAAAAGAGACAACAGATGGATATCATTACAAATGAGTCAGAAGAGAGGAATCCCTGGATAAACTAGTTATTGAGGTACAATCGGATGACTGGGAACTCATTTATAAAGGAAAAGACGCCCTGTCACTATGAGTGTACAATCAAACAATACAAGAGAAAGTGAAATATGGATCTGGACTCTGGGAGCAGTGGGCGGAGCTGAGGTTGCACCGTGAGAGAGAGCGAGAGAGAGAGAGAGAGAGAGAGAGAGAGAGAGAGAGAGAGAGAGAGAGAGAGAGAGAGTGGACAAAGATAGAGACTGAGACTGAGACTGAGTTTTACACTCGGACTTGGACTTGGAGTGGAGTGGATTAGTCTGGAGGCCCAGGCACATGACCACCTCAGCTTCCACTCAGAGCCCAGACCAGCTGTTCAGATTTGGACACTTGGAGCTGAGAAGGGGGAGGCTCCATGATTCCTCTTCATGCAGAGGTTTTATTTCCCTTTGCCACTGAAGGCAACACACTCACTAGCCACCAGTCCACAGATGAAAACACAAAATCATATGTGTACGCAGAAAGTCCAGTTAAGATGGAGACGGGTTGTGAATGACACAGATGCTACTGGTACAGTATGAGAGTCTGACTGCTTTCAAAAGGTCCAGTGATCATACAAGCGTATCAGTCACTCTCATACTTTCTCATGGTTCTATTGACAATGAGAAGCAACAACACAACACTACTGCTTGGACATGTTTGCTGGATCACATCATGGATGATGGATGATGGATGGATGGATGGATGGATGGATGATGGATGTAATATACAGACATGACTTATGTTCACTCTGGAGGTGAGGGGGGAACTCCTGTTCTCACTTTCATTGTCACTTTAATTTGAAAAAAACATATATTCTATTTTCACCAAGATGTTAGTGAGTTAGTTTTACCAGTAAATGGCTGCTCCATCCTCACTTCTCCTATAACCAGGCCCAAACACACACACACCCCCCCCCACACACACACACACACACACACACACACACACACACACACACACACAACAGCCGGGCCTCCTGGGGGTCGTTTGGAGGGTCATAATTTATTTACACATGTTATAGATAATATCAAAGTAAGTGATGTATTAGTCAATGATATCAGTGATTTCATGTCTGTTTGTTTTAGTTTTTTTACTATTTACAATAAAAACCACAGAAACATTAAAACAGACAACAGATAGATGTCAACACAAATGAGTCAAAACAGAGCAGTCCCTGGAAAAACTAGTTATTGAGGTACAATCAGATGACTGGGAACTCATTTATAAATACGAGAAAAAGTGAAATATAAAGATGTTTAATGGATGACAAAGGGCTTAAAAAATGCATCCAAGGAGAAGAATACATGACATAGAGAATCCAATAAATGATGAACGAAGGAGATGGAAAATAAATCCAAGAAATGTAAAACAAAGTTCACTCATATGATGAGAAAATGTTAGAAGAATTCTTTTAAGAAAGTACCAGAAAACAATAAAGACCATGTCAGCAGTACATGGAAGGTTCTACATAGTATCATTCAACAGGCTTCCAGTAAGGATACCGTTATTGAAAACAGACACACTTCACAAACTACAGGCCCACAATTCTCCCAAATCCTAGAAAAACTCTTCAACGACATACTAGATACATTCAGAGAAATGAAATCTAATTCATTAAATCTAGGTCAAACCAAAATCATGATATTTGGAAAATATGAAATAAATAAACAGGTAAAGGTTCAAGTAGAGAGTGTAAATAGAGAAAAGGTGATTGAAGACAAATTTCTAGAAAAATGTAAGGATGAGTACGAGCACATTACAACTCTACAAAGCTGATTTCCTTTGATCTGAGCGTCTCCATGGCTCCAGTGCTGATCTCCTATCAGATCAAAGGAGATCAGGGCCTTTTGCCATGGAGATGCTCAGATCCAAGATTTCCTCCGGCTTTGATCTCTGTTGATCTCCATCCGGTGCCTCTCCCATCCACTTTGTGATGAAAGGCTCATTATTGTTCTTTTTCACAACCTTGGTGATGACGTCATCATTAGATTCAGGTATGATGAAGCAGGCAGAGAACTAAAACATGCAGGACACCAGCACTCTCTGACCCAGTTTGGACACCCTGTCGTAGACCATCAAGAGACAGCTTAGTTTTATCCTACTGATGACGTGTTGCTGCAATAGTCATCTTGCTCAGTTTCAAGTTTTTTCCCACAGACACCAGAGCACTCTGTAACAGAATTTGACAGATAGTGACGGGGCGCGGCCGGCAGGGGCCAGCAGCGAGGCTGACTTGCTCTTTGACCGTGTGACTGTGGTGACCAAATCCAGGGGGCGTATTACATTGGTTATTGATGTAGCTTAAAGAGGTGGAACAGATTAAACATTCAGATGAAACAATCAGCAAATAAAAGTCAAATGAAGAAAACGTACAAGGGCTTATTAGTCAATGATATCAGTGATTTCATGTCTGTTTGTTTTTTTACTATTTCCAATAAAAACCACAGAAAGATTAAAAGAGACAACAGATGGATATCATTACAAATGAGTCAGAAGAGAGGAATCCCTGGATAAACTAGTTATTGAGGTACAATCGGATGACTGGGAACTCATTTATAAAGGAAAAGACGCCCTGTCACTATGAGTGTACAATCAAACAATACAAGAGAAAGTGAAATATGGATCTGGACTCTGGGAGCAGTGGGCGGAGCTGAGGTTGCACCGTGAGAGAGAGCGAGAGAGAGAGAGAGAGAGAGAGAGAGAGAGAGAGAGAGAGAGAGAGAGAGAGAGTGGACAAAGATAGAGACTGAGACTGAGACTGAGTTTTACACTCGGACTTGGACTTGGAGTGGAGTGGATTAGTCTGGAGGCCCAGGCACATGACCACCTCAGCTTCCACTCAGAGCCCAGACCAGCTGTTCAGATTTGGACACTTGGAGCTGAGAAGGGGGAGGCTCCATGATTCCTCTTCATGCAGAGGTTTTATTTCCCTTTGCCACTGAAGGCAACACACTCACTAGCCACCAGTCCACAGATGAAAACACAAAATCATATGTGTACACAGAAAGTCCAGTTAAGATGGAGACGGGTTGTGAATGACACAGATGCTACTGGTACAGTATGAGAGTCTGACTGCTTTCAAAAGGTCCAGTGATCATACAAGCGTATCAGTCACTCTCATACTTTCTCATGGTTCTATTGACAATGAGAAGCAACAACACAACACTACTGCTTGGACATGTTTGCTGGATCACATCATGGATGATGGATGATGGATGTAATATACAGACATGACTTATGTTCACTCTGGAGGTGAGGGGGGAACTCCTGTTCTCACTTTCATTGTCACTTTAATTTGAAAAAAACATATATTCTATTTTCACCAAGATGTTAGTGAGTTAGTTTTACCAGTAAATGGCTGCTCCATCCTCACTTCTCCTATAACCAGGCCCAAACACACACACACCCCCCCACACACACAACAGCCGGGCCTCCTGGGGGTCGTTTGGAGGGTCATAATTTATTTACACATGTTATAGATAATATCAAAGTAAGTGATGTATTAGTCAATGATATCAGTGATTTCATGTCTGTTTGTTTTATTTTTTTTACTATTTACAATAAAAAACACAGAAACATTAAAACAGACAACAGATAGATGTCAACACAAATGAGTCAAAACAGAGCAGTCCCTGGAAAAACTAGTTATTGAGGTACAATCAGGTGACTGGGAACTCATTTATAAATACGAGAAAAAGTGAAATATAAAGATGTTTAATGGATGACAAAGGGCTTAAAAAATGCATCCAAGGAGAAGAATACATGACATAGAGAATCCAATAAATGATGAACGAAGGAGATGGAAAATAAATCCAAGAAATGTAAAACAAAGTTCACTCATATGATGAGAAAATGTTAGAAGAATTCTTTTAAGAAAGTACCAGAAAACAATAAAGACCATGTCAGCAGTACATAGAAGGTTCTACATAGTATCATTCAAAAGGCTTCCAGTAAGGATACCGTTATTGAAAACAGACACACTTCACAAACTACAGACCCACAATTCTCCCAAATCCTAGAAAAACTCTTCAACGACATACTAGATACATTCAGAGAAATGAAATCGAATTCATTAAATCTAGGTCAAACAAAAATCATGATATTTGGAAAATATGAAATAAATAAACAGGTAAAGGTTCAAGTAGAGGGTGTAAATAGAGAAAAGGTGATTGAAGACAAATTTCTAGAAAAATGTAAGGATGAGTACGAGCACATTACAACTCTACAAAGCTGATTTCCTTTGATCTGAGCGTCTCCATGGCTCCAGTGCTGATCTCCTATCAGATCAAAGGAGATCAGGGCCTTTTGCCATGGAGATGCTCAGATCCAAGATTTCCTCCGGCTTTGATCTCCGTTGATCTCCATCCGGTGCCTCTCCCATCCACTTTGTGATGAAAGGCTCATTATTGTTCTTTTTCACAACCTTGGTGATGACGTCATCATTAGATTCAGGTATGATGAAGCAGGCAGAGAACTAAAACATGCAGGACACCAGCACTCTCTGACCCAGTTTGGACACCCTGTCGTAGACCATCAAGAGACAGCTTAGTTTTATCCTACTGATGACGTGTTGCTGCAATAGTCATCTTGCTCAGTTTCAAGTTTTTTCCCACAGACATCAGAGCACTCTGTAACAGGATTTGACAGATAGTGACGGGGCGCGGCCAGCAGGGGCCAGCAGCGAGGCTGACTTGCTCTTTGACCGTGTGACTGTGGTGACCAAATCCAGGGGGCGTATTACATTGGTTATTGATGTAGCTTAAAGAGGTGGAACAGATTAAACATTCAGATGAAACAATAAGCAAATAAAAGTCAAATGAAGAAAACGTACAAGGGCTTATTAGTCAATGATATCAGTGATTTCATGTCTGTTTGTTTTTTTACTATTTCCAATAAAAACCACAGAAAGATTAAAAGAGACAACAGATGGATATCATTACAAATGAGTCAGAAGAGAGGAATCCCTGGATAAACTAGTTATTGAGGTACAATCGGATGACTGGGAACTCATTTATAAAGGAAAAGACGCCCTGTCACTATGAGTGTACAATCAAACAATACAAGAGAAAGTGAAATATGGATCTGGACTCTGGGAGCAGTGGGCGGAGCTGAGGTTGCACCGTGAGAGAGAGCGAGAGAGAGAGAGAGAGAGAGAGAGAGAGAGTGGACAAAGATAGAGACTGAGACTGAGACTGAGTTTTACACTCGGACTTGGACTTGGAGTGGAGTGGATTAGTCTGGAGGCCCAGGCACATGACCACCTCAGCTTCCACTCAGAGCCCAGACCAGCTGTTCAGATTTGGACACTTGGAGCTGAGAAGGGGGAGGCTCCATGATTCCTCTTCATGCAGAGGTTTTATTTCCCTTTGCCACTGAAGGCAACACACTCACTAGCCACCAGTCCACAGATGAAAACACAAAATCATATGTGTACACAGAAAGTCCAGTTAAGATGGAGACGGGTTGTGAATGACACAGATGCTACTGGTACAGTATGAGAGTCTGACTGCTTTCAAAAGGTCCAGTGATCATACAAGCGTATCAGTCACTCTCATACTTTCTCATGGTTCTATTGACAATGAGAAGCAACAACACAACACTACTGCTTGGACATGTTTGCTGGATCACATCATGGATGATGGATGATGGATGGATGGATGGATGGATGGATGGATGGATGATGGATGTAATATACAGACATGACTTATGTTCACTCTGGAGGTGAGGGGGGAACTCCTGTTCTCACTTTCATTGTCACTTTAATTTGAAAAAAACATATATTCTATTTTCACCAAGATGTTAGTGAGTTAGTTTTACCAGTAAATGGCTGCTCCATCCTCACTTCTCCTATAACCAGGCCCAAACACACACACACCCCCCCCCACACACACACACACACACACACACACACACACACACACACACACACACACACACACAACAGCCGGGCCTCCTGGGGGTCGTTTGGAGGGTCATAATTTATTTACACATGTTATAGATAATATCAAAGTAAGTGATGTATTAGTCAATGATATCAGTGATTTCATGTCTGTTTGTTTTAGTTTTTTTACTATTTACAATAAAAACCACAGAAACATTAAAACAGACAACAGATAGATGTCAACACAAATGAGTCAAAACAGAGCAGTCCCTGGAAAAACTAGTTATTGAGGTACAATCAGATGACTGGGAACTCATTTATAAATACGAGAAAAAGTGAAATATAAAGATGTTTAATGGATGACAAAGGGCTTAAAAAATGCATCCAAGGAGAAGAATACATGACATAGAGAATCCAATAAATGATGAACGAAGGAGATGGAAAATAAATCCAAGAAATGTAAAACAAAGTTCACTCATATGATGAGAAAATGTTAGAAGAATTCTTTTAAGAAAGTACCAGAAAACAATAAAGACCATGTCAGCAGTACATGGAAGGTTCTACATAGTATCATTCAACAGGCTTCCAGTAAGGATACCGTTATTGAAAACAGACACACTTCACAAACTACAGGCCCACAATTCTCCCAAATCCTAGAAAAACTCTTCAACGACATACTAGATACATTCAGAGAAATGAAATCTAATTCATTAAATATAGGTCAAACCAAAATCATGATATTTGGAAAATATGAAATAAATAAACAGGTAAAGGTTCAAGTAGAGAGTGTAAATAGAGAAAAGGTGATTGAAGACAAATTTCTAGAAAAATGTAAGGATGAGTACGAGCACATTACAACTCTACAAAGCTGATTTCCTTTGATCTGAGCGTCTCCATGGCTCCAGTGCTGATCTCCTATCAGATCAAAGGAGATCAGGGCCTTTTGCCATGGAGATGCTCAGATCCAAGATTTCCTCCGGCTTTGATCTCTGTTGATCTCCATCCGGTGCCTCTCCCATCCACTTTGTGATGAAAGGCTCATTATTGTTCTTTTTCACAACCTTGGTGATGACGTCATCATTAGATTCAGGTATGATGAAGCAGGCAGAGAACTAAAACATGCAGGACACCAGCACTCTCTGACCCAGTTTGGACACCCTGTCGTAGACCATCAAGAGACAGCTTAGTTTTATCCTACTGATGACGTGTTGCTGCAATAGTCATCTTGCTCAGTTTCAAGTTTTTTCCCACAGACACCAGAGCACTCTGTAACAGAATTTGACAGATAGTGACGGGGCGCGGCCGGCAGGGGCCAGCAGCGAGGCTGACTTGCTCTTTGACCGTGTGACTGTGGTGACCAAATCCAGGGGGCGTATTACATTGGTTATTGATGTAGCTTAAAGAGGTGGAACAGATTAAACATTCAGATGAAACAATCAGCAAATAAAAGTCAAATGAAGAAAACGTACAAGGGCTTATTAGTCAATGATATCAGTGATTTCATGTCTGTTTGTTTTTTTACTATTTCCAATAAAAACCACAGAAAGATTAAAAGAGACAACAGATGGATATCATTACAAATGAGTCAGAAGAGAGGAATCCCTGGATAAACTAGTTATTGAGGTACAATCGGATGACTGGGAACTCATTTATAAAGGAAAAGACGCCCTGTCACTATGAGTGTACAATCAAACAATACAAGAGAAAGTGAAATATGGATCTGGACTCTGGGAGCAGTGGGCGGAGCTGAGGTTGCACCGTGAGAGAGAGCGAGAGAGAGAGAGAGAGAGAGAGAGAGAGAGAGAGAGAGAGAGAGAGAGAGAGAGTGGACAAAGATAGAGACTGAGACTGAGACTGAGTTTTACACTCGGACTTGGACTTGGAGTGGAGTGGATTAGTCTGGAGGCCCAGGCACATGACCACCTCAGCTTCCACTCAGAGCCCAGACCAGCTGTTCAGATTTGGACACTTGGAGCTGAGAAGGGGGAGGCTCCATGATTCCTCTTCATGCAGAGGTTTTATTTCCCTTTGCCACTGAAGGCAACACACTCACTAGCCACCAGTCCACAGATGAAAACACAAAATCATATGTGTACACAGAAAGTCCAGTTAAGATGGAGACGGGTTGTGAATGACACAGATGCTACTGGTACAGTATGAGAGTCTGACTGCTTTCAAAAGGTCCAGTGATCATACAAGCGTATCAGTCACTCTCATACTTTCTCATGGTTCTATTGACAATGAGAAGCAACAACACAACACTACTGCTTGGACATGTTTGCTGGATCACATCATGGATGATGGATGATGGATGGATGGATGGATGGATGGATGGATGGATGGATGGATGATGGATGTAATATACAGACATGACTTATGTTCACTCTGGAGGTGAGGGGGGAACTCCTGTTCTCACTTTCATTGTCACTTTAATTTGAAAAAAACATATATTCTATTTTCACCAAGATGTTAGTGAGTTAGTTTTACCAGTAAATGGCTGCTCCATCCTCACTTCTCCTATAACCAGGCCCAAACACACACACACCCCCCCCCACACACACACACACACACACACACACACACACACACACACACACACACAACAGCCGGGCCTCCTGGGGGTCGTTTGGAGGGTCATAATTTATTTACACATGTTATAGATAATATCAAAGTAAGTGATGTATTAGTCAATGATATCAGTGATTTCATGTCTGTTTGTTTTAGTTTTTTTACTATTTACAATAAAAAACACAGAAACATTAAAACAGACAACAGATAGATGTCAACACAAATGAGTCAAAACAGAGCAGTCCCTGGAAAAACTAGTTATTGAGGTACAATCAGATGACTGGGAACTCATTTATAAATACGAGAAAAAGTGAAATATAAAGATGTTTAATGGATGACAAAGGGCTTAAAAAATGCATCCAAGGAGAAGAATACATGACATAGAGAATCCAATAAATGATGAACGAAGGAGATGGAAAATAAATCCAAGAAATGTAAAACAAAGTTCACTCATATGATGAGAAAATGTTAGAAGAATTCTTTTAAGAAAGTACCAGAAAACAATAAAGACCATGTCAGCAGTACATAGAAGGTTCTACATAGTATCATTCAACAGGCTTCCAGTAAGGATACCGTTATTGAAAACAGACACACTTCACAAACTACAGACCCACAATTCTCCCAAATCCTAGAAAAACTCTTCAACGACATACTAGATACATTCAGAGAAATGAAATCTAATTCATTAAATCTAGGTCAAACCAAAATCATGATATTTGGAAAATATGAAATAAATAAACAGGTAAAGGTTCAAGTAGAGAGTGTAAATAGAGAAAAGGTGATTGAAGACAAATTTCTAGAAAAATGTAAGGATGAGTACGAGCACATTACAACTCTACAAAGCTGATTTCCTTTGATCTGAGCGTCTCCATGGCTCCAGTGCTGATCTCCTATCAGATCAAAGGAGATCAGGGCCTTTTGCCATGGAGATGCTCAGATCCAAGATTTCCTCCGGCTTTGATCTCCGTTGATCTCCATCCGGTGCCTCTCCCATCCACTTTGTGATGAAAGGCTCATTATTGTTCTTTTTCACAACCTTGGTGATGACGTCATCATTAGATTCAGGTATGATGAAGCAGGCAGAGAACTAAAACATGCAGGACACCAGCACTCTCTGACCCAGTTTGGACACCCTGTCGTAGACCATCAAGAGACAGCTTAGTTTTATCCTACTGATGACGTGTTGCTGCAATAGTCATCTTGCTCAGTTTCAAGTTTTTTCCCACAGACATCAGAGCACTCTGTAACAGGATTTGACAGATAGTGACGGGGCGCGGCCAGCAGGGGCCAGCAGCGAGGCTGACTTGCTCTTTGACCGTGTGACTGTGGTGACCAAATCCAGGGGGCGTATTACATTGGTTATTGATGTAGCTTAAAGAGGTGGAACAGATTAAACATTCAGATGAAACAATCAGCAAATAAAAGTCAAATGAAGAAAACGTACAAGGGCTTATTAGTCAATGATATCAGTGATTTCATGTCTGTTTGTTTTTTTACTATTTCCAATAAAAACCACAGAAAGATTAAAAGAGACAACAGATGGATATCATTACAAATGAGTCAGAAGAGAGGAATCCCTGGATAAACTAGTTATTGAGGTACAATCGGATGACTGGGAACTCATTTATAAAGGAAAAGACGCCCTGTCACTATGAGTGTACAATCAAACAATACAAGAGAAAGTGAAATATGGATCTGGACTCTGGGAGCAGTGGGCGGAGCTGAGGTTGCACCGTGAGAGAGAGCGAGAGAGAGAGAGAGAGAGAGAGAGAGCGAGAGAGAGAGTGGACAAAGATAGAGACTGAGACTGAGACTGAGTTTTACACTCGGACTTGGACTTGGAGTGGAGTGGATTAGTCTGGAGGCCCAGGCACATGACCACCTCAGCTTCCACTCAGAGCCCAGACCAGCTGTTCAGATTTGGACACTTGGAGCTGAGAAGGGGGAGGCTCCATGATTCCTCTTCATGCAGAGGTTTTATTTCCCTTTGCCACTGAAGGCAACACACTCACTAGCCACCAGTCCACAGATGAAAACACAAAATCATACGTGTACACAGAAAGTCCAGTTAAGATGGAGACGGGTTGTGAATGACACAGATGCTACTGGTACAGTATGAGAGTCTGACTGCTTTCAAAAGGTCCAGTGATCATACAAGCGTATCAGTCACTCTCATACTTTCTCATGGTTCTATTGACAATGAGAAGCAACAACACAACACTACTGCTTGGACATGTTTGCTGGATCATATCATGGATGATGGATGATGGATGGATGGATGGATGGATGGATGGATGATGGATGTAATATACAGACATGACTTATGTTCACTCTGGAGGTGAGGGGGGAACTCCTGTTCTCACTTTCATTGTCACTTTAATTTGAAAAAAACATATATTCTATTTTCACCAAGATGTTAGTGAGTTAGTTTTACCAGTAAATGGCTGCTCCATCCTCACTTCTCCTATAACCAGGCCCAAACACACACACACCCCCCCCCACACACACACACACACACACAACAGCCGGGCCTCCTGGGGGTTGTTTGGAGGGTCATAATTTATTTACACATGTTATAGATAATATCAAAGTAAGTGATGTATTAGTCAATGATATCAGTGATTTCATGTCTGTTTGTTTTAGTTTTTTTACTATTTACAATAAAAAACACAGAAACATTAAAACAGACAACAGATAGATGTCAACACAAATGAGTCAAAACAAAGCAGTCCCTGGAAAAACTAGTTATTGAGGTACAATCAGGTGACTGGGAACTCATTTATAAATACGAGAAAAAGTGAAATATAAAGATGTTTAATGGATGACAAAGGGCTTAAAAAATGCATCCAAGGAGAAGAATACATGACATAGAGAATCCAATAAATGATGAACGAAGGAGATGGAAAATAAATCCAAGAAATGTAAAACAAAGTTCACTCATATGATGAGAAAATGTTAGAAGAATTCTTTTAAGAAAGTACCAGAAAACAATAAAGACCATGTCAGCAGTACATAGAAGGTTCTACATAGTATCATTCAACAGGCTTCCAGTAAGGATACCGTTATTGAAAACAGACACACTTCACAAACTACAGACCCACAATTCTCCCAAATCCTAGAAAAACTCTTCAACGACATACTAGATACATTCAGAGAAATGAAATCTAATTCATTAAATCTAGGTCAAACAAAAATCATGATATTTGGAAAATATGAAATAAATAAACAGGTAAAGGTTCAAGTAGAGAGTGTAAATAGAGAAAAGGTGATTGAAGACAAATTTCTAGAAAAATGTAAGGATGAGTACGAGCACATTACAACTCTACAAAGCTGATTTCCTTTGATCTGAGCGTCTCCATGGCTCCAGTGCTGATCTCCTATCAGATCAAAGGAGATCAGGGCCTTTTGCCATGGAGATGCTCAGATCCAAGATTTCCTCCGGCTTTGATCTCCGTTGATCTCCATCCGGTGCCTCTCCCATCCACTTTGTGATGAAAGGCTCATTATTGTTCTTTTTCACAACCTTGGTGATGACGTCATCATTAGATTCAGGTATGATGAAGCAGGCAGAGAACTAAAACATGCAGGACACCAGCACTCTCTGACCCAGTTTGGACACCCTGTCGTAGACCATCAAGAGACAGCTTAGTTTTATCCTACTGATGACGTGTTGCTGCAATAGTCATCTTGCTCGGTTTCAAGTTTTTTCCCACAGACATCAGAGCACTCTGTAACAGGATTTGACAGATAGTGACGGGGCGCGGCCAGCAGGGGCCAGCAGCGAGGCTGACTTGCTCTTTGACCGTGTGACTGTGGTGACCAAATCCAGGGGGCGTATTACATTGGTTATTGATGTAGCTTAAAGAGGTGGAACAGATTAAACATTCAGATGAAACAATCAGCAAATAAAAGTCAAATGAAGAAAATGTACAAGGGCTTATTAGTCAATGATATCAGTGATTTCATGTCTGTTTGTTTTTTTACTATTTCCAATAAAAACCACAGAAAGATTAAAAGAGACAACAGATGGATATCATTACAAATGAGTCAGAAGAGAGGAATCCCTGGATAAACTAGTTATTGAGGTACAATCGGATGACTGGGAACTCATTTATAAAGGAAAAGACGCCCTGTCACTATGAGTGTACAATCAAACAATACAAGAGAAAGTGAAATATGGATCTGGACTCTGGGAGCAGTGGGCGGAGCTGAGGTTGCACCGTGAGAGAGAGCGAGAGAGAGAGAGCGAGAGAGAGAGAGAGAGTGGACAAAGATAGAGACTGAGACTGAGACTGAGTTTTACACTCGGACTTGGACTTGGAGTGGAGTGGATTAGTCTGGAGGCCCAGGCACATGACCACCTCAGCTTCCACTCAGAGCCCAGACCAGCTGTTCAGATTTGGACACTTGGAGCTGAGAAGGGGGAGGCTCCATGATTCCTCTTCATGCAGAGGTTTTATTTCCCTTTGCCACTGAAGGCAACACACTCACTAGCCACCAGTCCACAGATGAAAACACAAAATCATACGTGTACACAGAAAGTCCAGTTAAGATGGAGACGGGTTGTGAATGACAGAGATGCTACTGGTACAGTATGAGAGTCTGACTGCTTTCAAAAGGTCCAGTGATCATACAAGCGTATCAGTCACTCTCATACTTTCTCATGGTTCTATTGACAATGAGAAGCAACAACACAACACTACTGCTTGGACATGTTTGCTGGATCACATCATGGATGATGGATGATGGATGGATGGATGGATGGATGGATGGATGGATGGATGATGGATGTAATATACAGACATGACTTATGTTCACTCTGGAGGTGAGGGGGGAACTCCTGTTCTCACTTTCATTGTCACTTTAATTTGAAAAAAACATATATTCTATTTTCACCAAGATGTTAGTGAGTTAGTTTTACCAGTAAATGGCTGCTCCATCCTCACTTCTCCTATAACCAGGCCCAAACACACACACACCCCCCCCCACACACACACACACACACACACACACACACAACAGCCGGGCCTCCTGGGGGTCGTTTGGAGGGTCATAATTTATTTACACATGTTATAGATAATATCAAAGTAAGTGATGTATTAGTCAATGATATCAGTGATTTCATGTCTGTTTGTTTTATTTTTTTTACTATTTACAATAAAAAACACAGAAACATTAAAACAGACAACAGATAGATGTCAACACAAATGAGTCAAAACAGAGCAGTCCCTGGAAAAACTAGTTATTGAGGTACAATCAGGTGACTGGGAACTCATTTATAAATACGAGAAAAAGTGAAATATAAAGATGTTTAATGGATGACAAAGGGCTTAAAAAATGCATCCAAGGAGAAGAATACATGACATAGAGAATCCAATAAATGATGAACGAAGGAGATGGAAAATAAATCCAAGAAATGTAAAACAAAGTTCACTCATATGATGAGAAAATGTTAGAAGAATTCTTTTAAGAAAGTACCAGAAAACAATAAAGACCATGTCAGCAGTACATAGAAGGTTCTACATAGTATCATTCAAAAGGCTTCCAGTAAGGATACCGTTATTGAAAACAGACACACTTCACAAACTACAGACCCACAATTCTCCCAAATCCTAGAAAAACTCTTCAACGACATACTAGATACATTCAGAGAAATGAAATCTAATTCATTAAATCTAGGTCAAACAAAAATCATGATATTTGGAAAATATGAAATAAATAAACAGGTAAAGGTTCAAGTAGAGGGTGTAAATAGAGAAAAGGTGATTGAAGACAAATTTCTAGAAAAATGTAAGGATGAGTACGAGCACATTACAACTCTACAAAGCTGATTTCCTTTGATCTGAGCGTCTCCATGGCTCCAGTGCTGATCTCCTATCAGATCAAAGGAGATCAGGGCCTTTTGCCATGGAGATGCTCAGATCCAAGATTTCCTCCGGCTTTGATCTCCGTTGATCTCCATCCGGTGCCTCTCCCATCCACTTTGTGATGAAAGGCTCATTATTGTTCTTTTTCACAACCTTGGTGATGACGTCATCATTAGATTCAGGTATGATGAAGCAGGCAGAGAACTAAAACATGCAGGACACCAGCACTCTCTGACCCAGTTTGGACACCCTGTCGTAGACCATCAAGAGACAGCTTAGTTTTATCCTACTGATGACGTGTTGCTGCAATAGTCATCTTGCTCAGTTTCAAGTTTTTTCCCACAGACATCAGAGCACTCTGTAACAGGATTTGACAGATAGTGACGGGGCGCGGCCAGCAGGGGCCAGCAGCGAGGCTGACTTGCTCTTTGACCGTGTGACTGTGGTGACCAAATCCAGGGGGCGTATTACATTGGTTATTGATGTAGCTTAAAGAGGTGGAACAGATTAAACATTCAGATGAAACAATAAGCAAATAAAAGTCAAATGAAGAAAACGTACAAGGGCTTATTAGTCAATGATATCAGTGATTTCATGTCTGTTTGTTTTTTTACTATTTCCAATAAAAACCACAGAAAGATTAAAAGAGACAACAGATGGATATCATTACAAATGAGTCAGAAGAGAGGAATCCCTGGATAAACTAGTTATTGAGGTACAATCGGATGACTGGGAACTCATTTATAAAGGAAAAGACGCCCTGTCACTATGAGTGTACAATCAAACAATACAAGAGAAAGTGAAATATGGATCTGGACTCTGGGAGCAGTGGGCGGAGCTGAGGTTGCACCGTGAGAGAGAGCGAGAGAGAGAGAGAGAGAGAGAGAGAGAGAGTGGACAAAGATAGAGACTGAGACTGAGACTGAGTTTTACACTCGGACTTGGACTTGGAGTGGAGTGGATTAGTCTGGAGGCCCAGGCACATGACCACCTCAGCTTCCACTCAGAGCCCAGACCAGCTGTTCAGATTTGGACACTTGGAGCTGAGAAGGGGGAGGCTCCATGATTCCTCTTCATGCAGAGGTTTTATTTCCCTTTGCCACTGAAGGCAACACACTCACTAGCCACCAGTCCACAGATGAAAACACAAAATCATATGTGTACACAGAAAGTCCAGTTAAGATGGAGACGGGTTGTGAATGACACAGATGCTACTGGTACAGTATGAGAGTCTGACTGCTTTCAAAAGGTCCAGTGATCATACAAGCGTATCAGTCACTCTCATACTTTCTCATGGTTCTATTGACAATGAGAAGCAACAACACAACACTACTGCTTGGACATGTTTGCTGGATCACATCATGGATGATGGATGATGGATGTAATATACAGACATGACTTATGTTCACTCTGGAGGTGAGGGGGGAACTCCTGTTCTCACTTTCATTGTCACTTTAATTTGAAAAAAACATATATTCTATTTTCACCAAGATGTTAGTGAGTTAGTTTTACCAGTAAATGGCTGCTCCATCCTCACTTCTCCTATAACCAGGCCCAAACACACACACACCCCCCCACACACACAACAGCCGGGCCTCCTGGGGGTCGTTTGGAGGGTCATAATTTATTTACACATGTTATAGATAATATCAAAGTAAGTGATGTATTAGTCAATGATATCAGTGATTTCATGTCTGTTTGTTTTATTTTTTTTACTATTTACAATAAAAAACACAGAAACATTAAAACAGACAACAGATAGATGTCAACACAAATGAGTCAAAACAGAGCAGTCCCTGGAAAAACTAGTTATTGAGGTACAATCAGGTGACTGGGAACTCATTTATAAATACGAGAAAAAGTGAAATATAAAGATGTTTAATGGATGACAAAGGGCTTAAAAAATGCATCCAAGGAGAAGAATACATGACATAGAGAATCCAATAAATGATGAACGAAGGAGATGGAAAATAAATCCAAGAAATGTAAAACAAAGTTCACTCATATGATGAGAAAATGTTAGAAGAATTCTTTTAAGAAAGTACCAGAAAACAATAAAGACCATGTCAGCAGTACATAGAAGGTTCTACATAGTATCATTCAAAAGGCTTCCAGTAAGGATACCGTTATTGAAAACAGACACACTTCACAAACTACAGACCCACAATTCTCCCAAATCCTAGAAAAACTCTTCAACGACATACTAGATACATTCAGAGAAATGAAATCGAATTCATTAAATCTAGGTCAAACAAAAATCATGATATTTGGAAAATATGAAATAAATAAACAGGTAAAGGTTCAAGTAGAGGGTGTAAATAGAGAAAAGGTGATTGAAGACAAATTTCTAGAAAAATGTAAGGATGAGTACGAGCACATTACAACTCTACAAAGCTGATTTCCTTTGATCTGAGCGTCTCCATGGCTCCAGTGCTGATCTCCTATCAGATCAAAGGAGATCAGGGCCTTTTGCCATGGAGATGCTCAGATCCAAGATTTCCTCCGGCTTTGATCTCCGTTGATCTCCATCCGGTGCCTCTCCCATCCACTTTGTGATGAAAGGCTCATTATTGTTCTTTTTCACAACCTTGGTGATGACGTCATCATTAGATTCAGGTATGATGAAGCAGGCAGAGAACTAAAACATGCAGGACACCAGCACTCTCTGACCCAGTTTGGACACCCTGTCGTAGACCATCAAGAGACAGCTTAGTTTTATCCTACTGATGACGTGTTGCTGCAATAGTCATCTTGCTCAGTTTCAAGTTTTTTCCCACAGACATCAGAGCACTCTGTAACAGGATTTGACAGATAGTGACGGGGCGCGGCCAGCAGGGGCCAGCAGCGAGGCTGACTTGCTCTTTGACCGTGTGACTGTGGTGACCAAATCCAGGGGGCGTATTACATTGGTTATTGATGTAGCTTAAAGAGGTGGAACAGATTAAACATTCAGATGAAACAATAAGCAAATAAAAGTCAAATGAAGAAAACGTACAAGGGCTTATTAGTCAATGATATCAGTGATTTCATGTCTGTTTGTTTTTTTACTATTTCCAATAAAAACCACAGAAAGATTAAAAGAGACAACAGATGGATATCATTACAAATGAGTCAGAAGAGAGGAATCCCTGGATAAACTAGTTATTGAGGTACAATCGGATGACTGGGAACTCATTTATAAAGGAAAAGACGCCCTGTCACTATGAGTGTACAATCAAACAATACAAGAGAAAGTGAAATATGGATCTGGACTCTGGGAGCAGTGGGCGGAGCTGAGGTTGCACCGTGAGAGAGAGCGAGAGAGAGAGAGAGAGAGAGAGAGAGAGTGGACAAAGATAGAGACTGAGACTGAGACTGAGTTTTACACTCGGACTTGGACTTGGAGTGGAGTGGATTAGTCTGGAGGCCCAGGCACATGACCACCTCAGCTTCCACTCAGAGCCCAGACCAGCTGTTCAGATTTGGACACTTGGAGCTGAGAAGGGGGAGGCTCCATGATTCCTCTTCATGCAGAGGTTTTATTTCCCTTTGCCACTGAAGGCAACACACTCACTAGCCACCAGTCCACAGATGAAAACACAAAATCATATGTGTACACAGAAAGTCCAGTTAAGATGGAGACGGGTTGTGAATGACACAGATGCTACTGGTACAGTATGAGAGTCTGACTGCTTTCAAAAGGTCCAGTGATCATACAAGCGTATCAGTCACTCTCATACTTTCTCATGGTTCTATTGACAATGAGAAGCAACAACACAACACTACTGCTTGGACATGTTTGCTGGATCACATCATGGATGATGGATGATGGATGGATGGATGGATGGATGGATGGATGGATGATGGATGTAATATACAGACATGACTTATGTTCACTCTGGAGGTGAGGGGGGAACTCCTGTTCTCACTTTCATTGTCACTTTAATTTGAAAAAAACATATATTCTATTTTCACCAAGATGTTAGTGAGTTAGTTTTACCAGTAAATGGCTGCTCCATCCTCACTTCTCCTATAACCAGGCCCAAACACACACACACCCCCCCCCCCCCACACACACACACACACACAACAGCCGGGCCTCCTGGGGGTCGTTTGGAGGGTCATAATTTATTTACACATGTTATAGATAATATCAAAGTAAGTGATGTATTAGTCAATGATATCAGTTATTTCATGTCTGTTTGTTTTAGTTTTTTTACTATTTACAATAAAAAACTCAGAAACATTAAAACAGACAACAGATAGATGTCAACACAAATGAGTCAAAACAGAGCAGTCCCTGGAAAAACTAGTTATTGAGGTACAATCAGATGACTGGGAACTCATTTATAAATACGAGAAAAAGTGAAATATAAAGATGTTTAATGGATGACAAAGGGCTTAAAAATGCATCCAAGGAGAAGAATACATGACATAGAGAATCCAATAAATGATGAACGAAGGAGATGGAAAATAAATCCAAGAAATGTAAAACAAAGTTCACTCATATGATGAGAAAATGTTAGAATAATTCTTTTAAGAAAGTACCAGAAAACAATAAAGACCATGTCAGCAGTACATAGAAGGTTCTACATAGTATCATTCAACAGGCTTCCAGTAAGGATACCGTTATTGAAAACAGACACACTTCACAAACTACAGACCCACAATTCTCCCAAATCCTAGAAAAACTCTTCAACGACATACTAGATACATTCAGAGAAATGAAATCTAATTCATTAAATCTAGGTCAAACAAAAATCATGATATTTGGAAAATATGAAATAAATAAACAGGTAAAGGTTCAAGTAGAGAGTGTAAATAGAGAAAAGGTGATTGAAGACAAATTTCTAGAAAAATGTAAGGATGAGTACGAGCACATTACAACTCTACAAAGCTGATTTCCTTTGATCTGAGCGTCTCCATGGCTCCAGTGCTGATCTCCTATCAGATCAAAGGAGATCAGGGCCTTTTGCCATGGAGATGCTCAGATCCAAGATTTCCTCCGGCTTTGATCTCCGTTGATCTCCATCCGGTGCCTCTCCCATCCACTTTGTGATGAAAGGCTCATTATTGTTCTTTTTCACAACCTTGGTGATGACGTCATCATTAGATTCAGGTATGATGAAGCAGGCAGAGAACTAAAACATGCAGGACACCAGCACTCTCTGACCCAGTTTGGACACCCTGTCGTAGACCATCAAGAGACAGCTTAGTTTTATCCTACTGATGACGTGTTGCTGCAATAGTCATCTTGCTCAGTTTCAAGTTTTTTCCCACAGACATCAGAGCACTCTGTAACAGGATTTGACAGATAGTGACGGGGCGCGGCCAGCAGGGGCCAGCAGCGAGGCTGACTTGCTCTTTGACCGTGTGACTGTGGTGACCAAATCCAGGGGGCGTATTACATTGGTTATTGATGTAGCTTAAAGAGGTGGAACAGATTAAACATTCAGATGAAACAATCAGCAAATAAAAGTCAAATGAAGAAAACGTACAAGGGCTTATTAGTCAATGATATCAGTGATTTCATGTCTGTTTGTTTTTTTACTATTTCCAATAAAAACCACAGAAAGATTAAAAGAGACAACAGATGGATATCATTACAAATGAGTCAGAAGAGAGGAATCCCTGGATAAACTAGTTATTGAGGTACAATCGGATGACTGGGAACTCATTTATAAAGGAAAAGACGCCCTGTCACTATGAGTGTACAATCAAACAATACAAGAGAAAGTGAAATATGGATCTGGACTCTGGGAGCAGTGGGCGGAGCTGAGGTTGCACCGTGAGAGAGAGCGAGAGAGAGAGAGAGAGAGAGAGAGAGCGAGAGAGAGAGTGGACAAAGATAGAGACTGAGACTGAGACTGAGTTTTACACTCGGACTTGGACTTGGAGTGGAGTGGATTAGTCTGGAGGCCCAGGCACATGACCACCTCAGCTTCCACTCAGAGCCCAGACCAGCTGTTCAGATTTGGACACTTGGAGCTGAGAAGGGGGAGGCTCCATGATTCCTCTTCATGCAGAGGTTTTATTTCCCTTTGCCACTGAAGGCAACACACTCACTAGCCACCAGTCCACAGATGAAAACACAAAATCATATGTGTACACAGAAAGTCCAGTTAAGATGGAGACGGGTTGTGAATGACACAGATGCTACTGGTACAGTATGAGAGTCTGACTGCTTTCAAAAGGTCCAGTGATCATACAAGCGTATCAGTCACTCTCATACTTTCTCATGGTTCTATTGACAATGAGAAGCAACAACACAACACTACTGCTTGGACATGTTTGCTGGATCACATCATGGATGATGGATGATGGATGGATGGATGGATGGATGGATGGATGGATGGATGGATGGATGGATGATGGATGTAATATACAGACATGACTTATGTTCACTCTGGAGGTGAGGGGGGAACTCCTGTTCTCACTTTCATTGTCACTTTAATTTGAAAAAAACATATATTCTATTTTCACCAAGATGTTAGTGAGTTAGTTTTACCAGTAAATGGCTGCTCCATCCTCACTTCTCCTATAACCAGGCCCAAACACACACACACCCCCCCACACACACAACAGCCGGGCCTCCTGGGGGTCGTTTGGAGGGTCATAATTTATTTACACATGTTATAGATAATATCAAAGTAAGTGATGTATTAGTCAATGATATCAGTGATTTCATGTCTGTTTGTTTTATTTTTTTTACTATTTACAATAAAAAACACAGAAACATTAAAACAGACAACAGATAGATGTCAACACAAATGAGTCAAAACAGAGCAGTCCCTGGAAAAACTAGTTATTGAGGTACAATCAGGTGACTGGGAACTCATTTATAAATACGAGAAAAAGTGAAATATAAAGATGTTTAATGGATGACAAAGGGCTTAAAAAATGCATCCAAGGAGAAGAATACATGACATAGAGAATCCAATAAATGATGAACGAAGGAGATGGAAAATAAATCCAAGAAATGTAAAACAAAGTTCACTCATATGATGAGAAAATGTTAGAAGAATTCTTTTAAGAAAGTACCAGAAAACAATAAAGACCATGTCAGCAGTACATAGAAGGTTCTACATAGTATCATTCAAAAGGCTTCCAGTAAGGATACCGTTATTGAAAACAGACACACTTCACAAACTACAGACCCACAATTCTCCCAAATCCTAGAAAAACTCTTCAACGACATACTAGATACATTCAGAGAAATGAAATTGAATTCATTAAATCTAGGTCAAACAAAAATCATGATATTTGGAAAATATGAAATAAATAAACAGGTAAAGGTTCAAGTAGAGGGTGTAAATAGAGAAAAGGTGATTGAAGACAAATTTCTAGAAAAATGTAAGGATGAGTACGAGCACATTACAACTCTACAAAGCTGATTTCCTTTGATCTGAGCGTCTCCATGGCTCCAGTGCTGATCTCCTATCAGATCAAAGGAGATCAGGGCCTTTTGCCATGGAGATGCTCAGATCCAAGATTTCCTCCGGCTTTGATCTCCGTTGATCTCCATCCGGTGCCTCTCCCATCCACTTTGTGATGAAAGGCTCATTATTGTTCTTTTTCACAACCTTGGTGATGACGTCATCATTAGATTCAGGTATGATGAAGCAGGCAGAGAACTAAAACATGCAGGACACCAGCACTCTCTGACCCAGTTTGGACACCCTGTCGTAGACCATCAAGAGACAGCTTAGTTTTATCCTACTGATGACGTGTTGCTGCAATAGTCATCTTGCTCAGTTTCAAGTTTTTTCCCACAGACATCAGAGCACTCTGTAACAGGATTTGACAGATAGTGACGGGGCGCGGCCAGCAGGGGCCAGCAGCGAGGCTGACTTGCTCTTTGACCGTGTGACTGTGGTGACCAAATCCAGGGGGCGTATTACATTGGTTATTGATGTAGCTTAAAGAGGTGGAACAGATTAAACATTCAGATGAAACAATAAGCAAATAAAAGTCAAATGAAGAAAACGTACAAGGGCTTATTAGTCAATGATATCAGTGATTTCATGTCTGTTTGTTTTTTTACTATTTCCAATAAAAACCACAGAAAGATTAAAAGAGACAACAGATGGATATCATTACAAATGAGTCAGAAGAGAGGAATCCCTGGATAAACTAGTTATTGAGGTACAATCGGATGACTGGGAACTCATTTATAAAGGAAAAGACGCCCTGTCACTATGAGTGTACAATCAAACAATACAAGAGAAAGTGAAATATGGATCTGGACTCTGGGAGCAGTGGGCGGAGCTGAGGTTGCACCGTGAGAGAGAGCGAGAGAGAGAGAGAGAGAGAGAGAGAGAGAGTGGACAAAGATAGAGACTGAGACTGAGACTGAGTTTTACACTCGGACTTGGACTTGGAGTGGAGTGGATTAGTCTGGAGGCCCAGGCACATGACCACCTCAGCTTCCACTCAGAGCCCAGACCAGCTGTTCAGATTTGGACACTTGGAGCTGAGAAGGGGGAGGCTCCATGATTCCTCTTCATGCAGAGGTTTTATTTCCCTTTGCCACTGAAGGCAACACACTCACTAGCCACCAGTCCACAGATGAAAACACAAAATCATATGTGTACACAGAAAGTCCAGTTAAGATGGAGACGGGTTGTGAATGACACAGATGCTACTGGTACAGTATGAGAGTCTGACTGCTTTCAAAAGGTCCAGTGATCATACAAGCGTATCAGTCACTCTCATACTTTCTCATGGTTCTATTGACAATGAGAAGCAACAACACAACACTACTGCTTGGACATGTTTGCTGGATCACATCATGGATGATGGATGATGGATGGATGGATGGATGGATGGATGGATGGATGGATGGATGATGGATGTAATATACAGAAATGACTTATGTTCACTCTGGAGGTGAGGGGGGAACTCCTGTTCTCACTTTCATTGTCACTTTAATTTGAAAAAAACATATATTCTATTTTCACCAAGATGTTAGTGAGTTAGTTTTACCAGTAAATGGCTGCTCCATCCTCACTTCTCCTATAACCAGGCCCAAACACACACACACCCCCCCACACACACAACAGCCGGGCCTCCTGGGGGTCGTTTGGAGGGTCATAATTTATTTACACATGTTATAGATAATATCAAAGTAAGTGATGTATTAGTCAATGATATCAGTGATTTCATGTCTGTTTGTTTTATTTTTTTTACTATTTACAATAAAAAACACAGAAACATTAAAACAGACAACAGATAGATGTCAACACAAATGAGTCAAAACAGAGCAGTCCCTGGAAAAACTAGTTATTGAGGTACAATCAGGTGACTGGGAACTCATTTATAAATACGAGAAAAAGTGAAATATAAAGATGTTTAATGGATGACAAAGGGCTTAAAAAATGCATCCAAGGAGAAGAATACATGACATAGAGAATCCAATAAATGATGAACGAAGGAGATGGAAAATAAATCCAAGAAATGTAAAACAAAGTTCACTCATATGATGAGAAAATGTTAGAAGAATTCTTTTAAGAAAGTACCAGAAAACAATAAAGACCATGTCAGCAGTACATAGAAGGTTCTACATAGTATCATTCAAAAGGCTTCCAGTAAGGATACCGTTATTGAAAACAGACACACTTCACAAACTACAGACCCACAATTCTCCCAAATCCTAGAAAAACTCTTCAACGACATACTAGATACATTCAGAGAAATGAAATCGAATTCATTAAATCTAGGTCAAACAAAAATCATGATATTTGGAAAATATGAAATAAATAAACAGGTAAAGGTTCAAGTAGAGGGTGTAAATAGAGAAAAGGTGATTGAAGACAAATTTCTAGAAAAATGTAAGGATGAGTACGAGCACATTACAACTCTACAAAGCTGATTTCCTTTGATCTGAGCGTCTCCATGGCTCCAGTGCTGATCTCCTATCAGATCAAAGGAGATCAGGGCCTTTTGCCATGGAGATGCTCAGATCCAAGATTTCCTCCGGCTTTGATCTCCGTTGATCTCCATCCGGTGCCTCTCCCATCCACTTTGTGATGAAAGGCTCATTATTGTTCTTTTTCACAACCTTGGTGATGACGTCATCATTAGATTCAGGTATGATGAAGCAGGCAGAGAACTAAAACATGCAGGACACCAGCACTCTCTGACCCAGTTTGGACACCCTGTCGTAGACCATCAAGAGACAGCTTAGTTTTATCCTACTGATGACGTGTTGCTGCAATAGTCATCTTGCTCAGTTTCAAGTTTTTTCCCACAGACATCAGAGCACTCTGTAACAGGATTTGACAGATAGTGACGGGGCGCGGCCAGCAGGGGCCAGCAGCGAGGCTGACTTGCTCTTTGACCGTGTGACTGTGGTGACCAAATCCAGGGGGCGTATTACATTGGTTATTGATGTAGCTTAAAGAGGTGGAACAGATTAAACATTCAGATGAAACAATAAGCAAATAAAAGTCAAATGAAGAAAACGTACAAGGGCTTATTAGTCAATGATATCAGTGATTTCATGTCTGTTTGTTTTTTTACTATTTCCAATAAAAACCACAGAAAGATTAAAAGAGACAACAGATGGATATCATTACAAATGAGTCAGAAGAGAGGAATCCCTGGATAAACTAGTTATTGAGGTACAATCGGATGACTGGGAACTCATTTATAAAGGAAAAGACGCCCTGTCACTATGAGTGTACAATCAAACAATACAAGAGAAAGTGAAATATGGATCTGGACTCTGGGAGCAGTGGGCGGAGCTGAGGTTGCACCGTGAGAGAGAGCGAGAGAGAGAGAGAGAGAGAGAGAGAGAGAGTGGACAAAGATAGAGACTGAGACTGAGACTGAGTTTTACACTCGGACTTGGACTTGGAGTGGAGTGGATTAGTCTGGAGGCCCAGGCACATGACCACCTCAGCTTCCACTCAGAGCCCAGACCAGCTGTTCAGATTTGGACACTTGGAGCTGAGAAGGGGGAGGCTCCATGATTCCTCTTCATGCAGAGGTTTTATTTCCCTTTGCCACTGAAGGCAACACACTCACTAGCCACCAGTCCACAGATGAAAACACAAAATCATATGTGTACACAGAAAGTCCAGTTAAGATGGAGACGGGTTGTGAATGACACAGATGCTACTGGTACAGTATGAGAGTCTGACTGCTTTCAAAAGGTCCAGTGATCATACAAGCGTATCAGTCACTCTCATACTTTCTCATGGTTCTATTGACAATGAGAAGCAACAACACAACACTACTGCTTGGACATGTTTGCTGGATCACATCATGGATGATGGATGATGGATGTAATATACAGACATGACTTATGTTCACTCTGGAGGTGAGGGGGGAACTCCTGTTCTCACTTTCATTGTCACTTTAATTTGAAAAAAACATATATTCTATTTTCACCAAGATGTTAGTGAGTTAGTTTTACCAGTAAATGGCTGCTCCATCCTCACTTCTCCTATAACCAGGCCCAAACACACACACACCCCCCCACACACACACACACACACACACACACACACAACAGCCGGGCCTCCTGGGGGTCGTTTGGAGGGTCATAATTTATTTACACATGTTATAGATAATATCAAAGTAAGTGATGTATTAGTCAATGATATCAGTGATTTCATGTCTGTTTGTTTTATTTTTTTTACTATTTACAATAAAAAACACAGAAACATTAAAACAGACAACAGATAGATGTCAACACAAATGAGTCAAAACAGAGCAGTCCCTGGAAAAACTAGTTATTGAGGTACAATCAGGTGACTGGGAACTCATTTATAAATACGAGAAAAAGTGAAATATAAAGATGTTTAATGGATGACAAAGGGCTTAAGAAATGCATCCAAGGAGAAGAATACATGACATAGAGAATCCAATAAATGATGAACGAAGGAGATGGAAAATAAATCCAAGAAATGTAAAACAAAGTTCACTCATATGATGAGAAAATGTTAGAAGAATTCTTTTAAGAAAGTACCAGAAAACAATAAAGACCATGTCAGCAGTACATAGAAGGTTCTACATAGTATCATTCAAAAGGCTTCCAGTAAGGATACCGTTATTGAAAACAGACACACTTCACAAACTACAGACCCACAATTCTCCCAAATCCTAGAAAAACTCTTCAACGACATACTAGATACATTCAGAGAAATGAAATCTAATTCATTAAATCTAGGTCAAACAAAAATCATGATATTTGGAAAATATGAAATAAATAAACAGGTAAAGGTTCAAGTAGAGGGTGTAAATAGAGAAAAGGTGATTGAAGACAAATTTCTAGAAAAATGTAAGGATGAGTACGAGCACATTACAACTCTACAAAGCTGATTTCCTTTGATCTGAGCGTCTCCATGGCTCCAGTGCTGATCTCCTATCAGATCAAAGGAGATCAGGGCCTTTTGCCATGGAGATGCTCAGATCCAAGATTTCCTCCGGCTTTGATCTCCGTTGATCTCCATCCGGTGCCTCTCCCATCCACTTTGTGATGAAAGGCTCATTATTGTTCTTTTTCACAACCTTGGTGATGACGTCATCATTAGATTCAGGTATGATGAAGCAGGCAGAGAACTAAAACATGCAGGACACCAGCACTCTCTGACCCAGTTTGGACACCCTGTCGTAGACCATCAAGAGACAGCTTAGTTTTATCCTACTGATGACGTGTTGCTGCAATAGTCATCTTGCTCAGTTTCAAGTTTTTTCCCACAGACATCAGAGCACTCTGTAACAGGATTTGACAGATAGTGACGGGGCGCGGCCAGCAGGGGCCAGCAGCGAGGCTGACTTGCTCTTTGACCGTGTGACTGTGGTGACCAAATCCAGGGGGCGTATTACATTGGTTATTGATGTAGCTTAAAGAGGTGGAACAGATTAAACATTCAGATGAAACAATCAGCAAATAAAAGTCAAATGAAGAAAACGTACAAGGGCTTATTAGTCAATGATATCAGTGATTTCATGTCTGTTTGTTTTTTTACTATTTCCAATAAAAACCACAGAAAGATTAAAAGAGACAACAGATGGATATCATTACAAATGAGTCAGAAGAGAGGAATCCCTGGATAAACTAGTTATTGAGGTACAATCGGATGACTGGGAACTCATTTATAAAGGAAAAGACGCCCTGTCACTATGAGTGTACAATCAAACAATACAAGAGAAAGTGAAATATGGATCTGGACTCTGGGAGCAGTGGGCGGAGCTGAGGTTGCACCGTGAGAGAGAGCGAGAGAGAGAGAGAGAGAGAGAGAGAGCGAGAGAGAGAGTGGACAAAGATAGAGACTGAGACTGAGACTGAGTTTTACACTCGGACTTGGACTTGGAGTGGAGTGGATTAGTCTGGAGGCCCAGGCACATGACCACCTCAGCTTCCACTCAGAGCCCAGACCAGCTGTTCAGATTTGGACACTTGGAGCTGAGAAGGGGGAGGCTCCATGATTCCTCTTCATGCAGAGGTTTTATTTCCCTTTGCCACTGAAGGCAACACACTCACTAGCCACCAGTCCACAGATGAAAACACAAAATCATACGTGTACACAGAAAGTCCAGTTAAGATGGAGACGGGTTGTGAATGACACAGATGCTACTGGTACAGTATGAGAGTCTGACTGCTTTCAAAAGGTCCAGTGATCATACAAGCGTATCAGTCACTCTCATACTTTCTCATGGTTCTATTGACAATGAGAAGCAACAACACAACACTACTGCTTGGACATGTTTGCTGGATCATATCATGGATGATGGATGATGGATGGATGGATGGATGGATGGATGGATGATGGATGTAATATACAGACATGACTTATGTTCACTCTGGAGGTGAGGGGGGAACTCCTGTTCTCACTTTCATTGTCACTTTAATTTGAAAAAAACATATATTCTATTTTCACCAAGATGTTAGTGAGTTAGTTTTACCAGTAAATGGCTGCTCCATCCTCACTTCTCCTATAACCAGGCCCAAACACACACACACCCCCCCCCACACACACACACACACACACAACAGCCGGGCCTCCTGGGGGTCGTTTGGAGGGTCATAATTTATTTACACATGTTATAGATAATATCAAAGTAAGTGATGTATTAGTCAATGATATCAGTGATTTCATGTCTGTTTGTTTTAGTTTTTTTACTATTTACAATAAAAAACACAGAAACATTAAAACAGACAACAGATAGATGTCAACACAAATGAGTCAAAACAAAGCAGTCCCTGGAAAAACTAGTTATTGAGGTACAATCAGGTGACTGGGAACTCATTTATAAATACGAGAAAAAGTGAAATATAAAGATGTTTAATGGATGACAAAGGGCTTAAAAAATGCATCCAAGGAGAAGAATACATGACATAGAGAATCCAATAAATGATGAACGAAGGAGATGGAAAATAAATCCAAGAAATGTAAAACAAAGTTCACTCATATGATGAGAAAATGTTAGAAGAATTCTTTTAAGAAAGTACCAGAAAACAATAAAGACCATGTCAGCAGTACATAGAAGGTTCTACATAGTATCATTCAACAGGCTTCCAGTAAGGATACCGTTATTGAAAACAGACACACTTCACAAACTACAGACCCACAATTCTCCCAAATCCTAGAAAAACTCTTCAACGACATACTAGATACATTCAGAGAAATGAAATCTAATTCATTAAATCTAGGTCAAACAAAAATCATGATATTTGGAAAATATGAAATAAATAAACAGGTAAAGGTTCAAGTAGAGAGTGTAAATAGAGAAAAGGTGATTGAAGACAAATTTCTAGAAAAATGTAAGGATGAGTACGAGCACATTACAACTCTACAAAGCTGATTTCCTTTGATCTGAGCGTCTCCATGGCTCCAGTGCTGATCTCCTATCAGATCAAAGGAGATCAGGGCCTTTTGCCATGGAGATGCTCAGATCCAAGATTTCCTCCGGCTTTGATCTCCGTTGATCTCCATCCGGTGCCTCTCCCATCCACTTTGTGATGAAAGGCTCATTATTGTTCTTTTTCACAACCTTGGTGATGACGTCATCATTAGATTCAGGTATGATGAAGCAGGCAGAGAACTAAAACATGCAGGACACCAGCACTCTCTGACCCAGTTTGGACACCCTGTCGTAGACCATCAAGAGACAGCTTAGTTTTATCCTACTGATGACGTGTTGCTGCAATAGTCATCTTGCTCGGTTTCAAGTTTTTTCCCACAGACATCAGAGCACTCTGTAACAGGATTTGACAGATAGTGACGGGGCGCGGCCAGCAGGGGCCAGCAGCGAGGCTGACTTGCTCTTTGACCGTGTGACTGTGGTGACCAAATCCAGGGGGCGTATTACATTGGTTATTGATGTAGCTTAAAGAGGTGGAACAGATTAAACATTCAGATGAAACAATCAGCAAATAAAAGTCAAATGAAGAAAATGTACAAGGGCTTATTAGTCAATGATATCAGTGATTTCATGTCTGTTTGTTTTTTTACTATTTCCAATAAAAACCACAGAAAGATTAAAAGAGACAACAGATGGATATCATTACAAATGAGTCAGAAGAGAGGAATCCCTGGATAAACTAGTTATTGAGGTACAATCGGATGACTGGGAACTCATTTATAAAGGAAAAGACGCCCTGTCACTATGAGTGTACAATCAAACAATACAAGAGAAAGTGAAATATGGATCTGGACTCTGGGAGCAGTGGGCGGAGCTGAGGTTGCACCGTGAGAGAGAGCGAGAGAGAGAGAGCGAGAGAGAGAGAGAGAGTGGACAAAGATAGAGACTGAGACTGAGACTGAGTTTTACACTCGGACTTGGACTTGGAGTGGAGTGGATTAGTCTGGAGGCCCAGGCACATGACCACCTCAGCTTCCACTCAGAGCCCAGACCAGCTGTTCAGATTTGGACACTTGGAGCTGAGAAGGGGGAGGCTCCATGATTCCTCTTCATGCAGAGGTTTTATTTCCCTTTGCCACTGAAGGCAACACACTCACTAGCCACCAGTCCACAGATGAAAACACAAAATCATACGTGTACACAGAAAGTCCAGTTAAGATGGAGACGGGTTGTGAATGACAGAGATGCTACTGGTACAGTATGAGAGTCTGACTGCTTTCAAAAGGTCCAGTGATCATACAAGCGTATCAGTCACTCTCATACTTTCTCATGGTTCTATTGACAATGAGAAGCAACAACACAACACTACTGCTTGGACATGTTTGCTGGATCACATCATGGATGATGGATGATGGATGGATGGATGGATGGATGGATGGATGGATGGATGATGGATGTAATATACAGACATGACTTATGTTCACTCTGGAGGTGAGGGGGGAACTCCTGTTCTCACTTTCATTGTCACTTTAATTTGAAAAAAACATATATTCTATTTTCACCAAGATGTTAGTGAGTTAGTTTTACCAGTAAATGGCTGCTCCATCCTCACTTCTCCTATAACCAGGCCCAAACACACACACACCCCCCCCCACACACACACACACACACACACACACACAACAGCCGGGCCTCCTGGGGGTCGTTTGGAGGGTCATAATTTATTTACACATGTTATAGATAATATCAAAGTAAGTGATGTATTAGTCAATGATATCAGTGATTTCATGTCTGTTTGTTTTATTTTTTTTACTATTTACAATAAAAAACACAGAAACATTAAAACAGACAACAGATAGATGTCAACACAAATGAGTCAAAACAGAGCAGTCCCTGGAAAAACTAGTTATTGAGGTACAATCAGGTGACTGGGAACTCATTTATAAATACGAGAAAAAGTGAAATATAAAGATGTTTAATGGATGACAAAGGGCTTAAAAAATGCATCCAAGGAGAAGAATACATGACATAGAGAATCCAATAAATGATGAACGAAGGAGATGGAAAATAAATCCAAGAAATGTAAAACAAAGTTCACTCATATGATGAGAAAATGTTAGAAGAATTCTTTTAAGAAAGTACCAGAAAACAATAAAGACCATGTCAGCAGTACATAGAAGGTTCTACATAGTATCATTCAAAAGGCTTCCAGTAAGGATACCGTTATTGAAAACAGACACACTTCACAAACTACAGACCCACAATTCTCCCAAATCCTAGAAAAACTCTTCAACGACATACTAGATACATTCAGAGAAATGAAATCTAATTCATTAAATCTAGGTCAAACAAAAATCATGATATTTGGAAAATATGAAATAAATAAACAGGTAAAGGTTCAAGTAGAGGGTGTAAATAGAGAAAAGGTGATTGAAGACAAATTTCTAGAAAAATGTAAGGATGAGTACGAGCACATTACAACTCTACAAAGCTGATTTCCTTTGATCTGAGCGTCTCCATGGCTCCAGTGCTGATCTCCTATCAGATCAAAGGAGATCAGGGCCTTTTGCCATGGAGATGCTCAGATCCAAGATTTCCTCCGGCTTTGATCTCCGTTGATCTCCATCCGGTGCCTCTCCCATCCACTTTGTGATGAAAGGCTCATTATTGTTCTTTTTCACAACCTTGGTGATGACGTCATCATTAGATTCAGGTATGATGAAGCAGGCAGAGAACTAAAACATGCAGGACACCAGCACTCTCTGACCCAGTTTGGACACCCTGTCGTAGACCATCAAGAGACAGCTTAGTTTTATCCTACTGATGACGTGTTGCTGCAATAGTCATCTTGCTCAGTTTCAAGTTTTTTCCCACAGACATCAGAGCACTCTGTAACAGGATTTGACAGATAGTGACGGGGCGCGGCCAGCAGGGGCCAGCAGCGAGGCTGACTTGCTCTTTGACCGTGTGACTGTGGTGACCAAATCCAGGGGGCGTATTACATTGGTTATTGATGTAGCTTAAAGAGGTGGAACAGATTAAACATTCAGATGAAACAATAAGCAAATAAAAGTCAAATGAAGAAAACGTACAAGGGCTTATTAGTCAATGATATCAGTGATTTCATGTCTGTTTGTTTTTTTACTATTTCCAATAAAAACCACAGAAAGATTAAAAGAGACAACAGATGGATATCATTACAAATGAGTCAGAAGAGAGGAATCCCTGGATAAACTAGTTATTGAGGTACAATCGGATGACTGGGAACTCATTTATAAAGGAAAAGACGCCCTGTCACTATGAGTGTACAATCAAACAATACAAGAGAAAGTGAAATATGGATCTGGACTCTGGGAGCAGTGGGCGGAGCTGAGGTTGCACCGTGAGAGAGAGCGAGAGAGAGAGAGAGAGAGAGAGAGAGAGAGTGGACAAAGATAGAGACTGAGACTGAGACTGAGTTTTACACTCGGACTTGGACTTGGAGTGGAGTGGATTAGTCTGGAGGCCCAGGCACATGACCACCTCAGCTTCCACTCAGAGCCCAGACCAGCTGTTCAGATTTGGACACTTGGAGCTGAGAAGGGGGAGGCTCCATGATTCCTCTTCATGCAGAGGTTTTATTTCCCTTTGCCACTGAAGGCAACACACTCACTAGCCACCAGTCCACAGATGAAAACACAAAATCATATGTGTACACAGAAAGTCCAGTTAAGATGGAGACGGGTTGTGAATGACACAGATGCTACTGGTACAGTATGAGAGTCTGACTGCTTTCAAAAGGTCCAGTGATCATACAAGCGTATCAGTCACTCTCATACTTTCTCATGGTTCTATTGACAATGAGAAGCAACAACACAACACTACTGCTTGGACATGTTTGCTGGATCACATCATGGATGATGGATGATGGATGTAATATACAGACATGACTTATGTTCACTCTGGAGGTGAGGGGGGAACTCCTGTTCTCACTTTCATTGTCACTTTAATTTGAAAAAAACATATATTCTATTTTCACCAAGATGTTAGTGAGTTAGTTTTACCAGTAAATGGCTGCTCCATCCTCACTTCTCCTATAACCAGGCCCAAACACACACACACCCCCCCACACACACAACAGCCGGGCCTCCTGGGGGTCGTTTGGAGGGTCATAATTTATTTACACATGTTATAGATAATATCAAAGTAAGTGATGTATTAGTCAATGATATCAGTGATTTCATGTCTGTTTGTTTTATTTTTTTTACTATTTACAATAAAAAACACAGAAACATTAAAACAGACAACAGATAGATGTCAACACAAATGAGTCAAAACAGAGCAGTCCCTGGAAAAACTAGTTATTGAGGTACAATCAGGTGACTGGGAACTCATTTATAAATACGAGAAAAAGTGAAATATAAAGATGTTTAATGGATGACAAAGGGCTTAAAAAATGCATCCAAGGAGAAGAATACATGACATAGAGAATCCAATAAATGATGAACGAAGGAGATGGAAAATAAATCCAAGAAATGTAAAACAAAGTTCACTCATATGATGAGAAAATGTTAGAAGAATTCTTTTAAGAAAGTACCAGAAAACAATAAAGACCATGTCAGCAGTACATAGAAGGTTCTACATAGTATCATTCAAAAGGCTTCCAGTAAGGATACCGTTATTGAAAACAGACACACTTCACAAACTACAGACCCACAATTCTCCCAAATCCTAGAAAAACTCTTCAACGACATACTAGATACATTCAGAGAAATGAAATCGAATTCATTAAATCTAGGTCAAACAAAAATCATGATATTTGGAAAATATGAAATAAATAAACAGGTAAAGGTTCAAGTAGAGGGTGTAAATAGAGAAAAGGTGATTGAAGACAAATTTCTAGAAAAATGTAAGGATGAGTACGAGCACATTACAACTCTACAAAGCTGATTTCCTTTGATCTGAGCGTCTCCATGGCTCCAGTGCTGATCTCCTATCAGATCAAAGGAGATCAGGGCCTTTTGCCATGGAGATGCTCAGATCCAAGATTTCCTCCGGCTTTGATCTCCGTTGATCTCCATCCGGTGCCTCTCCCATCCACTTTGTGATGAAAGGCTCATTATTGTTCTTTTTCACAACCTTGGTGATGACGTCATCATTAGATTCAGGTATGATGAAGCAGGCAGAGAACTAAAACATGCAGGACACCAGCACTCTCTGACCCAGTTTGGACACCCTGTCGTAGACCATCAAGAGACAGCTTAGTTTTATCCTACTGATGACGTGTTGCTGCAATAGTCATCTTGCTCAGTTTCAAGTTTTTTCCCACAGACATCAGAGCACTCTGTAACAGGATTTGACAGATAGTGACGGGGCGCGGCCAGCAGGGGCCAGCAGCGAGGCTGACTTGCTCTTTGACCGTGTGACTGTGGTGACCAAATCCAGGGGGCGTATTACATTGGTTATTGATGTAGCTTAAAGAGGTGGAACAGATTAAACATTCAGATGAAACAATAAGCAAATAAAAGTCAAATGAAGAAAACGTACAAGGGCTTATTAGTCAATGATATCAGTGATTTCATGTCTGTTTGTTTTTTTACTATTTCCAATAAAAACCACAGAAAGATTAAAAGAGACAACAGATGGATATCATTACAAATGAGTCAGAAGAGAGGAATCCCTGGATAAACTAGTTATTGAGGTACAATCGGATGACTGGGAACTCATTTATAAAGGAAAAGACGCCCTGTCACTATGAGTGTACAATCAAACAATACAAGAGAAAGTGAAATATGGATCTGGACTCTGGGAGCAGTGGGCGGAGCTGAGGTTGCACCGTGAGAGAGAGCGAGAGAGAGAGAGAGAGAGAGAGAGAGCGAGAGAGAGAGTGGACAAAGATAGAGACTGAGACTGAGACTGAGTTTTACACTCGGACTTGGACTTGGAGTGGAGTGGATTAGTCTGGAGGCCCAGGCACATGACCACCTCAGCTTCCACTCAGAGCCCAGACCAGCTGTTCAGATTTGGACACTTGGAGCTGAGAAGGGGGAGGCTCCATGATTCCTCTTCATGCAGAGGTTTTATTTCCCTTTGCCACTGAAGGCAACACACTCACTAGCCACCAGTCCACAGATGAAAACACAAAATCATATGTGTACACAGAAAGTCCAGTTAAGATGGAGACGGGTTGTGAATGACACAGATGCTACTGGTACAGTATGAGAGTCTGACTGCTTTCAAAAGGTCCAGTGATCATACAAGCGTATCAGTCACTCTCATACTTTCTCATGGTTCTATTGACAATGAGAAGCAACAACACAACACTACTGCTTGGACATGTTTGCTGGATCACATCATGGATGATGGATGATGGATGGATGGATGGATGGATGGATGGATGGATGATGGATGTAATATACAGACATGACTTATGTTCACTCTGGAGGTGAGGGGGGAACTCCTGTTCTCACTTTCATTGTCACTTTAATTTGAAAAAAACATATATTCTATTTTCACCAAGATGTTAGTGAGTTAGTTTTACCAGTAAATGGCTGCTCCATCCTCACTTCTCCTATAACCAGGCCCAAACACACACACACCCCCCCCCCCCCACACACACACACACACACAACAGCCGGGCCTCCTGGGGGTCGTTTGGAGGGTCATAATTTATTTACACATGTTATAGATAATATCAAAGTAAGTGATGTATTAGTCAATGATATCAGTTATTTCATGTCTGTTTGTTTTAGTTTTTTTACTATTTACAATAAAAAACTCAGAAACATTAAAACAGACAACAGATAGATGTCAACACAAATGAGTCAAAACAGAGCAGTCCCTGGAAAAACTAGTTATTGAGGTACAATCAGATGACTGGGAACTCATTTATAAATACGAGAAAAAGTGAAATATAAAGATGTTTAATGGATGACAAAGGGCTTAAAAATGCATCCAAGGAGAAGAATACATGACATAGAGAATCCAATAAATGATGAACGAAGGAGATGGAAAATAAATCCAAGAAATGTAAAACAAAGTTCACTCATATGATGAGAAAATGTTAGAATAATTCTTTTAAGAAAGTACCAGAAAACAATAAAGACCATGTCAGCAGTACATAGAAGGTTCTACATAGTATCATTCAACAGGCTTCCAGTAAGGATACCGTTATTGAAAACAGACACACTTCACAAACTACAGACCCACAATTCTCCCAAATCCTAGAAAAACTCTTCAACGACATACTAGATACATTCAGAGAAATGAAATCTAATTCATTAAATCTAGGTCAAACAAAAATCATGATATTTGGAAAATATGAAATAAATAAACAGGTAAAGGTTCAAGTAGAGAGTGTAAATAGAGAAAAGGTGATTGAAGACAAATTTCTAGAAAAATGTAAGGATGAGTACGAGCACATTACAACTCTACAAAGCTGATTTCCTTTGATCTGAGCGTCTCCATGGCTCCAGTGCTGATCTCCTATCAGATCAAAGGAGATCAGGGCCTTTTGCCATGGAGATGCTCAGATCCAAGATTTCCTCCGGCTTTGATCTCCGTTGATCTCCATCCGGTGCCTCTCCCATCCACTTTGTGATGAAAGGCTCATTATTGTTCTTTTTCACAACCTTGGTGATGACGTCATCATTAGATTCAGGTATGATGAAGCAGGCAGAGAACTAAAACATGCAGGACACCAGCACTCTCTGACCCAGTTTGGACACCCTGTCGTAGACCATCAAGAGACAGCTTAGTTTTATCCTACTGATGACGTGTTGCTGCAATAGTCATCTTGCTCAGTTTCAAGTTTTTTCCCACAGACATCAGAGCACTCTGTAACAGGATTTGACAGATAGTGACGGGGCGCGGCCAGCAGGGGCCAGCAGCGAGGCTGACTTGCTCTTTGACCGTGTGACTGTGGTGACCAAATCCAGGGGGCGTATTACATTGGTTATTGATGTAGCTTAAAGAGGTGGAACAGATTAAACATTCAGATGAAACAATCAGCAAATAAAAGTCAAATGAAGAAAACGTACAAGGGCTTATTAGTCAATGATATCAGTGATTTCATGTCTGTTTGTTTTTTTACTATTTCCAATAAAAACCACAGAAAGATTAAAAGAGACAACAGATGGATATCATTACAAATGAGTCAGAAGAGAGGAATCCCTGGATAAACTAGTTATTGAGGTACAATCGGATGACTGGGAACTCATTTATAAAGGAAAAGACGCCCTGTCACTATGAGTGTACAATCAAACAATACAAGAGAAAGTGAAATATGGATCTGGACTCTGGGAGCAGTGGGCGGAGCTGAGGTTGCACCGTGAGAGAGAGCGAGAGAGAGAGAGAGAGAGAGAGAGAGCGAGAGAGAGAGTGGACAAAGATAGAGACTGAGACTGAGACTGAGTTTTACACTCGGACTTGGACTTGGAGTGGAGTGGATTAGTCTGGAGGCCCAGGCACATGACCACCTCAGCTTCCACTCAGAGCCCAGACCAGCTGTTCAGATTTGGACACTTGGAGCTGAGAAGGGGGAGGCTCCATGATTCCTCTTCATGCAGAGGTTTTATTTCCCTTTGCCACTGAAGGCAACACACTCACTAGCCACCAGTCCACAGATGAAAACACAAAATCATATGTGTACACAGAAAGTCCAGTTAAGATGGAGACGGGTTGTGAATGACACAGATGCTACTGGTACAGTATGAGAGTCTGACTGCTTTCAAAAGGTCCAGTGATCATACAAGCGTATCAGTCACTCTCATACTTTCTCATGGTTCTATTGACAATGAGAAGCAACAACACAACACTACTGCTTGGACATGTTTGCTGGATCACATCATGGATGATGGATGATGGATGGATGGATGGATGGATGGATGGATGGATGGATGGATGATGGATGTAATATACAGACATGACTTATGTTCACTCTGGAGGTGAGGGGGGAACTCCTGTTCTCACTTTCATTGTCACTTTAATTTGAAAAAAACATATATTCTATTTTCACCAAGATGTTAGTGAGTTAGTTTTACCAGTAAATGGCTGCTCCATCCTCACTTCTCCTATAACCAGGCCCAAACACACACACACCCCCCCACACACACAACAGCCGGGCCTCCTGGGGGTCGTTTGGAGGGTCATAATTTATTTACACATGTTATAGATAATATCAAAGTAAGTGATGTATTAGTCAATGATATCAGTGATTTCATGTCTGTTTGTTTTATTTTTTTTACTATTTACAATAAAAAACACAGAAACATTAAAACAGACAACAGATAGATGTCAACACAAATGAGTCAAAACAGAGCAGTCCCTGGAAAAACTAGTTATTGAGGTACAATCAGGTGACTGGGAACTCATTTATAAATACGAGAAAAAGTGAAATATAAAGATGTTTAATGGATGACAAAGGGCTTAAAAAATGCATCCAAGGAGAAGAATACATGACATAGAGAATCCAATAAATGATGAACGAAGGAGATGGAAAATAAATCCAAGAAATGTAAAACAAAGTTCACTCATATGATGAGAAAATGTTAGAAGAATTCTTTTAAGAAAGTACCAGAAAACAATAAAGACCATGTCAGCAGTACATAGAAGGTTCTACATAGTATCATTCAAAAGGCTTCCAGTAAGGATACCGTTATTGAAAACAGACACACTTCACAAACTACAGACCCACAATTCTCCCAAATCCTAGAAAAACTCTTCAACGACATACTAGATACATTCAGAGAAATGAAATCGAATTCATTAAATCTAGGTCAAACAAAAATCATGATATTTGGAAAATATGAAATAAATAAACAGGTAAAGGTTCAAGTAGAGGGTGTAAATAGAGAAAAGGTGATTGAAGACAAATTTCTAGAAAAATGTAAGGATGAGTACGAGCACATTACAACTCTACAAAGCTGATTTCCTTTGATCTGAGCGTCTCCATGGCTCCAGTGCTGATCTCCTATCAGATCAAAGGAGATCAGGGCCTTTTGCCATGGAGATGCTCAGATCCAAGATTTCCTCCGGCTTTGATCTCCGTTGATCTCCATCCGGTGCCTCTCCCATCCACTTTGTGATGAAAGGCTCATTATTGTTCTTTTTCACAACCTTGGTGATGACGTCATCATTAGATTCAGGTATGATGAAGCAGGCAGAGAACTAAAACATGCAGGACACCAGCACTCTCTGACCCAGTTTGGACACCCTGTCGTAGACCATCAAGAGACAGCTTAGTTTTATCCTACTGATGACGTGTTGCTGCAATAGTCATCTTGCTCAGTTTCAAGTTTTTTCCCACAGACATCAGAGCACTCTGTAACAGGATTTGACAGATAGTGACGGGGCGCGGCCAGCAGGGGCCAGCAGCGAGGCTGACTTGCTCTTTGACCGTGTGACTGTGGTGACCAAATCCAGGGGGCGTATTACATTGGTTATTGATGTAGCTTAAAGAGGTGGAACAGATTAAACATTCAGATGAAACAATAAGCAAATAAAAGTCAAATGAAGAAAACGTACAAGGGCTTATTAGTCAATGATATCAGTGATTTCATGTCTGTTTGTTTTTTTACTATTTCCAATAAAAACCACAGAAAGATTAAAAGAGACAACAGATGGATATCATTACAAATGAGTCAGAAGAGAGGAATCCCTGGATAAACTAGTTATTGAGGTACAATCGGATGACTGGGAACTCATTTATAAAGGAAAAGACGCCCTGTCACTATGAGTGTACAATCAAACAATACAAGAGAAAGTGAAATATGGATCTGGACTCTGGGAGCAGTGGGCGGAGCTGAGGTTGCACCGTGAGAGAGAGCGAGAGAGAGAGAGAGAGAGAGAGAGAGAGAGTGGACAAAGATAGAGACTGAGACTGAGACTGAGTTTTACACTCGGACTTGGACTTGGAGTGGAGTGGATTAGTCTGGAGGCCCAGGCACATGACCACCTCAGCTTCCACTCAGAGCCCAGACCAGCTGTTCAGATTTGGACACTTGGAGCTGAGAAGGGGGAGGCTCCATGATTCCTCTTCATGCAGAGGTTTTATTTCCCTTTGCCACTGAAGGCAACACACTCACTAGCCACCAGTCCACAGATGAAAACACAAAATCATATGTGTACACAGAAAGTCCAGTTAAGATGGAGACGGGTTGTGAATGACACAGATGCTACTGGTACAGTATGAGAGTCTGACTGCTTTCAAAAGGTCCAGTGATCATACAAGCGTATCAGTCACTCTCATACTTTCTCATGGTTCTATTGACAATGAGAAGCAACAACACAACACTACTGCTTGGACATGTTTGCTGGATCACATCATGGATGATGGATGATGGATGGATGGATGGATGGATGGATGGATGGATGGATGGATGGATGATGGATGTAATATACAGACATGACTTATGTTCACTCTGGAGGTGAGGGGGGAACTCCTGTTCTCACTTTCATTGTCACTTTAATTTGAAAAAAACATATATTCTATTTTCACCAAGATGTTAGTGAGTTAGTTTTACCAGTAAATGGCTGCTCCATCCTCACTTCTCCTATAACCAGGCCCAAACACACACACACCCCCCCACACACACAACAGCCGGGCCTCCTGGGGGTCGTTTGGAGGGTCATAATTTATTTACACATGTTATAGATAATATCAAAGTAAGTGATGTATTAGTCAATGATATCAGTGATTTCATGTCTGTTTGTTTTATTTTTTTTACTATTTACAATAAAAAACACAGAAACATTAAAACAGACAACAGATAGATGTCAACACAAATGAGTCAAAACAGAGCAGTCCCTGGAAAAACTAGTTATTGAGGTACAATCAGGTGACTGGGAACTCATTTATAAATACGAGAAAAAGTGAAATATAAAGATGTTTAATGGATGACAAAGGGCTTAAAAAATGCATCCAAGGAGAAGAATACATGACATAGAGAATCCAATAAATGATGAACGAAGGAGATGGAAAATAAATCCAAGAAATGTAAAACAAAGTTCACTCATATGATGAGAAAATGTTAGAAGAATTCTTTTAAGAAAGTACCAGAAAACAATAAAGACCATGTCAGCAGTACATAGAAGGTTCTACATAGTATCATTCAAAAGGCTTCCAGTAAGGATACCGTTATTGAAAACAGACACACTTCACAAACTACAGACCCACAATTCTCCCAAATCCTAGAAAAACTCTTCAACGACATACTAGATACATTCAGAGAAATGAAATCGAATTCATTAAATCTAGGTCAAACAAAAATCATGATATTTGGAAAATATGAAATAAATAAACAGGTAAAGGTTCAAGTAGAGGGTGTAAATAGAGAAAAGGTGATTGAAGACAAATTTCTAGAAAAATGTAAGGATGAGTACGAGCACATTACAACTCTACAAAGCTGATTTCCTTTGATCTGAGCGTCTCCATGGCTCCAGTGCTGATCTCCTATCAGATCAAAGGAGATCAGGGCCTTTTGCCATGGAGATGCTCAGATCCAAGATTTCCTCCGGCTTTGATCTCCGTTGATCTCCATCCGGTGCCTCTCCCATCCACTTTGTGATGAAAGGCTCATTATTGTTCTTTTTCACAACCTTGGTGATGACGTCATCATTAGATTCAGGTATGATGAAGCAGGCAGAGAACTAAAACATGCAGGACACCAGCACTCTCTGACCCAGTTTGGACACCCTGTCGTAGACCATCAAGAGACAGCTTAGTTTTATCCTACTGATGACGTGTTGCTGCAATAGTCATCTTGCTCAGTTTCAAGTTTTTTCCCACAGACATCAGAGCACTCTGTAACAGGATTTGACAGATAGTGACGGGGCGCGGCCAGCAGGGGCCAGCAGCGAGGCTGACTTGCTCTTTGACCGTGTGACTGTGGTGACCAAATCCAGGGGGCGTATTACATTGGTTATTGATGTAGCTTAAAGAGGTGGAACAGATTAAACATTCAGATGAAACAATAAGCAAATAAAAGTCAAATGAAGAAAACGTACAAGGGCTTATTAGTCAATGATATCAGTGATTTCATGTCTGTTTGTTTTTTTACTATTTCCAATAAAAACCACAGAAAGATTAAAAGATACAACAGATGGATATCATTACAAATGAGTCAGAAGAGAGGAATCCCTGGATAAACTAGTTATTGAGGTACAATCGGATGACTGGGAACTCATTTATAAAGGAAAAGACGCCCTGTCACTATGAGTGTACAATCAAACAATACAAGAGAAAGTGAAATATGGATCTGGACTCTGGGAGCAGTGGGCGGAGCTGAGGTTGCACCGTGAGAGAGAGCGAGAGAGAGAGAGAGAGAGAGAGAGAGAGAGTGGACAAAGATAGAGACTGAGACTGAGACTGAGTTTTACACTCGGACTTGGACTTGGAGTGGAGTGGATTAGTCTGGAGGCCCAGGCACATGACCACCTCAGCTTCCACTCAGAGCCCAGACCAGCTGTTCAGATTTGGACACTTGGAGCTGAGAAGGGGGAGGCTCCATGATTCCTCTTCATGCAGAGGTTTTATTTCCCTTTGCCACTGAAGGCAACACACTCACTAGCCACCAGTCCACAGATGAAAACACAAAATCATATGTGTACACAGAAAGTCCAGTTAAGATGGAGACGGGTTGTGAATGACACAGATGCTACTGGTACAGTATGAGAGTCTGACTGCTTTCAAAAGGTCCAGTGATCATACAAGCGTATCAGTCACTCTCATACTTTCTCATGGTTCTATTGACAATGAGAAGCAACAACACAACACTACTGCTTGGACATGTTTGCTGGATCACATCATGGATGATGGATGATGGATGTAATATACAGACATGACTTATGTTCACTCTGGAGGTGAGGGGGGAACTCCTGTTCTCACTTTCATTGTCACTTTAATTTGAAAAAAACATATATTCTATTTTCACCAAGATGTTAGTGAGTTAGTTTTACCAGTAAATGGCTGCTCCATCCTCACTTCTCCTATAACCAGGCCCAAACACACACACACCCCCCCACACACACACACACACACACACACACACACAACAGCCGGGCCTCCTGGGGGTCGTTTGGAGGGTCATAATTTATTTACACATGTTATAGATAATATCAAAGTAAGTGATGTATTAGTCAATGATATCAGTGATTTCATGTCTGTTTGTTTTATTTTTTTTACTATTTACAATAAAAAACACAGAAACATTAAAACAGACAACAGATAGATGTCAACACAAATGAGTCAAAACAGAGCAGTCCCTGGAAAAACTAGTTATTGAGGTACAATCAGGTGACTGGGAACTCATTTATAAATACGAGAAAAAGTGAAATATAAAGATGTTTAATGGATGACAAAGGGCTTAAAAAATGCATCCAAGGAGAAGAATACATGACATAGAGAATCCAATAAATGATGAACGAAGGAGATGGAAAATAAATCCAAGAAATGTAAAACAAAGTTCACTCATATGATGAGAAAATGTTAGAAGAATTCTTTTAAGAAAGTACCAGAAAACAATAAAGACCATGTCAGCAGTACATAGAAGGTTCTACATAGTATCATTCAAAAGGCTTCCAGTAAGGATACCGTTATTGAAAACAGACACACTTCACAAACTACAGACCCACAATTCTCCCAAATCCTAGAAAAACTCTTCAACGACATACTAGATACATTCAGAGAAATGAAATCTAATTCATTAAATCTAGGTCAAACAAAAATCATGATATTTGGAAAATATGAAATAAATAAACAGGTAAAGGTTCAAGTAGAGGGTGTAAATAGAGAAAAGGTGATTGAAGACAAATTTCTAGAAAAATGTAAGGATGAGTACGAGCACATTACAACTCTACAAAGCTGATTTCCTTTGATCTGAGCGTCTCCATGGCTCCAGTGCTGATCTCCTATCAGATCAAAGGAGATCAGGGCCTTTTGCCATGGAGATGCTCAGATCCAAGATTTCCTCCGGCTTTGATCTCCGTTGATCTCCATCCGGTGCCTCTCCCATCCACTTTGTGATGAAAGGCTCATTATTGTTCTTTTTCACAACCTTGGTGATGACGTCATCATTAGATTCAGGTATGATGAAGCAGGCAGAGAACTAAAACATGCAGGACACCAGCACTCTCTGACCCAGTTTGGACACCCTGTCGTAGACCATCAAGAGACAGCTTAGTTTTATCCTACTGATGACGTGTTGCTGCAATAGTCATCTTGCTCAGTTTCAAGTTTTTTCCCACAGACATCAGAGCACTCTGTAACAGGATTTGACAGATAGTGACGGGGCGCGGCCAGCAGGGGCCAGCAGCGAGGCTGACTTGCTCTTTGACCGTGTGACTGTGGTGACCAAATCCAGGGGGCGTATTACATTGGTTATTGATGTAGCTTAAAGAGGTGGAACAGATTAAACATTCAGATGAAACAATCAGCAAATAAAAGTCAAATGAAGAAAACGTACAAGGGCTTATTAGTCAATGATATCAGTGATTTCATGTCTGTTTGTTTTTTTACTATTTCCAATGAAAACCACAGAAAGATTAAAAGAGACAACAGATGGATATCATTACAAATGAGTCAGAAGAGAGGAATCCCTGGATAAACTAGTTATTGAGGTACAATCGGATGACTGGGAACTCATTTATAAAGGAAAAGACGCCCTGTCACTATGAGTGTACAATCAAACAATACAAGAGAAAGTGAAATATGGATCTGGACTCTGGGAGCAGTGGGCGGAGCTGAGGTTGCACCGTGAGAGAGAGCGAGAGAGAGAGAGAGAGAGAGAGAGAGAGAGAGTGGACAAAGATAGAGACTGAGACTGAGACTGAGTTTTACACTCGGACTTGGACTTGGAGTGGAGTGGATTAGTCTGGAGGCCCAGGCACATGACCACCTCAGCTTCCACTCAGAGCCCAGACCAGCTGTTCAGATTTGGACACTTGGAGCTGAGAAGGGGGAGGCTCCATGATTCCTCTTCATGCAGAGGTTTTATTTCCCTTTGCCACTGAAGGCAACACACTCACTAGCCACCAGTCCACAGATGAAAACACAAAATCATACGTGTACACAGAAAGTCCAGTTAAGATGGAGACGGGTTGTGAATGACAGAGATGCTACTGGTACAGTATGAGAGTCTGACTGCTTTCAAAAGGTCCAGTGATCATACAAGCGTATCAGTCACTCTCATACTTTCTCATGGTTCTATTGACAATGAGAAGCAACAACACAACACTACTGCTTGGACATGTTTGCTGGATCACATCATGGATGATGGATGATGGATGGATGGATGGATGGATGGATGGATGGATGGATGATGGATGTAATATACAGACATGACTTATGTTCACTCTGGAGGTGAGGGGGGAACTCCTGTTCTCACTTTCATTGTCACTTTAATTTGAAAAAAACATATATTCTATTTTCACCAAGATGTTAGTGAGTTAGTTTTACCAGTAAATGGCTGCTCCATCCTCACTTCTCCTATAACCAGGCCCAAACACACACACACCCCCCCCCACACACACACACACACACACACACACACACAACAGCCGGGCCTCCTGGGGGTCGTTTGGAGGGTCATAATTTATTTACACATGTTATAGATAATATCAAAGTAAGTGATGTATTAGTCAATGATATCAGTGATTTCATGTCTGTTTGTTTTATTTTTTTTACTATTTACAATAAAAAACACAGAAACATTAAAACAGACAACAGATAGATGTCAACACAAATGAGTCAAAACAGAGCAGTCCCTGGAAAAACTAGTTATTGAGGTACAATCAGGTGACTGGGAACTCATTTATAAATACGAGAAAAAGTGAAATATAAAGATGTTTAATGGATGACAAAGGGCTTAAAAAATGCATCCAAGGAGAAGAATACATGACATAGAGAATCCAATAAATGATGAACGAAGGAGATGGAAAATAAATCCAAGAAATGTAAAACAAAGTTCACTCATATGATGAGAAAATGTTAGAAGAATTCTTTTAAGAAAGTACCAGAAAACAATAAAGACCATGTCAGCAGTACATAGAAGGTTCTACATAGTATCATTCAAAAGGCTTCCAGTAAGGATACCGTTATTGAAAACAGACACACTTCACAAACTACAGACCCACAATTCTCCCAAATCCTAGAAAAACTCTTCAACGACATACTAGATACATTCAGAGAAATGAAATCGAATTCATTAAATCTAGGTCAAACAAAAATCATGATATTTGGAAAATATGAAATAAATAAACAGGTAAAGGTTCAAGTAGAGGGTGTAAATAGAGAAAAGGTGATTGAAGACAAATTTCTAGAAAAATGTAAGGATGAGTACGAGCACATTACAACTCTACAAAGCTGATTTCCTTTGATCTGAGCGTCTCCATGGCTCCAGTGCTGATCTCCTATCAGATCAAAGGAGATCAGGGCCTTTTGCCATGGAGATGCTCAGATCCAAGATTTCCTCCGGCTTTGATCTCCGTTGATCTCCATCCGGTGCCTCTCCCATCCACTTTGTGATGAAAGGCTCATTATTGTTCTTTTTCACAACCTTGGTGATGACGTCATCATTAGATTCAGGTATGATGAAGCAGGCAGAGAACTAAAACATGCAGGACACCAGCACTCTCTGACCCAGTTTGGACACCCTGTCGTAGACCATCAAGAGACAGCTTAGTTTTATCCTACTGATGACGTGTTGCTGCAATAGTCATCTTGCTCAGTTTCAAGTTTTTTCCCACAGACATCAGAGCACTCTGTAACAGGATTTGACAGATAGTGACGGGGCGCGGCCAGCAGGGGCCAGCAGCGAGGCTGACTTGCTCTTTGACCGTGTGACTGTGGTGACCAAATCCAGGGGGCGTATTACATTGGTTATTGATGTAGCTTAAAGAGGTGGAACAGATTAAACATTCAGATGAAACAATAAGCAAATAAAAGTCAAATGAAGAAAACGTACAAGGGCTTATTAGTCAATGATATCAGTGATTTCATGTCTGTTTGTTTTTTTACTATTTCCAATAAAAACCACAGAAAGATTAAAAGAGACAACAGATGGATATCATTACAAATGAGTCAGAAGAGAGGAATCCCTGGATAAACTAGTTATTGAGGTACAATCGGATGACTGGGAACTCATTTATAAAGGAAAAGACGCCCTGTCACTATGAGTGTACAATCAAACAATACAAGAGAAAGTGAAATATGGATCTGGACTCTGGGAGCAGTGGGCGGAGCTGAGGTTGCACCGTGAGAGAGAGCGAGAGAGAGAGAGAGAGAGAGAGCGAGAGAGAGTGGACAAAGATAGAGACTGAGACTGAGACTGAGTTTTACACTCGGACTTGGACTTGGAGTGGAGTGGATTAGTCTGGAGGCCCAGGCACATGACCACCTCAGCTTCCACTCAGAGCCCAGACCAGCTGTTCAGATTTGGACACTTGGAGCTGAGAAGGGGGAGGCTCCATGATTCCTCTTCATGCAGAGGTTTTATTTCCCTTTGCCACTGAAGGCAACACACTCACTAGCCACCAGTCCACAGATGAAAACACAAAATCATACGTGTACACAGAAAGTCCAGTTAAGATGGAGACGGGTTGTGAATGACACAGATGCTACTGGTACAGTATGAGAGTCTGACTGCTTTCAAAAGGTCCAGTGATCATACAAGCGTATCAGTCACTCTCATACTTTCTCATGGTTCTATTGACAATGAGAAGCAACAACACAACACTACTGCTTGGACATGTTTGCTGGATCACATCATGGATGATGGATGGATGGATGGATGGATGGATGGATGATGGATGTAATATACAGACATGACTTATGTTCACTCTGGAGGTGAGGGGGGAACTCCTGTTCTCACTTTCATTGTCACTTTAATTTGAAAAAAACATATATTCTATTTTCACCAAGATGTTAGTGAGTTAGTTTTACCAGTAAATGGCTGCTCCATCCTCACTTCTCCTATAACCAGGCCCAAACACACACACACCCCCCCCCCCCCCCCCACACACACACACACACACACACACACACACAACAGCCGGGCCTCCTGGGGGTCGTTTGGAGGGTCATAATTTATTTACACATGTTATAGATAATATCAAAGTAAGTGATGTATTAGTCAATGATATCAGTGATTTCATGTCTGTTTGTTTTATTTTTTTTACTATTTACAATAAAAAACACAGAAACATTAAAACAGACAACAGATAGATGTCAACACAAATGAGTCAAAACAGAGCAGTCCCTGGAAAAACTAGTTATTGAGGTACAATCAGATGACTGGGAACTCATTTATAAATACGAGAAAAAGTGAAATATAAAGATGTTTAATGGATGACAAAGGGCTTAAAAAATGCATCCAAGGAGAAGAATACATGACATAGAGAATCCAATAAATGATGAACGAAGGAGATGGAAAATAAATCCAAGAAATGTAAAACAAAGTTCACTCATATGATGAGAAAATGTTAGAAGAATTCTTTTAAGAAAGTACCAGAAAACAATAAAGACCATGTCAGCAGTACATGGAAGGTTCTACATAGTATCATTCAACAGGCTTCCAGTAAGGATACCGTTATTGAAAACAGACACACTTCACAAACTACAGACCCACAATTCTCCCAAATCCTAGAAAAACTCTTCAACGACATACTAGATACATTCAGAGAAATGAAATCTAATTCATTAAATCTAGGTCAAACCAAAATCATGATATTTGGAAAATATGAAATAAATAAACAGGTAAAGGTTCAAGTAGAGAGTGTAAATAGAGAAAAGGTGATTGAAGACAAATTTCTAGAAAAATGTAAGGATGAGTACGAGCACATTACAACTCTACAAAGCTGATTTCCTTTGATCTGAGCGTCTCCATGGCTCCAGTGCTGATCTCCTATCAGATCAAAGGAGATCAGGGCCTTTTGCCATGGAGATGCTCAGATCCAAGATTTCCTCCGGCTTTGATCTCCGTTGATCTCCATCCGGTGCCTCTCCCATCCACTTTGTGATGAAAGGCTCATTATTGTTCTTTTTCACAACCTTGGTGATGACGTCATCATTAGATTCAGGTATGATGAAGCAGGCAGAGAACTAAAACATGCAGGACACCAGCACTCTCTGACCCAGTTTGGACACCCTGTCGTAGACCATCAAGAGACAGCTTAGTTTTATCCTACTGATGACGTGTTGCTGCAATAGTCATCTTGCTCAGTTTCAAGTTTTTTCCCACAGACATCAGAGCACTCTGTAACAGGATTTGACAGATAGTGACGGGGCGCGGCCAGCAGGGGCCAGCAGCGAGGCTGACTTGCTCTTTGACCGTGTGACTGTGGTGACCAAATCCAGGGGGCGTATTACATTGGTTATTGATGTAGCTTAAAGAGGTGGAACAGATTAAACATTCAGATGAAACAATCAGCAAATAAAAGTCAAATGAAGAAAACGTACAAGGGCTTATTAGTCAATGATATCAGTGATTTCATGTCTGTTTGTTTTTTTACTATTTCCAATAAAAACCACAGAAAGATTAAAAGAGACAACAGATGGATATCATTACAAATGAGTCAGAAGAGAGGAATCCCTGGATAAACTAGTTATTGAGGTACAATCGGATGACTGGGAACTCATTTATAAAGGAAAAGACGCCCTGTCACTATGAGTGTACAATCAAACAATACAAGAGAAAGTGAAATATGGATCTGGACTCTGGGAGCAGTGGGCGGAGCTGAGGTTGCACCGTGAGAGAGAGCGAGAGAGAGAGAGAGAGAGAGAGAGAGCGAGAGAGAGAGTGGACAAAGATAGAGACTGAGACTGAGACTGAGTTTTACACTCGGACTTGGACTTGGAGTGGAGTGGATTAGTCTGGAGGCCCAGGCACATGACCACCTCAGCTTCCACTCAGAGCCCAGACCAGCTGTTCAGATTTGGACACTTGGAGCTGAGAAGGGGGAGGCTCCATGATTCCTCTTCATGCAGAGGTTTTATTTCCCTTTGCCACTGAAGGCAACACACTCACTAGCCACCAGTCCACAGATGAAAACACAAAATCATATGTGTACACAGAAAGTCCAGTTAAGATGGAGACGGGTTGTGAATGACACAGATGCTACTGGTACAGTATGAGAGTCTGACTGCTTTCAAAAGGTCCAGTGATCATACAAGCGTATCAGTCACTCTCATACTTTCTCATGGTTCTATTGACAATGAGAAGCAACAACACAACACTACTGCTTGGACATGTTTGCTGGATCACATCATGGATGATGGATGATGGATGGATGGATGGATGGATGGATGGATGGATGGATGGATGATGGATGTAATATACAGACATGACTTATGTTCACTCTGGAGGTGAGGGGGGAACTCCTGTTCTCACTTTCATTGTCACTTTAATTTGAAAAAAACATATATTCTATTTTCACCAAGATGTTAGTGAGTTAGTTTTACCAGTAAATGGCTGCTCCATCCTCACTTCTCCTATAACCAGGCCCAAACACACACACACCCCCCCCCCCCCCCCACACACACACACACACACACACACACACACACACACACACACACAACAGCCGGGCCTCCTGGGGGTCGTTTGGAGGGTCATAATTTATTTACACATGTTATAGATAATATCAAAGTAAGTGATGTATTAGTCAATGATATCAGTGATTTCATGTCTGTTTGTTTTATTTTTTTTACTATTTACAATAAAAAACACAGAAACATTAAAACAGACAACAGATAGATGTCAACACAAATGAGTCAAAACAGAGCAGTCCCTGGAAAAACTAGTTATTGAGGTACAATCAGATGACTGGGAACTCATTTATAAATACGAGAAAAAGTGAAATATAAAGATGTTTAATGGATGACAAAGGGCTTAAAAAATGCATCCAAGGAGAAGAATACATGACATAGAGAATCCAATAAATGATGAACGAAGGAGATGGAAAATAAATCCAAGAAATGTAAAACAAAGTTCACTCATATGATGAGAAAATGTTAGAAGAATTCTTTTAAGAAAGTACCAGAAAACAATAAAGACCATGTCAGCAGTACATGGAAGGTTCTACATAGTATCATTCAACAGGCTTCCAGTAAGGATACCGTTATTGAAAACAGACACACTTCACAAACTACAGACCCACAATTCTCCCAAATCCTAGAAAAACTCTTCAACGACATACTAGATACATTCAGAGAAATGAAATCTAATTCATTAAATCTAGGTCAAACCAAAATCATGATATTTGGAAAATATGAAATAAATAAACAGGTAAAGGTTCAAGTAGAGAGTGTAAATAGAGAAAAGGTGATTGAAGACAAATTTCTAGAAAAATGTAAGGATGAGTACGAGCACATTACAACTCTACAAAGCTGATTTCCTTTGATCTGAGCGTCTCCATGGCTCCAGTGCTGATCTCCTATCAGATCAAAGGAGATCAGGGCCTTTTGCCATGGAGATGCTCAGATCCAAGATTTCCTCCGGCTTTGATCTCCGTTGATCTCCATCCGGTGCCTCTCCCATCCACTTTGTGATGAAAGGCTCATTATTGTTCTTTTTCACAACCTTGGTGATGACGTCATCATTAGATTCAGGTATGATGAAGCAGGCAGAGAACTAAAACATGCAGGACACCAGCACTCTCTGACCCAGTTTGGACACCCTGTCGTAGACCATCAAGAGACAGCTTAGTTTTATCCTACTGATGACGTGTTGCTGCAATAGTCATCTTGCTCAGTTTCAAGTTTTTTCCCACAGACATCAGAGCACTCTGTAACAGGATTTGACAGATAGTGACGGGGCGCGGCCAGCAGGGGCCAGCAGCGAGGCTGACTTGCTCTTTGACCGTGTGACTGTGGTGACCAAATCCAGGGGGCGTATTACATTGGTTATTGATGTAGCTTAAAGAGGTGGAACAGATTAAACATTCAGATGAAACAATCAGCAAATAAAAGTCAAATGAAGAAAACGTACAAGGGCTTATTAGTCAATGATATCAGTGATTTCATGTCTGTTTGTTTTTTTACTATTTCCAATAAAAACCACAGAAAGATTAAAAGAGACAACAGATGGATATCATTACAAATGAGTCAGAAGAGAGGAATCCCTGGATAAACTAGTTATTGAGGTACAATCGGATGACTGGGAACTCATTTATAAAGGAAAAGACGCCCTGTCACTATGAGTGTACAATCAAACAATACAAGAGAAAGTGAAATATGGATCTGGACTCTGGGAGCAGTGGGCGGAGCTGAGGTTGCACCGTGAGAGAGAGCGAGAGAGAGAGAGAGAGAGAGAGAGAGCGAGAGAGAGAGTGGACAAAGATAGAGACTGAGACTGAGACTGAGTTTTACACTCGGACTTGGACTTGGAGTGGAGTGGATTAGTCTGGAGGCCCAGGCACATGACCACCTCAGCTTCCACTCAGAGCCCAGACCAGCTGTTCAGATTTGGACACTTGGAGCTGAGAAGGGGGAGGCTCCATGATTCCTCTTCATGCAGAGGTTTTATTTCCCTTTGCCACTGAAGGCAACACACTCACTAGCCACCAGTCCACAGATGAAAACACAAAATCATATGTGTACACAGAAAGTCCAGTTAAGATGGAGACGGGTTGTGAATGACACAGATGCTACTGGTACAGTATGAGAGTCTGACTGCTTTCAAAAGGTCCAGTGATCATACAAGCGTATCAGTCACTCTCATACTTTCTCATGGTTCTATTGACAATGAGAAGCAACAACACAACACTACTGCTTGGACATGTTTGCTGGATCACATCATGGATGATGGATGATGGATGGATGGATGGATGGATGGATGGATGGATGGATGGATGATGGATGTAATATACAGACATGACTTATGTTCACTCTGGAGGTGAGGGGGGAACTCCTGTTCTCACTTTCATTGTCACTTTAATTTGAAAAAAACATATATTCTATTTTCACCAAGATGTTAGTGAGTTAGTTTTACCAGTAAATGGCTGCTCCATCCTCACTTCTCCTATAACCAGGCCCAAACACACACACACCCCCCCCCCCCCCCCCCCCACACACACACACACACACACACACACACACACACACACAACAGCCGGGCCTCCTGGGGGTCGTTTGGAGGGTCATAATTTATTTACACATGTTATAGATAATATCAAAGTAAGTGATGTATTAGTCAATGATATCAGTGATTTCATGTCTGTTTGTTTTAGTTTTTTTACTATTTACAATAAAAAACACAGAAACATTAAAACAGACAACAGATAGATGTCAACACAAATGAGTCAAAACAGAGCAGTCCCTGGAAAAACTAGTTATTGAGGTACAATCAGATGACTGGGAACTCATTTATAAATACGAGAAAAAGTGAAATATAAAGATGTTTAATGGATGACAAAGGGCTTAAAAAATGCATCCAAGGAGAAGAATACATGACATAGAGAATCCAATAAATGATGAACGAAGGAGATGGAAAATAAATCCAAGAAATGTAAAACAAAGTTCACTCATATGATGAGAAAATGTTAGAAGAATTCTTTTAAGAAAGTACCAGAAAACAATAAAGACCATGTCAGCAGTACATAGAAGGTTCTACATAGTATCATTCAACAGGCTTCCAGTAAGGATACCGTTATTGAAAACAGACACACTTCACAAACTACAGACCCACAATTCTCCCAAATCCTAGAAAAACTCTTCAACGACATACTAGATACATTCAGAGAAATGAAATCTAATTCATTAAATCTAGGTCAAACAAAAATCATGATATTTGGAAAATATGAAATAAATAAACAGGTAAAGGTTCAAGTAGAGAGTGTAAATAGAGAAAAGGTGATTGAAGACAAATTTCTAGAAAAATGTAAGGATGAGTACGAGCACATTACAACTCTACAAAGCTGATTTCCTTTGATCTGAGCGTCTCCATGGCTCCAGTGCTGATCTCCTACCAGATCAAAGGAGATCAGGGCCTTTTGCCATGGAGATGCTCAGATCCAAGATTTCCTCCGGCTTTGATCTCCGTTGATCTCCATCCGGTGCCTCTCCCATCCACTTTGTGATGAAAGGCTCATTATTGTTCTTTTTCACAACCTTGGTGATGACGTCATCATTAGATTCAGGTATGATGAAGCAGGCAGAGAACTAAAACATGCAGGACACCAGCACTCTCTGACCCAGTTTGGACACCCTGTCGTAGACCATCAAGAGACAGCTTAGTTTTATCCTACTGATGACGTGTTGCTGCAATAGTCATCTTGCTCAGTTTCAAGTTTTTTCCCACAGACATCAGAGCACTCTGTAACAGGATTTGACAGATAGTGACGGGGCGCGGCCAGCAGGGGCCAGCAGCGAGGCTGACTTGCTCTTTGACCGTGTGACTGTGGTGACCAAATCCAGGGGGCGTATTACATTGGTTATTGATGTAGCTTAAAGAGGTGGAACAGATTAAACATTCAGATGAAACAATCAGCAAATAAAAGTCAAATGAAGAAAACGTACAAGGGCTTATTAGTCAATGATATCAGTGATTTCATGTCTGTTTGTTTTTTTACTATTTCCAATAAAAACCACAGAAAGATTAAAAGAGACAACAGATGGATATCATTACAAATGAGTCAGAAGAGAGGAATCCCTGGATAAACTAGTTATTGAGGTACAATCGGATGACTGGGAACTCATTTATAAAGGAAAAGACGCCCTGTCACTATGAGTGTACAATCAAACAATACAAGAGAAAGTGAAATATGGATCTGGACTCTGGGAGCAGTGGGCGGAGCTGAGGTTGCACCGTGAGAGAGAGCGAGAGAGAGAGAGAGAGAGAGAGAGAGAGAGAGAGAGAGAGAGAGAGAGAGAGAGAGTGGACAAAGATAGAGACTGAGACTGAGACTGAGTTTTACACTCGGACTTGGACTTGGAGTGGAGTGGATTAGTCTGGAGGCCCAGGCACATGACCACCTCAGCTTCCACTCAGAGCCCAGACCAGCTGTTCAGATTTGGACACTTGGAGCTGAGAAGGGGGAGGCTCCATGATTCCTCTTCATGCAGAGGTTTTATTTCCCTTTGCCACTGAAGGCAACACACTCACTAGCCACCAGTCCACAGATGAAAACACAAAATCATATGTGTACACAGAAAGTCCAGTTAAGATGGAGACGGGTTGTGAATGACACAGATGCTACTGGTACAGTATGAGAGTCTGACTGCTTTCAAAAGGTCCAGTGATCATACAAGCGTATCAGTCACTCTCATACTTTCTCATGGTTCTATTGACAATGAGAAGCAACAACACAACACTACTGCTTGGACATGTTTGCTGGATCACATCATGGATGATGGATGATGGATGGATGGATGGATGGATGGATGGATGGATGGATGGATGATGGATGTAATATACAGACATGACTTATGTTCACTCTGGAGGTGAGGGGGGAACTCCTGTTCTCACTTTCATTGTCACTTTAATTTGAAAAAAACATATATTCTATTTTCACCAAGATGTTAGTGAGTTAGTTTTACCAGTAAATGGCTGCTCCATCCTCACTTCTCCTATAACCAGGCCCAAACACACACACACCCCCCCCCACACACACACACACACACACACACACACACACACACACACACACACACAACAGCCGGGCCTCCTGGGGGTCGTTTGGAGGGTCATAATTTATTTACACATGTTATAGATAATATCAAAGTAAGTGATGTATTAGTCAATGATATCAGTGATTTCATGTCTGTTTGTTTTAGTTTTTTTACTATTTACAATAAAAAACACAGAAACATTAAAACAGACAACAGATAGATGTCAACACAAATGAGTCAAAACAGAGCAGTCCCTGGAAAAACTAGTTATTGAGGTACAATCAGATGACTGGGAACTCATTTATAAATACGAGAAAAAGTGAAATATAAAGATGTTTAATGGATGACAAAGGGCTTAAAAAATGCATCCAAGGAGAAGAATACATGACATAGAGAATCCAATAAATGATGAACGAAGGAGATGGAAAATAAATCCAAGAAATGTAAAACAAAGTTCACTCATATGATGAGAAAATGTTAGAAGAATTCTTTTAAGAAAGTACCAGAAAACAATAAAGACCATGTCAGCAGTACATAGAAGGTTCTACATAGTATCATTCAACAGGCTTCCAGTAAGGATACCGTTATTGAAAACAGACACACTTCACAAACTACAGACCCACAATTCTCCCAAATCCTAGAAAAACTCTTCAACGACATACTAGATACATTCAGAGAAATGAAATCTAATTCATTAAATCTAGGTCAAACCAAAATCATGATATTTGGAAAATATGAAATAAATAAACAGGTAAAGGTTCAAGTAGAGAGTGTAAATAGAGAAAAGGTGATTGAAGACAAATTTCTAGAAAAATGTAAGGATGAGTACGAGCACATTACAACTCTACAAAGCTGATTTCCTTTGATCTGAGCGTCTCCATGGCTCCAGTGCTGATCTCCTATCAGATCAAAGGAGATCAGGGCCTTTTGCCATGGAGATGCTCAGATCCAAGATTTCCTCCGGCTTTGATCTCCGTTGATCTCCATCCGGTGCCTCTCCCATCCACTTTGTGATGAAAGGCTCATTATTGTTCTTTTTCACAACCTTGGTGATGACGTCATCATTAGATTCAGGTATGATGAAGCAGGCAGAGAACTAAAACATGCAGGACACCAGCACTCTCTGACCCAGTTTGGACACCCTGTCGTAGACCATCAAGAGACAGCTTAGTTTTATCCTACTGATGACGTGTTGCTGCAATAGTCATCTTGCTCAGTTTCAAGTTTTTTCCCACAGACACCAGAGCACTCTGTAACAGAATTTGACAGATAGTGACGGGGCGCGGCCGGCAGGGGCCAGCAGCGAGGCTGACTTGCTCTTTGACCGTGTGACTGTGGTGACCAAATCCAGGGGGCGTATTACATTGGTTATTGATGTAGCTTAAAGAGGTGGAACAGATTAAACATTCAGATGAAACAATCAGCAAATAAAAGTCAAATGAAGAAAACGTACAAGGGCTTATTAGTCAATGATATCAGTGATTTCATGTCTGTTTGTTTTTTTACTATTTCCAATAAAAACCACAGAAAGATTAAAAGAGACAACAGATGGATATCATTACAAATGAGTCAGAAGAGAGGAATCCCTGGATAAACTAGTTATTGAGGTACAATCGGATGACTGGGAACTCATTTATAAAGGAAAAGACGCCCTGTCACTATGAGTGTACAATCAAACAATACAAGAGAAAGTGAAATATGGATCTGGACTCTGGGAGCAGTGGGCGGAGCTGAGGTTGCACCGTGAGAGAGAGCGAGAGAGAGAGAGAGAGAGAGAGAGAGAGAGAGAGAGTGGACAAAGATAGAGACTGAGACTGAGACTGAGACTGAGTTTTACACTCGGACTTGGACTTGGAGTGGAGTGGATTAGTCTGGAGGCCCAGGCACATGACCACCTCAGCTTCCACTCAGAGCCCAGACCAGCTGTTCAGATTTGGACACTTGGAGCTGAGAAGGGGGAGGCTCCATGATTCCTCTTCATGCAGAGGTTTTATTTCCCTTTGCCACTGAAGGCAACACACTCACTAGCCACCAGTCCACAGATGAAAACACAAAATCATATGTGTACACAGAAAGTCCAGTTAAGATGGAGACGGGTTGTGAATGACACAGATGCTACTGGTACAGTATGAGAGTCTGACTGCTTTCAAAAGGTCCAGTGATCATACAAGCGTATCAGTCACTCTCATACTTTCTCATGGTTCTATTGACAATGAGAAGCAACAACAAAACACTACTGCTTGGACATGTTTGCTGGATCACATCATGGATGATGGATGATGGATGGATGGATGGATGGATGGATGGATGGATGGATGGATGATGGATGTAATATACAGACATGACTTATGTTCACTCTGGAGGTGAGGGGGGAACTCCTGTTCTCACTTTCATTGTCACTTTAATTTGAAAAAAACATATATTCTATTTTCACCAAGATGTTAGTGAGTTAGTTTTACCAGTAAATGGCTGCTCCATCCTCACTTCTCCTATAACCAGGCCCAAACACACACACACCCCCCCCCACACACACACACACACACACACACACACACACACACACACACACACACACACAACAGCCGGGCCTCCTGGGGGTCGTTTGGAGGGTCATAATTTATTTACACATGTTATAGATAATATCAAAGTAAGTGATGTATTAGTCAATGATATCAGTGATTTCATGTCTGTTTGTTTTAGTTTTTTTACTATTTACAATAAAAACCACAGAAACATTAAAACAGACAACAGATAGATGTCAACACAAATGAGTCAAAACAGAGCAGTCCCTGGAAAAACTAGTTATTGAGGTACAATCAGATGACTGGGAACTCATTTATAAATACGAGAAAAAGTGAAATATAAAGATGTTTAATGGATGACAAAGGGCTTAAAAAATGCATCCAAGGAGAAGAATACATGACATAGAGAATCCAATAAATGATGAACGAAGGAGATGGAAAATAAATCCAAGAAATGTAAAACAAAGTTCACTCATATGATGAGAAAATGTTAGAAGAATTCTTTTAAGAAAGTACCAGAAAACAATAAAGACCATGTCAGCAGTACATGGAAGGTTCTACATAGTATCATTCAACAGGCTTCCAGTAAGGATACCGTTATTGAAAACAGACACACTTCACAAACTACAGGCCCACAATTCTCCCAAATCCTAGAAAAACTCTTCAACGACATACTAGATACATTCAGAGAAATGAAATCTAATTCATTAAATCTAGGTCAAACCAAAATCATGATATTTGGAAAATATGAAATAAATAAACAGGTAAAGGTTCAAGTAGAGAGTGTAAATAGAGAAAAGGTGATTGAAGACAAATTTCTAGAAAAATGTAAGGATGAGTACGAGCACATTACAACTCTACAAAGCTGATTTCCTTTGATCTGAGCGTCTCCATGGCTCCAGTGCTGATCTCCTATCAGATCAAAGGAGATCAGGGCCTTTTGCCATGGAGATGCTCAGATCCAAGATTTCCTCCGGCTTTGATCTCTGTTGATCTCCATCCGGTGCCTCTCCCATCCACTTTGTGATGAAAGGCTCATTATTGTTCTTTTTCACAACCTTGGTGATGACGTCATCATTAGATTCAGGTATGATGAAGCAGGCAGAGAACTAAAACATGCAGGACACCAGCACTCTCTGACCCAGTTTGGACACCCTGTCGTAGACCATCAAGAGACAGCTTAGTTTTATCCTACTGATGACGTGTTGCTGCAATAGTCATCTTGCTCAGTTTCAAGTTTTTTCCCACAGACACCAGAGCACTCTGTAACAGAATTTGACAGATAGTGACGGGGCGCGGCCGGCAGGGGCCAGCAGCGAGGCTGACTTGCTCTTTGACCGTGTGACTGTGGTGACCAAATCCAGGGGGCGTATTACATTGGTTATTGATGTAGCTTAAAGAGGTGGAACAGATTAAACATTCAGATGAAACAATCAGCAAATAAAAGTCAAATGAAGAAAACGTACAAGGGCTTATTAGTCAATGATATCAGTGATTTCATGTCTGTTTGTTTTTTTACTATTTCCAATAAAAACCACAGAAAGATTAAAAGAGACAACAGATGGATATCATTACAAATGAGTCAGAAGAGAGGAATCCCTGGATAAACTAGTTATTGAGGTACAATCGGATGACTGGGAACTCATTTATAAAGGAAAAGACGCCCTGTCACTATGAGTGTACAATCAAACAATACAAGAGAAAGTGAAATATGGATCTGGACTCTGGGAGCAGTGGGCGGAGCTGAGGTTGCACCGTGAGAGAGAGCGAGAGAGAGAGAGAGAGAGAGAGAGAGAGAGAGAGAGAGAGAGAGAGAGAGAGAGAGAGAGTGGACAAAGATAGAGACTGAGACTGAGACTGAGTTTTACACTCGGACTTGGACTTGGAGTGGAGTGGATTAGTCTGGAGGCCCAGGCACATGACCACCTCAGCTTCCACTCAGAGCCCAGACCAGCTGTTCAGATTTGGACACTTGGAGCTGAGAAGGGGGAGGCTCCATGATTCCTCTTCATGCAGAGGTTTTATTTCCCTTTGCCACTGAAGGCAACACACTCACTAGCCACCAGTCCACAGATGAAAACACAAAATCATATGTGTACACAGAAAGTCCAGTTAAGATGGAGACGGGTTGTGAATGACACAGATGCTACTGGTACAGTATGAGAGTCTGACTGCTTTCAAAAGGTCCAGTGATCATACAAGCGTATCAGTCACTCTCATACTTTCTCATGGTTCTATTGACAATGAGAAGCAACAACACAACACTACTGCTTGGACATGTTTGCTGGATCACATCATGGATGATGGATGATGGATGGATGGATGGATGGATGGATGGATGGATGGATGGATGGATGATGGATGTAATATACAGACATGACTTATGTTCACTCTGGAGGTGAGGGGGGAACTCCTGTTCTCACTTTCATTGTCACTTTAATTTGAAAAAAACATATATTCTATTTTCACCAAGATGTTAGTGAGTTAGTTTTACCAGTAAATGGCTGCTCCATCCTCACTTCTCCTATAACCAGGCCCAAACACACACACACCCCCCCCCACACACACACACACACACACACACACACACACACACACACACACACACAACAGCCGGGCCTCCTGGGGGTCGTTTGGAGGGTCATAATTTATTTACACATGTTATAGATAATATCAAAGTAAGTGATGTATTAGTCAATGATATCAGTGATTTCATGTCTGTTTGTTTTAGTTTTTTTACTATTTACAATAAAAAACACAGAAACATTAAAACAGACAACAGATAGATGTCAACACAAATGAGTCAAAACAGAGCAGTCCCTGGAAAAACTAGTTATTGAGGTACAATCAGATGACTGGGAACTCATTTATAAATACGAGAAAAAGTGAAATATAAAGATGTTTAATGGATGACAAAGGGCTTAAAAAATGCATCCAAGGAGAAGAATACATGACATAGAGAATCCAATAAATGATGAACGAAGGAGATGGAAAATAAATCCAAGAAATGTAAAACAAAGTTCACTCATATGATGAGAAAATGTTAGAAGAATTCTTTTAAGAAAGTACCAGAAAACAATAAAGACCATGTCAGCAGTACATAGAAGGTTCTACATAGTATCATTCAACAGGCTTCCAGTAAGGATACCGTTATTGAAAACAGACACACTTCACAAACTACAGACCCACAATTCTCCCAAATCCTAGAAAAACTCTTCAACGACATACTAGATACATTCAGAGAAATGAAATCTAATTCATTAAATCTAGGTCAAACCAAAATCATGATATTTGGAAAATATGAAATAAATAAACAGGTAAAGGTTCAAGTAGAGAGTGTAAATAGAGAAAAGGTGATTGAAGACAAATTTCTAGAAAAATGTAAGGATGAGTACGAGCACATTACAACTCTACAAAGCTGATTTCCTTTGATCTGAGCGTCTCCATGGCTCCAGTGCTGATCTCCTATCAGATCAAAGGAGATCAGGGCCTTTTGCCATGGAGATGCTCAGATCCAAGATTTCCTCCGGCTTTGATCTCCGTTGATCTCCATCCGGTGCCTCTCCCATCCACTTTGTGATGAAAGGCTCATTATTGTTCTTTTTCACAACCTTGGTGATGACGTCATCATTAGATTCAGGTATGATGAAGCAGGCAGAGAACTAAAACATGCAGGACACCAGCACTCTCTGACCCAGTTTGGACACCCTGTCGTAGACCATCAAGAGACAGCTTAGTTTTATCCTACTGATGACGTGTTGCTGCAATAGTCATCTTGCTCAGTTTCAAGTTTTTTCCCACAGACACCAGAGCACTCTGTAACAGAATTTGACAGATAGTGACGGGGCGCGGCCGGCAGGGGCCAGCAGCGAGGCTGACTTGCTCTTTGACCGTGTGACTGTGGTGACCAAATCCAGGGGGCGTATTACATTGGTTATTGATGTAGCTTAAAGAGGTGGAACAGATTAAACATTCAGATGAAACAATCAGCAAATAAAAGTCAAATGAAGAAAACGTACAAGGGCTTATTAGTCAATGATATCAGTGATTTCATGTCTGTTTGTTTTTTTACTATTTCCAATAAAAACCACAGAAAGATTAAAAGAGACAACAGATGGATATCATTACAAATGAGTCAGAAGAGAGGAATCCCTGGATAAACTAGTTATTGAGGTACAATCGGATGACTGGGAACTCATTTATAAAGGAAAAGACGCCCTGTCACTATGAGTGTACAATCAAACAATACAAGAGAAAGTGAAATATGGATCTGGACTCTGGGAGCAGTGGGCGGAGCTGAGGTTGCACCGTGAGAGAGAGCGAGAGAGAGAGAGAGAGAGAGAGAGAGAGAGAGAGTGGACAAAGATAGAGACTGAGACTGAGACTGAGACTGAGTTTTACACTCGGACTTGGACTTGGAGTGGAGTGGATTAGTCTGGAGGCCCAGGCACATGACCACCTCAGCTTCCACTCAGAGCCCAGACCAGCTGTTCAGATTTGGACACTTGGAGCTGAGAAGGGGGAGGCTCCATGATTCCTCTTCATGCAGAGGTTTTATTTCCCTTTGCCACTGAAGGCAACACACTCACTAGCCACCAGTCCACAGATGAAAACACAAAATCATATGTGTACACAGAAAGTCCAGTTAAGATGGAGACGGGTTGTGAATGACACAGATGCTACTGGTACAGTATGAGAGTCTGACTGCTTTCAAAAGGTCCAGTGATCATACAAGCGTATCAGTCACTCTCATACTTTCTCATGGTTCTATTGACAATGAGAAGCAACAACACAACACTACTGCTTGGACATGTTTGCTGGATCACATCATGGATGATGGATGATGGATGTAATATACAGACATGACTTATGTTCACTCTGGAGGTGAGGGGGGAACTCCTGTTCTCACTTTCATTGTCACTTTAATTTGAAAAAAACATCTATTCTATTTTCACCAAGATGTTAGTGAGTTAGTTTTACCAGTAAATGGCTGCTCCATCCTCACTTCTCCTATAACCAGGCCCAAACACACACACACCCCCCCACACACACAACAGCCGGGCCTCCTGGGGGTCGTTTGGAGGGTCATAATTTATTTACACATGTTATAGATAATATCAAAGTAAGTGATGTATTAGTCAATGATATCAGTGATTTCATGTCTGTTTGTTTTATTTTTTTTACTATTTACAATAAAAAACACAGAAACATTAAAACAGACAACAGATAGATGTCAACACAAATGAGTCAAAACAGAGCAGTCCCTGGAAAAACTAGTTATTGAGGTACAATCAGGTGACTGGGAACTCATTTATAAATACGAGAAAAAGTGAAATATAAAGATGTTTAATGGATGACAAAGGGCTTAAAAAATGCATCCAAGGAGAAGAATACATGACATAGAGAATCCAATAAATGATGAACGAAGGAGATGGAAAATAAATCCAAGAAATGTAAAACAAAGTTCACTCATATGATGAGAAAATGTTAGAAGAATTCTTTTAAGAAAGTACCAGAAAACAATAAAGACCATGTCAGCAGTACATAGAAGGTTCTACATAGTATCATTCAAAAGGCTTCCAGTAAGGATACCGTTATTGAAAACAGACACACTTCACAAACTACAGACCCACAATTCTCCCAAATCCTAGAAAAACTCTTCAACGACATACTAGATACATTCAGAGAAATGAAATCGAATTCATTAAATCTAGGTCAAACAAAAATCATGATATTTGGAAAATATGAAATAAATAAACAGGTAAAGGTTCAAGTAGAGGGTGTAAATAGAGAAAAGGTGATTGAAGACAAATTTCTAGAAAAATGTAAGGATGAGTACGAGCACATTACAACTCTACAAAGCTGATTTCCTTTGATCTGAGCGTCTCCATGGCTCCAGTGCTGATCTCCTATCAGATCAAAGGAGATCAGGGCCTTTTGCCATGGAGATGCTCAGATCCAAGATTTCCTCCGGCTTTGATCTCCGTTGATCTCCATCCGGTGCCTCTCCCATCCACTTTGTGATGAAAGGCTCATTATTGTTCTTTTTCACAACCTTGGTGATGACGTCATCATTAGATTCAGGTATGATGAAGCAGGCAGAGAACTAAAACATGCAGGACACCAGCACTCTCTGACCCAGTTTGGACACCCTGTCGTAGACCATCAAGAGACAGCTTAGTTTTATCCTACTGATGACGTGTTGCTGCAATAGTCATCTTGCTCAGTTTCAAGTTTTTTCCCACAGACATCAGAGCACTCTGTAACAGGATTTGACAGATAGTGACGGGGCGCGGCCAGCAGGGGCCAGCAGCGAGGCTGACTTGCTCTTTGACCGTGTGACTGTGGTGACCAAATCCAGGGGGCGTATTACATTGGTTATTGATGTAGCTTAAAGAGGTGGAACAGATTAAACATTCAGATGAAACAATCAGCAAATAAAAGTCAAATGAAGAAAACGTACAAGGGCTTATTAGTCAATGATATCAGTGATTTCATGTCTGTTTGTTTTTTTACTATTTCCAATAAAAACCACAGAAAGATTAAAAGAGACAACAGATGGATATCATTACAAATGAGTCAGAAGAGAGGAATCCCTGGATAAACTAGTTATTGAGGTACAATCGGATGACTGGGAACTCATTTATAAAGGAAAAGACGCCCTGTCACTATGAGTGTACAATCAAACAATACAAGAGAAAGTGAAATATGGATCTGGACTCTGGGAGCAGTGGGCGGAGCTGAGGTTGCACCGTGAGAGAGAGCGAGAGAGAGAGAGAGAGAGAGAGAGAGCGAGAGAGAGAGTGGACAAAGATAGAGACTGAGACTGAGACTGAGTTTTACACTCGGACTTGGACTTGGAGTGGAGTGGATTAGTCTGGAGGCCCAGGCACATGACCACCTCAGCTTCCACTCAGAGCCCAGACCAGCTGTTCAGATTTGGACACTTGGAGCTGAGAAGGGGGAGGCTCCATGATTCCTCTTCATGCAGAGGTTTTATTTCCCTTTGCCACTGAAGGCAACACACTCACTAGCCACCAGTCCACAGATGAAAACACAAAATCATATGTGTACACAGAAAGTCCAGTTAAGATGGAGACGGGTTGTGAATGACACAGATGCTACTGGTACAGTATGAGAGTCTGACTGCTTTCAAAAGGTCCAGTGATCATACAAGCGTATCAGTCACTCTCATACTTTCTCATGGTTCTATTGACAATGAGAAGCAACAACACAACACTACTGCTTGGACATGTTTGCTGGATCACATCATGGATGATGGATGATGGATGGATGGATGGATGGATGGATGGATGGATGGATGGATGATGGATGTAATATACAGACATGACTTATGTTCACTCTGGAGGTGAGGGGGGAACTCCTGTTCTCACTTTCATTGTCACTTTAATTTGAAAAAAACATATATTCTATTTTCACCAAGATGTTAGTGAGTTAGTTTTACCAGTAAATGGCTGCTCCATCCTCACTTCTCCTATAACCAGGCCCAAACACACACACACCCCCCCCCACACACACACACACACACACACACACACACACACACACACACACACACACACACACAACAGCCGGGCCTCCTGGGGGTCGTTTGGAGGGTCATAATTTATTTACACATGTTATAGATAATATCAAAGTAAGTGATGTATTAGTCAATGATATCAGTGATTTCATGTCTGTTTGTTTTAGTTTTTTTACTATTTACAATAAAAACCACAGAAACATTAAAACAGACAACAGATAGATGTCAACACAAATGAGTCAAAACAGAGCAGTCCCTGGAAAAACTAGTTATTGAGGTACAATCAGATGACTGGGAACTCATTTATAAATACGAGAAAAAGTGAAATATAAAGATGTTTAATGGATGACAAAGGGCTTAAAAAATGCATCCAAGGAGAAGAATACATGACATAGAGAATCCAATAAATGATGAACGAAGGAGATGGAAAATAAATCCAAGAAATGTAAAACAAAGTTCACTCATATGATGAGAAAATGTTAGAAGAATTCTTTTAAGAAAGTACCAGAAAACAATAAAGACCATGTCAGCAGTACATGGAAGGTTCTACATAGTATCATTCAACAGGCTTCCAGTAAGGATACCGTTATTGAAAACAGACACACTTCACAAACTACAGGCCCACAATTCTCCCAAATCCTAGAAAAACTCTTCAACGACATACTAGATACATTCAGAGAAATGAAATCTAATTCATTAAATATAGGTCAAACCAAAATCATGATATTTGGAAAATATGAAATAAATAAACAGGTAAAGGTTCAAGTAGAGAGTGTAAATAGAGAAAAGGTGATTGAAGACAAATTTCTAGAAAAATGTAAGGATGAGTACGAGCACATTACAACTCTACAAAGCTGATTTCCTTTGATCTGAGCGTCTCCATGGCTCCAGTGCTGATCTCCTATCAGATCAAAGGAGATCAGGGCCTTTTGCCATGGAGATGCTCAGATCCAAGATTTCCTCCGGCTTTGATCTCTGTTGATCTCCATCCGGTGCCTCTCCCATCCACTTTGTGATGAAAGGCTCATTATTGTTCTTTTTCACAACCTTGGTGATGACGTCATCATTAGATTCAGGTATGATGAAGCAGGCAGAGAACTAAAACATGCAGGACACCAGCACTCTCTGACCCAGTTTGGACACCCTGTCGTAGACCATCAAGAGACAGCTTAGTTTTATCCTACTGATGACGTGTTGCTGCAATAGTCATCTTGCTCAGTTTCAAGTTTTTTCCCACAGACACCAGAGCACTCTGTAACAGAATTTGACAGATAGTGACGGGGCGCGGCCGGCAGGGGCCAGCAGCGAGGCTGACTTGCTCTTTGACCGTGTGACTGTGGTGACCAAATCCAGGGGGCGTATTACATTGGTTATTGATGTAGCTTAAAGAGGTGGAACAGATTAAACATTCAGATGAAACAATCAGCAAATAAAAGTCAAATGAAGAAAACGTACAAGGGCTTATTAGTCAATGATATCAGTGATTTCATGTCTGTTTGTTTTTTTACTATTTCCAATAAAAACCACAGAAAGATTAAAAGAGACAACAGATGGATATCATTACAAATGAGTCAGAAGAGAGGAATCCCTGGATAAACTAGTTATTGAGGTACAATCGGATGACTGGGAACTCATTTATAAAGGAAAAGACGCCCTGTCACTATGAGTGTACAATCAAACAATACAAGAGAAAGTGAAATATGGATCTGGACTCTGGGAGCAGTGGGCGGAGCTGAGGTTGCACCGTGAGAGAGAGCGAGAGAGAGAGAGAGAGAGAGAGAGAGAGAGAGAGAGAGAGAGAGAGAGAGAGTGGACAAAGATAGAGACTGAGACTGAGACTGAGTTTTACACTCGGACTTGGACTTGGAGTGGAGTGGATTAGTCTGGAGGCCCAGGCACATGACCACCTCAGCTTCCACTCAGAGCCCAGACCAGCTGTTCAGATTTGGACACTTGGAGCTGAGAAGGGGGAGGCTCCATGATTCCTCTTCATGCAGAGGTTTTATTTCCCTTTGCCACTGAAGGCAACACACTCACTAGCCACCAGTCCACAGATGAAAACACAAAATCATATGTGTACACAGAAAGTCCAGTTAAGATGGAGACGGGTTGTGAATGACACAGATGCTACTGGTACAGTATGAGAGTCTGACTGCTTTCAAAAGGTCCAGTGATCATACAAGCGTATCAGTCACTCTCATACTTTCTCATGGTTCTATTGACAATGAGAAGCAACAACACAACACTACTGCTTGGACATGTTTGCTGGATCACATCATGGATGATGGATGATGGATGGATGGATGGATGGATGGATGGATGGATGGATGGATGATGGATGTAATATACAGACATGACTTATGTTCACTCTGGAGGTGAGGGGGGAACTCCTGTTCTCACTTTCATTGTCACTTTAATTTGAAAAAAACATATATTCTATTTTCACCAAGATGTTAGTGAGTTAGTTTTACCAGTAAATGGCTGCTCCATCCTCACTTCTCCTATAACCAGGCCCAAACACACACACACCCCCCCCCCACACACACACACACACACACACACACACACACACACACACACACACACACAACAGCCGGGCCTCCTGGGGGTCGTTTGGAGGGTCATAATTTATTTACACATGTTATAGATAATATCAAAGTAAGTGATGTATTAGTCAATGATATCAGTGATTTCATGTCTGTTTGTTTTAGTTTTTTTACTATTTACAATAAAAAACACAGAAACATTAAAACAGACAACAGATAGATGTCAACACAAATGAGTCAAAACAGAGCAGTCCCTGGAAAAACTAGTTATTGAGGTACAATCAGATGACTGGGAACTCATTTATAAATACGAGAAAAAGTGAAATATAAAGATGTTTAATGGATGACAAAGGGCTTAAAAAATGCATCCAAGGAGAAGAATACATGACATAGAGAATCCAATAAATGATGAACGAAGGAGATGGAAAATAAATCCAAGAAATGTAAAACAAAGTTCACTCATATGATGAGAAAATGTTAGAAGAATTCTTTTAAGAAAGTACCAGAAAACAATAAAGACCATGTCAGCAGTACATAGAAGGTTCTACATAGTATCATTCAACAGGCTTCCAGTAAGGATACCGTTATTGAAAACAGACACACTTCACAAACTACAGACCCACAATTCTCCCAAATCCTAGAAAAACTCTTCAACGACATACTAGATACATTCAGAGAAATGAAATCTAATTCATTAAATCTAGGTCAAACCAAAATCATGATATTTGGAAAATATGAAATAAATAAACAGGTAAAGGTTCAAGTAGAGAGTGTAAATAGAGAAAAGGTGATTGAAGACAAATTTCTAGAAAAATGTAAGGATGAGTACGAGCACATTACAACTCTACAAAGCTGATTTCCTTTGATCTGAGCGTCTCCATGGCTCCAGTGCTGATCTCCTATCAGATCAAAGGAGATCAGGGCCTTTTGCCATGGAGATGCTCAGATCCAAGATTTCCTCCGGCTTTGATCTCCGTTGATCTCCATCCGGTGCCTCTCCCATCCACTTTGTGATGAAAGGCTCATTATTGTTCTTTTTCACAACCTTGGTGATGACGTCATCATTAGATTCAGGTATGATGAAGCAGGCAGAGAACTAAAACATGCAGGACACCAGCACTCTCTGACCCAGTTTGGACACCCTGTCGTAGACCATCAAGAGACAGCTTAGTTTTATCCTACTGATGACGTGTTGCTGCAATAGTCATCTTGCTCAGTTTCAAGTTTTTTCCCACAGACACCAGAGCACTCTGTAACAGAATTTGACAGATAGTGACGGGGCGCGGCCGGCAGGGGCCAGCAGCGAGGCTGACTTGCTCTTTGACCGTGTGACTGTGGTGACCAAATCCAGGGGGCGTATTACATTGGTTATTGATGTAGCTTAAAGAGGTGGAACAGATTAAACATTCAGATGAAACAATCAGCAAATAAAAGTCAAATGAAGAAAACGTACAAGGGCTTATTAGTCAATGATATCAGTGATTTCATGTCTGTTTGTTTTTTTACTATTTCCAATAAAAACCACAGAAAGATTAAAAGAGACAACAGATGGATATCATTACAAATGAGTCAGAAGAGAGGAATCCCTGGATAAACTAGTTATTGAGGTACAATCGGATGACTGGGAACTCATTTATAAAGGAAAAGACGCCCTGTCACTATGAGTGTACAATCAAACAATACAAGAGAAAGTGAAATATGGATCTGGACTCTGGGAGCAGTGGGCGGAGCTGAGGTTGCACCGTGAGAGAGAGCGAGAGAGAGAGAGAGAGAGAGAGTGGACAAAGATAGAGACTGAGACTGAGTTTTACACTCGGACTTGGACTTGGAGTGGAGTGGATTAGTCTGGAGGCCCAGGCACATGACCACCTCAGCTTCCACTCAGAGCCCAGACCAGCTGTTCAGATTTGGACACTTGGAGCTGAGAAGGGGGAGGCTCCATGATTCCTCTTCATGCAGAGGTTTTATTTCCCTTTGCCACTGAAGGCAACACACTCACTAGCCACCAGTCCACAGATGAAAACACAAAATCATATGTGTACACAGAAAGTCCAGTTAAGATGGAGACGGGTTGTGAATGACACAGATGCTACTGGTACAGTATGAGAGTCTGACTGCTTTCAAAAGGTCCAGTGATCATACAAGCGTATCAGTCACTCTCATACTTTCTCATGGTTCTATTGACAATGAGAAGCAACAACACAACACTACTGCTTGGACATGTTTGCTGGATCACATCATGGATGATGGATGATGGATGGATGGATGGATGGATGGATGGATGGATGGATGGATGATGGATGTAATATACAGACATGACTTATGTTCACTCTGGAGGTGAGGGGGGAACTCCTGTTCTCACTTTCATTGTCACTTTAATTTGAAAAAAACATATATTCTATTTTCACCAAGATGTTAGTGAGTTAGTTTTACCAGTAAATGGCTGCTCCATCCTCACTTCTCCTATAACCAGGCCCAAACACACACACACCCCCCCCCCCCACACACACACACACACACACACACACACACACACACACACACACACAACAGCCGGGCCTCCTGGGGGTCGTTTGGAGGGTCATAATTTATTTACACATGTTATAGATAATATCAAAGTAAGTGATGTATTAGTCAATGATATCAGTGATTTCATGTCTGTTTGTTTTAGTTTTTTTACTATTTACAATAAAAAACACAGAAACATTAAAACAGACAACAGATAGATGTCAACACAAATGAGTCAAAACAGAGCAGTCCCTGGAAAAACTAGTTATTGAGGTACAATCAGATGACTGGGAACTCATTTATAAATACGAGAAAAAGTGAAATATAAAGATGTTTAATGGATGACAAAGGGCTTAAAAAATGCATCCAAGGAGAAGAATACATGACATAGAGAATCCAATAAATGATGAACGAAGGAGATGGAAAATAAATCCAAGAAATGTAAAACAAAGTTCACTCATATGATGAGAAAATGTTAGAAGAATTCTTTTAAGAAAGTACCAGAAAACAATAAAGACCATGTCAGCAGTACATAGAAGGTTCTACATAGTATCATTCAACAGGCTTCCAGTAAGGATACCGTTATTGAAAACAGACACACTTCACAAACTACAGACCCACAATTCTCCCAAATCCTAGAAAAACTCTTCAACGACATACTAGATACATTCAGAGAAATGAAATCTAATTCATTAAATCTAGGTCAAACCAAAATCATGATATTTGGAAAATATGAAATAAATAAACAGGTAAAGGTTCAAGTAGAGAGTGTAAATAGAGAAAAGGTGATTGAAGACAAATTTCTAGAAAAATGTAAGGATGAGTACGAGCACATTACAACTCTACAAAGCTGATTTCCTTTGATCTGAGCGTCTCCATGGCTCCAGTGCTGATCTCCTATCAGATCAAAGGAGATCAGGGCCTTTTGCCATGGAGATGCTCAGATCCAAGATTTCCTCCGGCTTTGATCTCCGTTGATCTCCATCCGGTGCCTCTCCCATCCACTTTGTGATGAAAGGCTCATTATTGTTCTTTTTCACAACCTTGGTGATGACGTCATCATTAGATTCAGGTATGATGAAGCAGGCAGAGAACTAAAACATGCAGGACACCAGCACTCTCTGACCCAGTTTGGACACCCTGTCGTAGACCATCAAGAGACAGCTTAGTTTTATCCTACTGATGACGTGTTGCTGCAATAGTCATCTTGCTCAGTTTCAAGTTTTTTCCCACAGACACCAGAGCACTCTGTAACAGAATTTGACAGATAGTGACGGGGCGCGGCCGGCAGGGGCCAGCAGCGAGGCTGACTTGCTCTTTGACCGTGTGACTGTGGTGACCAAATCCAGGGGGCGTATTACATTGGTTATTGATGTAGCTTAAAGAGGTGGAACAGATTAAACATTCAGATGAAACAATCAGCAAATAAAAGTCAAATGAAGAAAACGTACAAGGGCTTATTAGTCAATGATATCAGTGATTTCATGTCTGTTTGTTTTTTTACTATTTCCAATAAAAACCACAGAAAGATTAAAAGAGACAACAGATGGATATCATTACAAATGAGTCAGAAGAGAGGAATCCCTGGATAAACTAGTTATTGAGGTACAATCGGATGACTGGGAACTCATTTATAAAGGAAAAGACGCCCTGTCACTATGAGTGTACAATCAAACAATACAAGAGAAAGTGAAATATGGATCTGGACTCTGGGAGCAGTGGGCGGAGCTGAGGTTGCACCGTGAGAGAGAGCGAGAGAGAGAGAGAGAGAGAGAGAGAGAGAGAGAGAGTGGACAAAGATAGAGACTGAGACTGAGACTGAGACTGAGTTTTACACTCGGACTTGGACTTGGAGTGGAGTGGATTAGTCTGGAGGCCCAGGCACATGACCACCTCAGCTTCCACTCAGAGCCCAGACCAGCTGTTCAGATTTGGACACTTGGAGCTGAGAAGGGGGAGGCTCCATGATTCCTCTTCATGCAGAGGTTTTATTTCCCTTTGCCACTGAAGGCAACACACTCACTAGCCACCAGTCCACAGATGAAAACACAAAATCATATGTGTACGCAGAAAGTCCAGTTAAGATGGAGACGGGTTGTGAATGACACAGATGCTACTGGTACAGTATGAGAGTCTGACTGCTTTCAAAAGGTCCAGTGATCATACAAGCGTATCAGTCACTCTCATACTTTCTCATGGTTCTATTGACAATGAGAAGCAACAACACAACACTACTGCTTGGACATGTTTGCTGGATCACATCATGGATGATGGATGATGGATGGATGGATGGATGGATGGATGATGGATGTAATATACAGACATGACTTATGTTCACTCTGGAGGTGAGGGGGGAACTCCTGTTCTCACTTTCATTGTCACTTTAATTTGAAAAAAACATATATTCTATTTTCACCAAGATGTTAGTGAGTTAGTTTTACCAGTAAATGGCTGCTCCATCCTCACTTCTCCTATAACCAGGCCCAAACACACACACACCCCCCCCCACACACACACACACACACACACACACACACACACACACACACACACACAACAGCCGGGCCTCCTGGGGGTCGTTTGGAGGGTCATAATTTATTTACACATGTTATAGATAATATCAAAGTAAGTGATGTATTAGTCAATGATATCAGTGATTTCATGTCTGTTTGTTTTAGTTTTTTTACTATTTACAATAAAAACCACAGAAACATTAAAACAGACAACAGATAGATGTCAACACAAATGAGTCAAAACAGAGCAGTCCCTGGAAAAACTAGTTATTGAGGTACAATCAGATGACTGGGAACTCATTTATAAATACGAGAAAAAGTGAAATATAAAGATGTTTAATGGATGACAAAGGGCTTAAAAAATGCATCCAAGGAGAAGAATACATGACATAGAGAATCCAATAAATGATGAACGAAGGAGATGGAAAATAAATCCAAGAAATGTAAAACAAAGTTCACTCATATGATGAGAAAATGTTAGAAGAATTCTTTTAAGAAAGTACCAGAAAACAATAAAGACCATGTCAGCAGTACATGGAAGGTTCTACATAGTATCATTCAACAGGCTTCCAGTAAGGATACCGTTATTGAAAACAGACACACTTCACAAACTACAGGCCCACAATTCTCCCAAATCCTAGAAAAACTCTTCAACGACATACTAGATACATTCAGAGAAATGAAATCTAATTCATTAAATCTAGGTCAAACCAAAATCATGATATTTGGAAAATATGAAATAAATAAACAGGTAAAGGTTCAAGTAGAGAGTGTAAATAGAGAAAAGGTGATTGAAGACAAATTTCTAGAAAAATGTAAGGATGAGTACGAGCACATTACAACTCTACAAAGCTGATTTCCTTTGATCTGAGCGTCTCCATGGCTCCAGTGCTGATCTCCTATCAGATCAAAGGAGATCAGGGCCTTTTGCCATGGAGATGCTCAGATCCAAGATTTCCTCCGGCTTTGATCTCTGTTGATCTCCATCCGGTGCCTCTCCCATCCACTTTGTGATGAAAGGCTCATTATTGTTCTTTTTCACAACCTTGGTGATGACGTCATCATTAGATTCAGGTATGATGAAGCAGGCAGAGAACTAAAACATGCAGGACACCAGCACTCTCTGACCCAGTTTGGACACCCTGTCGTAGACCATCAAGAGACAGCTTAGTTTTATCCTACTGATGACGTGTTGCTGCAATAGTCATCTTGCTCAGTTTCAAGTTTTTTCCCACAGACACCAGAGCACTCTGTAACAGAATTTGACAGATAGTGACGGGGCGCGGCCGGCAGGGGCCAGCAGCGAGGCTGACTTGCTCTTTGACCGTGTGACTGTGGTGACCAAATCCAGGGGGCGTATTACATTGGTTATTGATGTAGCTTAAAGAGGTGGAACAGATTAAACATTCAGATGAAACAATCAGCAAATAAAAGTCAAATGAAGAAAACGTACAAGGGCTTATTAGTCAATGATATCAGTGATTTCATGTCTGTTTGTTTTTTTACTATTTCCAATAAAAACCACAGAAAGATTAAAAGAGACAACAGATGGATATCATTACAAATGAGTCAGAAGAGAGGAATCCCTGGATAAACTAGTTATTGAGGTACAATCGGATGACTGGGAACTCATTTATAAAGGAAAAGACGCCCTGTCACTATGAGTGTACAATCAAACAATACAAGAGAAAGTGAAATATGGATCTGGACTCTGGGAGCAGTGGGCGGAGCTGAGGTTGCACCGTGAGAGAGAGCGAGAGAGAGAGAGAGAGAGAGAGAGAGAGAGAGAGAGAGAGAGAGAGAGAGAGAGAGAGTGGACAAAGATAGAGACTGAGACTGAGACTGAGTTTTACACTCGGACTTGGACTTGGAGTGGAGTGGATTAGTCTGGAGGCCCAGGCACATGACCACCTCAGCTTCCACTCAGAGCCCAGACCAGCTGTTCAGATTTGGACACTTGGAGCTGAGAAGGGGGAGGCTCCATGATTCCTCTTCATGCAGAGGTTTTATTTCCCTTTGCCACTGAAGGCAACACACTCACTAGCCACCAGTCCACAGATGAAAACACAAAATCATATGTGTACGCAGAAAGTCCAGTTAAGATGGAGACGGGTTGTGAATGACACAGATGCTACTGGTACAGTATGAGAGTCTGACTGCTTTCAAAAGGTCCAGTGATCATACAAGCGTATCAGTCACTCTCATACTTTCTCATGGTTCTATTGACAATGAGAAGCAACAACACAACACTACTGCTTGGACATGTTTGCTGGATCACATCATGGATGATGGATGATGGATGGATGGATGGATGGATGGATGATGGATGTAATATACAGACATGACTTATGTTCACTCTGGAGGTGAGGGGGGAACTCCTGTTCTCACTTTCATTGTCACTTTAATTTGAAAAAAACATATATTCTATTTTCACCAAGATGTTAGTGAGTTAGTTTTACCAGTAAATGGCTGCTCCATCCTCACTTCTCCTATAACCAGGCCCAAACACACACACACCCCCCCCCACACACACACACACACACACACACACACACACACACACACACACACAACAGCCGGGCCTCCTGGGGGTCGTTTGGAGGGTCATAATTTATTTACACATGTTATAGATAATATCAAAGTAAGTGATGTATTAGTCAATGATATCAGTGATTTCATGTCTGTTTGTTTTAGTTTTTTTACTATTTACAATAAAAACCACAGAAACATTAAAACAGACAACAGATAGATGTCAACACAAATGAGTCAAAACAGAGCAGTCCCTGGAAAAACTAGTTATTGAGGTACAATCAGATGACTGGGAACTCATTTATAAATACGAGAAAAAGTGAAATATAAAGATGTTTAATGGATGACAAAGGGCTTAAAAAATGCATCCAAGGAGAAGAATACATGACATAGAGAATCCAATAAATGATGAACGAAGGAGATGGAAAATAAATCCAAGAAATGTAAAACAAAGTTCACTCATATGATGAGAAAATGTTAGAAGAATTCTTTTAAGAAAGTACCAGAAAACAATAAAGACCATGTCAGCAGTACATGGAAGGTTCTACATAGTATCATTCAACAGGCTTCCAGTAAGGATACCGTTATTGAAAACAGACACACTTCACAAACTACAGGCCCACAATTCTCCCAAATCCTAGAAAAACTCTTCAACGACATACTAGATACATTCAGAGAAATGAAATCTAATTCATTAAATCTAGGTCAAACCAAAATCATGATATTTGGAAAATATGAAATAAATAAACAGGTAAAGGTTCAAGTAGAGAGTGTAAATAGAGAAAAGGTGATTGAAGACAAATTTCTAGAAAAATGTAAGGATGAGTACGAGCACATTACAACTCTACAAAGCTGATTTCCTTTGATCTGAGCGTCTCCATGGCTCCAGTGCTGATCTCCTATCAGATCAAAGGAGATCAGGGCCTTTTGCCATGGAGATGCTCAGATCCAAGATTTCCTCCGGCTTTGATCTCTGTTGATCTCCATCCGGTGCCTCTCCCATCCACTTTGTGATGAAAGGCTCATTATTGTTCTTTTTCACAACCTTGGTGATGACGTCATCATTAGATTCAGGTATGATGAAGCAGGCAGAGAACTAAAACATGCAGGACACCAGCACTCTCTGACCCAGTTTGGACACCCTGTCGTAGACCATCAAGAGACAGCTTAGTTTTATCCTACTGATGACGTGTTGCTGCAATAGTCATCTTGCTCAGTTTCAAGTTTTTTCCCACAGACACCAGAGCACTCTGTAACAGAATTTGACAGATAGTGACGGGGCGCGGCCGGCAGGGGCCAGCAGCGAGGCTGACTTGCTCTTTGACCGTGTGACTGTGGTGACCAAATCCAGGGGGCGTATTACATTGGTTATTGATGTAGCTTAAAGAGGTGGAACAGATTAAACATTCAGATGAAACAATCAGCAAATAAAAGTCAAATGAAGAAAACGTACAAGGGCTTATTAGTCAATGATATCAGTGATTTCATGTCTGTTTGTTTTTTTACTATTTCCAATAAAAACCACAGAAAGATTAAAAGAGACAACAGATGGATATCATTACAAATGAGTCAGAAGAGAGGAATCCCTGGATAAACTAGTTATTGAGGTACAATCGGATGACTGGGAACTCATTTATAAAGGAAAAGACGCCCTGTCACTATGAGTGTACAATCAAACAATACAAGAGAAAGTGAAATATGGATCTGGACTCTGGGAGCAGTGGGCGGAGCTGAGGTTGCACCGTGAGAGAGAGCGAGAGAGAGAGAGAGAGAGAGAGAGAGAGAGAGAGAGAGAGAGAGAGAGAGAGAGTGGACAAAGATAGAGACTGAGACTGAGACTGAGTTTTACACTCGGACTTGGACTTGGAGTGGAGTGGATTAGTCTGGAGGCCCAGGCACATGACCACCTCAGCTTCCACTCAGAGCCCAGACCAGCTGTTCAGATTTGGACACTTGGAGCTGAGAAGGGGGAGGCTCCATGATTCCTCTTCATGCAGAGGTTTTATTTCCCTTTGCCACTGAAGGCAACACACTCACTAGCCACCAGTCCACAGATGAAAACACAAAATCATATGTGTACACAGAAAGTCCAGTTAAGATGGAGACGGGTTGTGAATGACACAGATGCTACTGGTACAGTATGAGAGTCTGACTGCTTTCAAAAGGTCCAGTGATCATACAAGCGTATCAGTCACTCTCATACTTTCTCATGGTTCTATTGACAATGAGAAGCAACAACACAACACTACTGCTTGGACATGTTTGCTGGATCACATCATGGATGATGGATGATGGATGTAATATACAGACATGACTTATGTTCACTCTGGAGGTGAGGGGGGAACTCCTGTTCTCACTTTCATTGTCACTTTAATTTGAAAAAAACATATATTCTATTTTCACCAAGATGTTAGTGAGTTAGTTTTACCAGTAAATGGCTGCTCCATCCTCACTTCTCCTATAACCAGGCCCAAACACACACACACCCCCCCACACACACAACAGCCGGGCCTCCTGGGGGTCGTTTGGAGGGTCATAATTTATTTACACATGTTATAGATAATATCAAAGTAAGTGATGTATTAGTCAATGATATCAGTGATTTCATGTCTGTTTGTTTTATTTTTTTTACTATTTACAATAAAAAACACAGAAACATTAAAACAGACAACAGATAGATGTCAACACAAATGAGTCAAAACAGAGCAGTCCCTGGAAAAACTAGTTATTGAGGTACAATCAGGTGACTGGGAACTCATTTATAAATACGAGAAAAAGTGAAATATAAAGATGTTTAATGGATGACAAAGGGCTTAAAAAATGCATCCAAGGAGAAGAATACATGACATAGAGAATCCAATAAATGATGAACGAAGGAGATGGAAAATAAATCCAAGAAATGTAAAACAAAGTTCACTCATATGATGAGAAAATGTTAGAAGAATTCTTTTAAGAAAGTACCAGAAAACAATAAAGACCATGTCAGCAGTACATAGAAGGTTCTACATAGTATCATTCAAAAGGCTTCCAGTAAGGATACCGTTATTGAAAACAGACACACTTCACAAACTACAGACCCACAATTCTCCCAAATCCTAGAAAAACTCTTCAACGACATACTAGATACATTCAGAGAAATGAAATCGAATTCATTAAATCTAGGTCAAACAAAAATCATGATATTTGGAAAATATGAAATAAATAAACAGGTAAAGGTTCAAGTAGAGGGTGTAAATAGAGAAAAGGTGATTGAAGACAAATTTCTAGAAAAATGTAAGGATGAGTACGAGCACATTACAACTCTACAAAGCTGATTTCCTTTGATCTGAGCGTCTCCATGGCTCCAGTGCTGATCTCCTATCAGATCAAAGGAGATCAGGGCCTTTTGCCATGGAGATGCTCAGATCCAAGATTTCCTCCGGCTTTGATCTCCGTTGATCTCCATCCGGTGCCTCTCCCATCCACTTTGTGATGAAAGGCTCATTATTGTTCTTTTTCACAACCTTGGTGATGACGTCATCATTAGATTCAGGTATGATGAAGCAGGCAGAGAACTAAAACATGCAGGACACCAGCACTCTCTGACCCAGTTTGGACACCCTGTCGTAGACCATCAAGAGACAGCTTAGTTTTATCCTACTGATGACGTGTTGCTGCAATAGTCATCTTGCTCAGTTTCAAGTTTTTTCCCACAGACATCAGAGCACTCTGTAACAGGATTTGACAGATAGTGACGGGGCGCGGCCAGCAGGGGCCAGCAGCGAGGCTGACTTGCTCTTTGACCGTGTGACTGTGGTGACCAAATCCAGGGGGCGTATTACATTGGTTATTGATGTAGCTTAAAGAGGTGGAACAGATTAAACATTCAGATGAAACAATAAGCAAATAAAAGTCAAATGAAGAAAACGTACAAGGGCTTATTAGTCAATGATATCAGTGATTTCATGTCTGTTTGTTTTTTTACTATTTCCAATAAAAACCACAGAAAGATTAAAAGAGACAACAGATGGATATCATTACAAATGAGTCAGAAGAGAGGAATCCCTGGATAAACTAGTTATTGAGGTACAATCGGATGACTGGGAACTCATTTATAAAGGAAAAGACGCCCTGTCACTATGAGTGTACAATCAAACAATACAAGAGAAAGTGAAATATGGATCTGGACTCTGGGAGCAGTGGGCGGAGCTGAGGTTGCACCGTGAGAGAGAGCGAGAGAGAGAGAGAGAGAGAGAGAGAGAGAGTGGACAAAGATAGAGACTGAGACTGAGACTGAGTTTTACACTCGGACTTGGACTTGGAGTGGAGTGGATTAGTCTGGAGGCCCAGGCACATGACCACCTCAGCTTCCACTCAGAGCCCAGACCAGCTGTTCAGATTTGGACACTTGGAGCTGAGAAGGGGGAGGCTCCATGATTCCTCTTCATGCAGAGGTTTTATTTCCCTTTGCCACTGAAGGCAACACACTCACTAGCCACCAGTCCACAGATGAAAACACAAAATCATATGTGTACACAGAAAGTCCAGTTAAGATGGAGACGGGTTGTGAATGACACAGATGCTACTGGTACAGTATGAGAGTCTGACTGCTTTCAAAAGGTCCAGTGATCATACAAGCGTATCAGTCACTCTCATACTTTCTCATGGTTCTATTGACAATGAGAAGCAACAACACAACACTACTGCTTGGACATGTTTGCTGGATCACATCATGGATGATGGATGATGGATGGATGGATGGATGGATGGATGGATGGATGATGGATGTAATATACAGACATGACTTATGTTCACTCTGGAGGTGAGGGGGGAACTCCTGTTCTCACTTTCATTGTCACTTTAATTTGAAAAAAACATATATTCTATTTTCACCAAGATGTTAGTGAGTTAGTTTTACCAGTAAATGGCTGCTCCATCCTCACTTCTCCTATAACCAGGCCCAAACACACACACACCCCCCCCCACACACACACACACACACACACACACACACACACACACACACACACACACACACACAACAGCCGGGCCTCCTGGGGGTCGTTTGGAGGGTCATAATTTATTTACACATGTTATAGATAATATCAAAGTAAGTGATGTATTAGTCAATGATATCAGTGATTTCATGTCTGTTTGTTTTAGTTTTTTTACTATTTACAATAAAAACCACAGAAACATTAAAACAGACAACAGATAGATGTCAACACAAATGAGTCAAAACAGAGCAGTCCCTGGAAAAACTAGTTATTGAGGTACAATCAGATGACTGGGAACTCATTTATAAATACGAGAAAAAGTGAAATATAAAGATGTTTAATGGATGACAAAGGGCTTAAAAAATGCATCCAAGGAGAAGAATACATGACATAGAGAATCCAATAAATGATGAACGAAGGAGATGGAAAATAAATCCAAGAAATGTAAAACAAAGTTCACTCATATGATGAGAAAATGTTAGAAGAATTCTTTTAAGAAAGTACCAGAAAACAATAAAGACCATGTCAGCAGTACATGGAAGGTTCTACATAGTATCATTCAACAGGCTTCCAGTAAGGATACCGTTATTGAAAACAGACACACTTCACAAACTACAGGCCCACAATTCTCCCAAATCCTAGAAAAACTCTTCAACGACATACTAGATACATTCAGAGAAATGAAATCTAATTCATTAAATATAGGTCAAACCAAAATCATGATATTTGGAAAATATGAAATAAATAAACAGGTAAAGGTTCAAGTAGAGAGTGTAAATAGAGAAAAGGTGATTGAAGACAAATTTCTAGAAAAATGTAAGGATGAGTACGAGCACATTACAACTCTACAAAGCTGATTTCCTTTGATCTGAGCGTCTCCATGGCTCCAGTGCTGATCTCCTATCAGATCAAAGGAGATCAGGGCCTTTTGCCATGGAGATGCTCAGATCCAAGATTTCCTCCGGCTTTGATCTCTGTTGATCTCCATCCGGTGCCTCTCCCATCCACTTTGTGATGAAAGGCTCATTATTGTTCTTTTTCACAACCTTGGTGATGACGTCATCATTAGATTCAGGTATGATGAAGCAGGCAGAGAACTAAAACATGCAGGACACCAGCACTCTCTGACCCAGTTTGGACACCCTGTCGTAGACCATCAAGAGACAGCTTAGTTTTATCCTACTGATGACGTGTTGCTGCAATAGTCATCTTGCTCAGTTTCAAGTTTTTTCCCACAGACACCAGAGCACTCTGTAACAGAATTTGACAGATAGTGACGGGGCGCGGCCGGCAGGGGCCAGCAGCGAGGCTGACTTGCTCTTTGACCGTGTGACTGTGGTGACCAAATCCAGGGGGCGTATTACATTGGTTATTGATGTAGCTTAAAGAGGTGGAACAGATTAAACATTCAGATGAAACAATCAGCAAATAAAAGTCAAATGAAGAAAACGTACAAGGGCTTATTAGTCAATGATATCAGTGATTTCATGTCTGTTTGTTTTTTTACTATTTCCAATAAAAACCACAGAAAGATTAAAAGAGACAACAGATGGATATCATTACAAATGAGTCAGAAGAGAGGAATCCCTGGATAAACTAGTTATTGAGGTACAATCGGATGACTGGGAACTCATTTATAAAGGAAAAGACGCCCTGTCACTATGAGTGTACAATCAAACAATACAAGAGAAAGTGAAATATGGATCTGGACTCTGGGAGCAGTGGGCGGAGCTGAGGTTGCACCGTGAGAGAGAGCGAGAGAGAGAGAGAGAGAGAGAGAGAGAGAGAGAGAGAGAGAGAGAGAGAGAGAGAGTGGACAAAGATAGAGACTGAGACTGAGACTGAGTTTTACACTCGGACTTGGACTTGGAGTGGAGTGGATTAGTCTGGAGGCCCAGGCACATGACCACCTCAGCTTCCACTCAGAGCCCAGACCAGCTGTTCAGATTTGGACACTTGGAGCTGAGAAGGGGGAGGCTCCATGATTCCTCTTCATGCAGAGGTTTTATTTCCCTTTGCCACTGAAGGCAACACACTCACTAGCCACCAGTCCACAGATGAAAACACAAAATCATATGTGTACACAGAAAGTCCAGTTAAGATGGAGACGGGTTGTGAATGACACAGATGCTACTGGTACAGTATGAGAGTCTGACTGCTTTCAAAAGGTCCAGTGATCATACAAGCGTATCAGTCACTCTCATACTTTCTCATGGTTCTATTGACAATGAGAAGCAACAACACAACACTACTGCTTGGACATGTTTGCTGGATCACATCATGGATGATGGATGATGGATGGATGGATGGATGGATGGATGGATGGATGGATGGATGATGGATGTAATATACAGACATGACTTATGTTCACTCTGGAGGTGAGGGGGGAACTCCTGTTCTCACTTTCATTGTCACTTTAATTTGAAAAAAACATATATTCTATTTTCACCAAGATGTTAGTGAGTTAGTTTTACCAGTAAATGGCTGCTCCATCCTCACTTCTCCTATAACCAGGCCCAAACACACACACACCCCCCCCCACACACACACACACACACACACACACACACACACACACACACACACACAACAGCCGGGCCTCCTGGGGGTCGTTTGGAGGGTCATAATTTATTTACACATGTTATAGATAATATCAAAGTAAGTGATGTATTAGTCAATGATATCAGTGATTTCATGTCTGTTTGTTTTAGTTTTTTTACTATTTACAATAAAAAACACAGAAACATTAAAACAGACAACAGATAGATGTCAACACAAATGAGTCAAAACAGAGCAGTCCCTGGAAAAACTAGTTATTGAGGTACAATCAGATGACTGGGAACTCATTTATAAATACGAGAAAAAGTGAAATATAAAGATGTTTAATGGATGACAAAGGGCTTAAAAAATGCATCCAAGGAGAAGAATACATGACATAGAGAATCCAATAAATGATGAACGAAGGAGATGGAAAATAAATCCAAGAAATGTAAAACAAAGTTCACTCATATGATGAGAAAATGTTAGAAGAATTCTTTTAAGAAAGTACCAGAAAACAATAAAGACCATGTCAGCAGTACATAGAAGGTTCTACATAGTATCATTCAACAGGCTTCCAGTAAGGATACCGTTATTGAAAACAGACACACTTCACAAACTACAGACCCACAATTCTCCCAAATCCTAGAAAAACTCTTCAACGACATACTAGATACATTCAGAGAAATGAAATCTAATTCATTAAATCTAGGTCAAACCAAAATCATGATATTTGGAAAATATGAAATAAATAAACAGGTAAAGGTTCAAGTAGAGAGTGTAAATAGAGAAAAGGTGATTGAAGACAAATTTCTAGAAAAATGTAAGGATGAGTACGAGCACATTACAACTCTACAAAGCTGATTTCCTTTGATCTGAGCGTCTCCATGGCTCCAGTGCTGATCTCCTATCAGATCAAAGGAGATCAGGGCCTTTTGCCATGGAGATGCTCAGATCCAAGATTTCCTCCGGCTTTGATCTCCGTTGATCTCCATCCGGTGCCTCTCCCATCCACTTTGTGATGAAAGGCTCATTATTGTTCTTTTTCACAACCTTGGTGATGACGTCATCATTAGATTCAGGTATGATGAAGCAGGCAGAGAACTAAAACATGCAGGACACCAGCACTCTCTGACCCAGTTTGGACACCCTGTCGTAGACCATCAAGAGACAGCTTAGTTTTATCCTACTGATGACGTGTTGCTGCAATAGTCATCTTGCTCAGTTTCAAGTTTTTTCCCACAGACACCAGAGCACTCTGTAACAGAATTTGACAGATAGTGACGGGGCGCGGCCGGCAGGGGCCAGCAGCGAGGCTGACTTGCTCTTTGACCGTGTGACTGTGGTGACCAAATCCAGGGGGCGTATTACATTGGTTATTGATGTAGCTTAAAGAGGTGGAACAGATTAAACATTCAGATGAAACAATCAGCAAATAAAAGTCAAATGAAGAAAACGTACAAGGGCTTATTAGTCAATGATATCAGTGATTTCATGTCTGTTTGTTTTTTTACTATTTCCAATAAAAACCACAGAAAGATTAAAAGAGACAACAGATGGATATCATTACAAATGAGTCAGAAGAGAGGAATCCCTGGATAAACTAGTTATTGAGGTACAATCGGATGACTGGGAACTCATTTATAAAGGAAAAGACGCCCTGTCACTATGAGTGTACAATCAAACAATACAAGAGAAAGTGAAATATGGATCTGGACTCTGGGAGCAGTGGGCGGAGCTGAGGTTGCACCGTGAGAGAGAGCGAGAGAGAGAGAGAGAGAGAGAGAGAGAGAGAGAGAGTGGACAAAGATAGAGACTGAGACTGAGACTGAGACTGAGTTTTACACTCGGACTTGGACTTGGAGTGGAGTGGATTAGTCTGGAGGCCCAGGCACATGACCACCTCAGCTTCCACTCAGAGCCCAGACCAGCTGTTCAGATTTGGACACTTGGAGCTGAGAAGGGGGAGGCTCCATGATTCCTCTTCATGCAGAGGTTTTATTTCCCTTTGCCACTGAAGGCAACACACTCACTAGCCACCAGTCCACAGATGAAAACACAAAATCATATGTGTACACAGAAAGTCCAGTTAAGATGGAGACGGGTTGTGAATGACACAGATGCTACTGGTACAGTATGAGAGTCTGACTGCTTTCAAAAGGTCCAGTGATCATACAAGCGTATCAGTCACTCTCATACTTTCTCATGGTTCTATTGACAATGAGAAGCAACAACAAAACACTACTGCTTGGACATGTTTGCTGGATCACATCATGGATGATGGATGATGGATGGATGGATGGATGGATGGATGGATGGATGGATGGATGATGGATGTAATATACAGACATGACTTATGTTCACTCTGGAGGTGAGGGGGGAACTCCTGTTCTCACTTTCATTGTCACTTTAATTTGAAAAAAACATATATTCTATTTTCACCAAGATGTTAGTGAGTTAGTTTTACCAGTAAATGGCTGCTCCATCCTCACTTCTCCTATAACCAGGCCCAAACACACACACACCCCCCCCCACACACACACACACACACACACACACACACACACACACACACACACACACACAACAGCCGGGCCTCCTGGGGGTCGTTTGGAGGGTCATAATTTATTTACACATGTTATAGATAATATCAAAGTAAGTGATGTATTAGTCAATGATATCAGTGATTTCATGTCTGTTTGTTTTAGTTTTTTTACTATTTACAATAAAAACCACAGAAACATTAAAACAGACAACAGATAGATGTCAACACAAATGAGTCAAAACAGAGCAGTCCCTGGAAAAACTAGTTATTGAGGTACAATCAGATGACTGGGAACTCATTTATAAATACGAGAAAAAGTGAAATATAAAGATGTTTAATGGATGACAAAGGGCTTAAAAAATGCATCCAAGGAGAAGAATACATGACATAGAGAATCCAATAAATGATGAACGAAGGAGATGGAAAATAAATCCAAGAAATGTAAAACAAAGTTCACTCATATGATGAGAAAATGTTAGAAGAATTCTTTTAAGAAAGTACCAGAAAACAATAAAGACCATGTCAGCAGTACATGGAAGGTTCTACATAGTATCATTCAACAGGCTTCCAGTAAGGATACCGTTATTGAAAACAGACACACTTCACAAACTACAGGCCCACAATTCTCCCAAATCCTAGAAAAACTCTTCAACGACATACTAGATACATTCAGAGAAATGAAATCTAATTCATTAAATCTAGGTCAAACCAAAATCATGATATTTGGAAAATATGAAATAAATAAACAGGTAAAGGTTCAAGTAGAGAGTGTAAATAGAGAAAAGGTGATTGAAGACAAATTTCTAGAAAAATGTAAGGATGAGTACGAGCACATTACAACTCTACAAAGCTGATTTCCTTTGATCTGAGCGTCTCCATGGCTCCAGTGCTGATCTCCTATCAGATCAAAGGAGATCAGGGCCTTTTGCCATGGAGATGCTCAGATCCAAGATTTCCTCCGGCTTTGATCTCTGTTGATCTCCATCCGGTGCCTCTCCCATCCACTTTGTGATGAAAGGCTCATTATTGTTCTTTTTCACAACCTTGGTGATGACGTCATCATTAGATTCAGGTATGATGAAGCAGGCAGAGAACTAAAACATGCAGGACACCAGCACTCTCTGACCCAGTTTGGACACCCTGTCGTAGACCATCAAGAGACAGCTTAGTTTTATCCTACTGATGACGTGTTGCTGCAATAGTCATCTTGCTCAGTTTCAAGTTTTTTCCCACAGACACCAGAGCACTCTGTAACAGAATTTGACAGATAGTGACGGGGCGCGGCCGGCAGGGGCCAGCAGCGAGGCTGACTTGCTCTTTGACCGTGTGACTGTGGTGACCAAATCCAGGGGGCGTATTACATTGGTTATTGATGTAGCTTAAAGAGGTGGAACAGATTAAACATTCAGATGAAACAATCAGCAAATAAAAGTCAAATGAAGAAAACGTACAAGGGCTTATTAGTCAATGATATCAGTGATTTCATGTCTGTTTGTTTTTTTACTATTTCCAATAAAAACCACAGAAAGATTAAAAGAGACAACAGATGGATATCATTACAAATGAGTCAGAAGAGAGGAATCCCTGGATAAACTAGTTATTGAGGTACAATCGGATGACTGGGAACTCATTTATAAAGGAAAAGACGCCCTGTCACTATGAGTGTACAATCAAACAATACAAGAGAAAGTGAAATATGGATCTGGACTCTGGGAGCAGTGGGCGGAGCTGAGGTTGCACCGTGAGAGAGAGCGAGAGAGAGAGAGAGAGAGAGAGAGAGAGAGAGAGAGAGAGAGAGAGAGAGAGAGAGAGAGAGAGAGAGAGAGAGAGAGTGGACAAAGATAGAGACTGAGACTGAGACTGAGTTTTACACTCGGACTTGGACTTGGAGTGGAGTGGATTAGTCTGGAGGCCCAGGCACATGACCACCTCAGCTTCCACTCAGAGCCCAGACCAGCTGTTCAGATTTGGACACTTGGAGCTGAGAAGGGGGAGGCTCCATGATTCCTCTTCATGCAGAGGTTTTATTTCCCTTTGCCACTGAAGGCAACACACTCACTAGCCACCAGTCCACAGATGAAAACACAAAATCATATGTGTACACAGAAAGTCCAGTTAAGATGGAGACGGGTTGTGAATGACACAGATGCTACTGGTACAGTATGAGAGTCTGACTGCTTTCAAAAGGTCCAGTGATCATACAAGCGTATCAGTCACTCTCATACTTTCTCATGGTTCTATTGACAATGAGAAGCAACAACACAACACTACTGCTTGGACATGTTTGCTGGATCACATCATGGATGATGGATGATGGATGGATGGATGGATGGATGGATGGATGGATGGATGGATGATGGATGTAATATACAGACATGACTTATGTTCACTCTGGAGGTGAGGGGGGAACTCCTGTTCTCACTTTCATTGTCACTTTAATTTGAAAAAAACATATATTCTATTTTCACCAAGATGTTAGTGAGTTAGTTTTACCAGTAAATGGCTGCTCCATCCTCACTTCTCCTATAACCAGGCCCAAACACACACACACCCCCCCCCACACACACACACACACACACACACACACACACACACACACACACACACACACACACAACAGCCGGGCCTCCTGGGGGTCGTTTGGAGGGTCATAATTTATTTACACATGTTATAGATAATATCAAAGTAAGTGATGTATTAGTCAATGATATCAGTGATTTCATGTCTGTTTGTTTTAGTTTTTTTACTATTTACAATAAAAAACACAGAAACATTAAAACAGACAACAGATAGATGTCAACACAAATGAGTCAAAACAGAGCAGTCCCTGGAAAAACTAGTTATTGAGGTACAATCAGATGACTGGGAACTCATTTATAAATACGAGAAAAAGTGAAATATAAAGATGTTTAATGGATGACAAAGGGCTTAAAAAATGCATCCAAGGAGAAGAATACATGACATAGAGAATCCAATAAATGATGAACGAAGGAGATGGAAAATAAATCCAAGAAATGTAAAACAAAGTTCACTCATATGATGAGAAAATGTTAGAAGAATTCTTTTAAGAAAGTACCAGAAAACAATAAAGACCATGTCAGCAGTACATAGAAGGTTCTACATAGTATCATTCAACAGGCTTCCAGTAAGGATACCGTTATTGAAAACAGACACACTTCACAAACTACAGACCCACAATTCTCCCAAATCCTAGAAAAACTCTTCAACGACATACTAGATACATTCAGAGAAATGAAATCTAATTCATTAAATCTAGGTCAAACAAAAATCATGATATTTGGAAAATATGAAATAAATAAACAGGTAAAGGTTCAAGTAGAGAGTGTAAATAGAGAAAAGGTGATTGAAGACAAATTTCTAGAAAAATGTAAGGATGAGTACGAGCACATTACAACTCTACAAAGCTGATTTCCTTTGATCTGAGCGTCTCCATGGCTCCAGTGCTGATCTCCTATCAGATCAAAGGAGATCAGGGCCTTTTGCCATGGAGATGCTCAGATCCAAGATTTCCTCCGGCTTTGATCTCCGTTGATCTCCATCCGGTGCCTCTCCCATCCACTTTGTGATGAAAGGCTCATTATTGTTCTTTTTCACAACCTTGGTGATGACGTCATCATTAGATTCAGGTATGATGAAGCAGGCAGAGAACTAAAACATGCAGGACACCAGCACTCTCTGACCCAGTTTGGACACCCTGTCGTAGACCATCAAGAGACAGCTTAGTTTTATCCTACTGATGACGTGTTGCTGCAATAGTCATCTTGCTCAGTTTCAAGTTTTTTCCCACAGACATCAGAGCACTCTGTAACAGGATTTGACAGATAGTGACGGGGCGCGGCCAGCAGGGGCCAGCAGCGAGGCTGACTTGCTCTTTGACCGTGTGACTGTGGTGACCAAATCCAGGGGGCGTATTACATTGGTTATTGATGTAGCTTAAAGAGGTGGAACAGATTAAACATTCAGATGAAACAATCAGCAAATAAAAGTCAAATGAAGAAAACGTACAAGGGCTTATTAGTCAATGATATCAGTGATTTCATGTCTGTTTGTTTTTTTACTATTTCCAATAAAAACCACAGAAAGATTAAAAGAGACAACAGATGGATATCATTACAAATGAGTCAGAAGAGAGGAATCCCTGGATAAACTAGTTATTGAGGTACAATCGGATGACTGGGAACTCATTTATAAAGGAAAAGACGCCCTGTCACTATGAGTGTACAATCAAACAATACAAGAGAAAGTGAAATATGGATCTGGACTCTGGGAGCAGTGGGCGGAGCTGAGGTTGCACCGTGAGAGAGAGCGAGAGAGAGAGAGAGAGAGAGAGAGAGAGAGAGTGGACAAAGATAGAGACTGAGACTGAGACTGAGACTGAGTTTTACACTCGGACTTGGACTTGGAGTGGAGTGGATTAGTCTGGAGGCCCAGGCACATGACCACCTCAGCTTCCACTCAGAGCCCAGACCAGCTGTTCAGATTTGGACACTTGGAGCTGAGAAGGGGGAGGCTCCATGATTCCTCTTCATGCAGAGGTTTTATTTCCCTTTGCCACTGAAGGCAACACACTCACTAGCCACCAGTCCACAGATGAAAACACAAAATCATATGTGTACGCAGAAAGTCCAGTTAAGATGGAGACGGGTTGTGAATGACACAGATGCTACTGGTACAGTATGAGAGTCTGACTGCTTTCAAAAGGTCCAGTGATCATACAAGCGTATCAGTCACTCTCATACTTTCTCATGGTTCTATTGACAATGAGAAGCAACAACACAACACTACTGCTTGGACATGTTTGCTGGATCACATCATGGATGATGGATGATGGATGGATGGATGGATGGATGGATGGATGATGGATGTAATATACAGACATGACTTATGTTCACTCTGGAGGTGAGGGGGGAACTCCTGTTCTCACTTTCATTGTCACTTTAATTTGAAAAAAACATATATTCTATTTTCACCAAGATGTTAGTGAGTTAGTTTTACCAGTAAATGGCTGCTCCATCCTCACTTCTCCTATAACCAGGCCCAAACACACACACACCCCCCCCCCCCCACACACACACACACACACACACACACACACACACACACACACAACAGCCGGGCCTCCTGGGGGTCGTTTGGAGGGTCATAATTTATTTACACATGTTATAGATAATATCAAAGTAAGTGATGTATTAGTCAATGATATCAGTGATTTCATGTCTGTTTGTTTTAGTTTTTTTACTATTTACAATAAAAACCACAGAAACATTAAAACAGACAACAGATAGATGTCAACACAAATGAGTCAAAACAGAGCAGTCCCTGGAAAAACTAGTTATTGAGGTACAATCAGATGACTGGGAACTCATTTATAAATACGAGAAAAAGTGAAATATAAAGATGTTTAATGGATGACAAAGGGCTTAAAAAATGCATCCAAGGAGAAGAATACATGACATAGAGAATCCAATAAATGATGAACGAAGGAGATGGAAAATAAATCCAAGAAATGTAAAACAAAGTTCACTCATATGATGAGAAAATGTTAGAAGAATTCTTTTAAGAAAGTACCAGAAAACAATAAAGACCATGTCAGCAGTACATGGAAGGTTCTACATAGTATCATTCAACAGGCTTCCAGTAAGGATACCGTTATTGAAAACAGACACACTTCACAAACTACAGGCCCACAATTCTCCCAAATCCTAGAAAAACTCTTCAACGACATACTAGATACATTCAGAGAAATGAAATCTAATTCATTAAATATAGGTCAAACCAAAATCATGATATTTGGAAAATATGAAATAAATAAACAGGTAAAGGTTCAAGTAGAGAGTGTAAATAGAGAAAAGGTGATTGAAGACAAATTTCTAGAAAAATGTAAGGATGAGTACGAGCACATTACAACTCTACAAAGCTGATTTCCTTTGATCTGAGCGTCTCCATGGCTCCAGTGCTGATCTCCTATCAGATCAAAGGAGATCAGGGCCTTTTGCCATGGAGATGCTCAGATCCAAGATTTCCTCCGGCTTTGATCTCCGTTGATCTCCATCCGGTGCCTCTCCCATCCACTTTGTGATGAAAGGCTCATTATTGTTCTTTTTCACAACCTTGGTGATGACGTCATCATTAGATTCAGGTATGATGAAGCAGGCAGAGAACTAAAACATGCAGGACACCAGCACTCTCTGACCCAGTTTGGACACCCTGTCGTAGACCATCAAGAGACAGCTTAGTTTTATCCTACTGATGACGTGTTGCTGCAATAGTCATCTTGCTCAGTTTCAAGTTTTTTCCCACAGACACCAGAGCACTCTGTAACAGAATTTGACAGATAGTGACGGGGCGCGGCCGGCAGGGGCCAGCAGCGAGGCTGACTTGCTCTTTGACCGTGTGACTGTGGTGACCAAATCCAGGGGGCGTATTACATTGGTTATTGATGTAGCTTAAAGAGGTGGAACAGATTAAACATTCAGATGAAACAATCAGCAAATAAAAGTCAAATGAAGAAAACGTACAAGGGCTTATTAGTCAATGATATCAGTGATTTCATGTCTGTTTGTTTTTTTACTATTTCCAATAAAAACCACAGAAAGATTAAAAGAGACAACAGATGGATATCATTACAAATGAGTCAGAAGAGAGGAATCCCTGGATAAACTAGTTATTGAGGTACAATCGGATGACTGGGAACTCATTTATAAAGGAAAAGACGCCCTGTCACTATGAGTGTACAATCAAACAATACAAGAGAAAGTGAAATATGGATCTGGACTCTGGGAGCAGTGGGCGGAGCTGAGGTTGCACCGTGAGAGAGAGCGAGAGAGAGAGAGAGAGAGAGAGAGAGAGAGAGAGAGAGAGAGAGAGAGAGAGTGGACAAAGATAGAGACTGAGACTGAGACTGAGTTTTACACTCGGACTTGGACTTGGAGTGGAGTGGATTAGTCTGGAGGCCCAGGCACATGACCACCTCAGCTTCCACTCAGAGCCCAGACCAGCTGTTCAGATTTGGACACTTGGAGCTGAGAAGGGGGAGGCTCCATGATTCCTCTTCATGCAGAGGTTTTATTTCCCTTTGCCACTGAAGGCAACACACTCACTAGCCACCAGTCCACAGATGAAAACACAAAATCATATGTGTACACAGAAAGTCCAGTTAAGATGGAGACGGGTTGTGAATGACACAGATGCTACTGGTACAGTATGAGAGTCTGACTGCTTTCAAAAGGTCCAGTGATCATACAAGCGTATCAGTCACTCTCATACTTTCTCATGGTTCTATTGACAATGAGAAGCAACAACACAACACTACTGCTTGGACATGTTTGCTGGATCACATCATGGATGATGGATGATGGATGGATGGATGGATGGATGGATGGATGGATGGATGGATGATGGATGTAATATACAGACATGACTTATGTTCACTCTGGAGGTGAGGGGGGAACTCCTGTTCTCACTTTCATTGTCACTTTAATTTGAAAAAAACATATATTCTATTTTCACCAAGATGTTAGTGAGTTAGTTTTACCAGTAAATGGCTGCTCCATCCTCACTTCTCCTATAACCAGGCCCAAACACACACACACCCCCCCCCACACACACACACACACACACACACACACACACACACACACACACACACAACAGCCGGGCCTCCTGGGGGTCGTTTGGAGGGTCATAATTTATTTACACATGTTATAGATAATATCAAAGTAAGTGATGTATTAGTCAATGATATCAGTGATTTCATGTCTGTTTGTTTTAGTTTTTTTACTATTTACAATAAAAAACACAGAAACATTAAAACAGACAACAGATAGATGTCAACACAAATGAGTCAAAACAGAGCAGTCCCTGGAAAAACTAGTTATTGAGGTACAATCAGATGACTGGGAACTCATTTATAAATACGAGAAAAAGTGAAATATAAAGATGTTTAATGGATGACAAAGGGCTTAAAAAATGCATCCAAGGAGAAGAATACATGACATAGAGAATCCAATAAATGATGAACGAAGGAGATGGAAAATAAATCCAAGAAATGTAAAACAAAGTTCACTCATATGATGAGAAAATGTTAGAAGAATTCTTTTAAGAAAGTACCAGAAAACAATAAAGACCATGTCAGCAGTACATAGAAGGTTCTACATAGTATCATTCAACAGGCTTCCAGTAAGGATACCGTTATTGAAAACAGACACACTTCACAAACTACAGACCCACAATTCTCCCAAATCCTAGAAAAACTCTTCAACGACATACTAGATACATTCAGAGAAATGAAATCTAATTCATTAAATCTAGGTCAAACAAAAATCATGATATTTGGAAAATATGAAATAAATAAACAGGTAAAGGTTCAAGTAGAGAGTGTAAATAGAGAAAAGGTGATTGAAGACAAATTTCTAGAAAAATGTAAGGATGAGTACGAGCACATTACAACTCTACAAAGCTGATTTCCTTTGATCTGAGCGTCTCCATGGCTCCAGTGCTGATCTCCTATCAGATCAAAGGAGATCAGGGCCTTTTGCCATGGAGATGCTCAGATCCAAGATTTCCTCCGGCTTTGATCTCCGTTGATCTCCATCCGGTGCCTCTCCCATCCACTTTGTGATGAAAGGCTCATTATTGTTCTTTTTCACAACCTTGGTGATGACGTCATCATTAGATTCAGGTATGATGAAGCAGGCAGAGAACTAAAACATGCAGGACACCAGCACTCTCTGACCCAGTTTGGACACCCTGTCGTAGACCATCAAGAGACAGCTTAGTTTTATCCTACTGATGACGTGTTGCTGCAATAGTCATCTTGCTCAGTTTCAAGTTTTTTCCCACAGACATCAGAGCACTCTGTAACAGGATTTGACAGATAGTGACGGGGCGCGGCCAGCAGGGGCCAGCAGCGAGGCTGACTTGCTCTTTGACCGTGTGACTGTGGTGACCAAATCCAGGGGGCGTATTACATTGGTTATTGATGTAGCTTAAAGAGGTGGAACAGATTAAACATTCAGATGAAACAATCAGCAAATAAAAGTCAAATGAAGAAAACGTACAAGGGCTTATTAGTCAATGATATCAGTGATTTCATGTCTGTTTGTTTTTTTACTATTTCCAATAAAAACCACAGAAAGATTAAAAGAGACAACAGATGGATATCATTACAAATGAGTCAGAAGAGAGGAATCCCTGGATAAACTAGTTATTGAGGTACAATCGGATGACTGGGAACTCATTTATAAAGGAAAAGACGCCCAGTCACTATGAGTGTACAATCAAAAAATACAAGAGAAAGTGAAATATGGATCTGGACTCTGGGAGCAGTGGGCGGAGCTGAGGTTGCACCGTGAGAGAGAGCGAGAGAGAGAGAGAGAGAGAGAGAGAGCGAGAGAGAGAGTGGACAAAGATAGAGACTGAGACTGAGACTGAGTTTTACACTCGGACTTGGACTTGGAGTGGAGTGGATTAGTCTGGAGGCCCAGGCACATGACCACCTCAGCTTCCACTCAGAGCCCAGACCAGCTGTTCAGATTTGGACACTTGGAGCTGAGAAGGGGGAGGCTCCATGATTCCTCTTCATGCAGAGGTTTTATTTCCCTTTGCCACTGAAGGCAACACACTCACTAGCCACCAGTCCACAGATGAAAACACAAAATCATATGTGTACACAGAAAGTCCAGTTAAGATGGAGACGGGTTGTGAATGACACAGATGCTACTGGTACAGTATGAGAGTCTGACTGCTTTCAAAAGGTCCAGTGATCATACAAGCGTATCAGTCACTCTCATACTTTCTCATGGTTCTATTGACAATGAGAAGCAACAACACAACACTACTGCTTGGACATGTTTGCTGGATCACATCATGGATGATGGATGATGGATGGATGGATGGATGGATGGATGGATGGATGGATGGATGATGGATGTAATATACAGACATGACTTATGTTCACTCTGGAGGTGAGGGGGGAACTCCTGTTCTCACTTTCATTGTCACTTTAATTTGAAAAAAACATATATTCTATTTTCACCAAGATGTTAGTGAGTTAGTTTTACCAGTAAATGGCTGCTCCATCCTCACTTCTCCTATAACCAGGCCCAAACACACACACACCCCCCCCCACACACACACACACACACACACACACACACACACACACACACACACACAACAGCCGGGCCTCCTGGGGGTCGTTTGGAGGGTCATAATTTATTTACACATGTTATAGATAATATCAAAGTAAGTGATGTATTAGTCAATGATATCAGTGATTTCATGTCTGTTTGTTTTAGTTTTTTTACTATTTACAATAAAAACCACAGAAACATTAAAACAGACAACAGATAGATGTCAACACAAATGAGTCAAAACAGAGCAGTCCCTGGAAAAACTAGTTATTGAGGTACAATCAGATGACTGGGAACTCATTTATAAATACGAGAAAAAGTGAAATATAAAGATGTTTAATGGATGACAAAGGGCTTAAAAAATGCATCCAAGGAGAAGAATACATGACATAGAGAATCCAATAAATGATGAACGAAGGAGATGGAAAATAAATCCAAGAAATGTAAAACAAAGTTCACTCATATGATGAGAAAATGTTAGAAGAATTCTTTTAAGAAAGTACCAGAAAACAATAAAGACCATGTCAGCAGTACATGGAAGGTTCTACATAGTATCATTCAACAGGCTTCCAGTAAGGATACCGTTATTGAAAACAGACACACTTCACAAACTACAGGCCCACAATTCTCCCAAATCCTAGAAAAACTCTTCAACGACATACTAGATACATTCAGAGAAATGAAATCTAATTCATTAAATATAGGTCAAACCAAAATCATGATATTTGGAAAATATGAAATAAATAAACAGGTAAAGGTTCAAGTAGAGAGTGTAAATAGAGAAAAGGTGATTGAAGACAAATTTCTAGAAAAATGTAAGGATGAGTACGAGCACATTACAACTCTACAAAGCTGATTTCCTTTGATCTGAGCGTCTCCATGGCTCCAGTGCTGATCTCCTATCAGATCAAAGGAGATCAGGGCCTTTTGCCATGGAGATGCTCAGATCCAAGATTTCCTCCGGCTTTGATCTCCGTTGATCTCCATCCGGTGCCTCTCCCATCCACTTTGTGATGAAAGGCTCATTATTGTTCTTTTTCACAACCTTGGTGATGACGTCATCATTAGATTCAGGTATGATGAAGCAGGCAGAGAACTAAAACATGCAGGACACCAGCACTCTCTGACCCAGTTTGGACACCCTGTCGTAGACCATCAAGAGACAGCTTAGTTTTATCCTACTGATGACGTGTTGCTGCAATAGTCATCTTGCTCAGTTTCAAGTTTTTTCCCACAGACACCAGAGCACTCTGTAACAGAATTTGACAGATAGTGACGGGGCGCGGCCGGCAGGGGCCAGCAGCGAGGCTGACTTGCTCTTTGACCGTGTGACTGTGGTGACCAAATCCAGGGGGCGTATTACATTGGTTATTGATGTAGCTTAAAGAGGTGGAACAGATTAAACATTCAGATGAAACAATCAGCAAATAAAAGTCAAATGAAGAAAACGTACAAGGGCTTATTAGTCAATGATATCAGTGATTTCATGTCTGTTTGTTTTTTTACTATTTCCAATAAAAACCACAGAAAGATTAAAAGAGACAACAGATGGATATCATTACAAATGAGTCAGAAGAGAGGAATCCCTGGATAAACTAGTTATTGAGGTACAATCGGATGACTGGGAACTCATTTATAAAGGAAAAGACGCCCTGTCACTATGAGTGTACAATCAAACAATACAAGAGAAAGTGAAATATGGATCTGGACTCTGGGAGCAGTGGGCGGAGCTGAGGTTGCACCGTGAGAGAGAGCGAGAGAGAGAGAGAGAGAGAGAGAGCGAGAGAGAGAGTGGACAAAGATAGAGACTGAGACTGAGACTGAGTTTTACACTCGGACTTGGACTTGGAGTGGAGTGGATTAGTCTGGAGGCCCAGGCACATGACCACCTCAGCTTCCACTCAGAGCCCAGACCAGCTGTTCAGATTTGGACACTTGGAGCTGAGAAGGGGGAGGCTCCATGATTCCTCTTCATGCAGAGGTTTTATTTCCCTTTGCCACTGAAGGCAACACACTCACTAGCCACCAGTCCACAGATGAAAACACAAAATCATATGTGTACACAGAAAGTCCAGTTAAGATGGAGACGGGTTGTGAATGACACAGATGCTACTGGTACAGTATGAGAGTCTGACTGCTTTCAAAAGGTCCAGTGATCATACAAGCGTATCAGTCACTCTCATACTTTCTCATGGTTCTATTGACAATGAGAAGCAACAACACAACACTACTGCTTGGACATGTTTGCTGGATCACATCATGGATGATGGATGATGGATGGATGGATGGATGGATGGATGGATGGATGGATGGATGGATGATGGATGTAATATACAGACATGACTTATGTTCACTCTGGAGGTGAGGGGGGAACTCCTGTTCTCACTTTCATTGTCACTTTAATTTGAAAAAAACATATATTCTATTTTCACCAAGATGTTAGTGAGTTAGTTTTACCAGTAAATGGCTGCTCCATCCTCACTTCTCCTATAACCAGGCCCAAACACACACACACCCCCCCCCACACACACACACACACACACACACACACACACACACACACACACACAACAGCCGGGCCTCCTGGGGGTCGTTTGGAGGGTCATAATTTATTTACACATGTTATAGATAATATCAAAGTAAGTGATGTATTAGTCAATGATATCAGTGATTTCATGTCTGTTTGTTTTAGTTTTTTTACTATTTACAATAAAAAACACAGAAACATTAAAACAGACAACAGATAGATGTCAACACAAATGAGTCAAAACAGAGCAGTCCCTGGAAAAACTAGTTATTGAGGTACAATCAGATGACTGGGAACTCATTTATAAATACGAGAAAAAGTGAAATATAAAGATGTTTAATGGATGACAAAGGGCTTAAAAAATGCATCCAAGGAGAAGAATACATGACATAGAGAATCCAATAAATGATGAACGAAGGAGATGGAAAATAAATCCAAGAAATGTAAAACAAAGTTCACTCATATGATGAGAAAATGTTAGAAGAATTCTTTTAAGAAAGTACCAGAAAACAATAAAGACCATGTCAGCAGTACATAGAAGGTTCTACATAGTATCATTCAACAGGCTTCCAGTAAGGATACCGTTATTGAAAACAGACACACTTCACAAACTACAGACCCACAATTCTCCCAAATCCTAGAAAAACTCTTCAACGACATACTAGATACATTCAGAGAAATGAAATCTAATTCATTAAATCTAGGTCAAACAAAAATCATGATATTTGGAAAATATGAAATAAATAAACAGGTAAAGGTTCAAGTAGAGAGTGTAAATAGAGAAAAGGTGATTGAAGACAAATTTCTAGAAAAATGTAAGGATGAGTACGAGCACATTACAACTCTACAAAGCTGATTTCCTTTGATCTGAGCGTCTCCATGGCTCCAGTGCTGATCTCCTATCAGATCAAAGGAGATCAGGGCCTTTTGCCATGGAGATGCTCAGATCCAAGATTTCCTCCGGCTTTGATCTCCGTTGATCTCCATCCGGTGCCTCTCCCATCCACTTTGTGATGAAAGGCTCATTATTGTTCTTTTTCACAACCTTGGTGATGACGTCATCATTAGATTCAGGTATGATGAAGCAGGCAGAGAACTAAAACATGCAGGACACCAGCACTCTCTGACCCAGTTTGGACACCCTGTCGTAGACCATCAAGAGACAGCTTAGTTTTATCCTACTGATGACGTGTTGCTGCAATAGTCATCTTGCTCAGTTTCAAGTTTTTTCCCACAGACATCAGAGCACTCTGTAACAGGATTTGACAGATAGTGACGGGGCGCGGCCGGCAGGGGCCAGCAGCGAGGCTGACTTGCTCTTTGACCGTGTGACTGTGGTGACCAAATCCAGGGGGCGTATTACATTGGTTATTGATGTAGCTTAAAGAGGTGGAACAGATTAAACATTCAGATGAAACAATCAGCAAATAAAAGTCAAATGAAGAAAACGTACAAGGGCTTATTAGTCAATGATATCAGTGATTTCATGTCTGTTTGTTTTTTTACTATTTCCAATAAAAACCACAGAAAGATTAAAAGAGACAACAGATGGATATCATTACAAATGAGTCAGAAGAGAGGAATCCCTGGATAAACTAGTTATTGAGGTACAATCGGATGACTGGGAACTCATTTATAAAGGAAAAGACGCCCAGTCACTATGAGTGTACAATCAAAAAATACAAGAGAAAGTGAAATATGGATCTGGACTCTGGGAGCAGTGGGCGGAGCTGAGGTTGCACCGTGAGAGAGAGCGAGAGAGAGAGAGAGAGAGAGAGAGAGCGAGAGAGAGAGTGGACAAAGATAGAGACTGAGACTGAGACTGAGTTTTACACTCGGACTTGGACTTGGAGTGGAGTGGATTAGTCTGGAGGCCCAGGCACATGACCACCTCAGCTTCCACTCAGAGCCCAGACCAGCTGTTCAGATTTGGACACTTGGAGCTGAGAAGGGGGAGGCTCCATGATTCCTCTTCATGCAGAGGTTTTATTTCCCTTTGCCACTGAAGGCAACACACTCACTAGCCACCAGTCCACAGATGAAAACACAAAATCATATGTGTACACAGAAAGTCCAGTTAAGATGGAGACGGGTTGTGAATGACACAGATGCTACTGGTACAGTATGAGAGTCTGACTGCTTTCAAAAGGTCCAGTGATCATACAAGCGTATCAGTCACTCTCATACTTTCTCATGGTTCTATTGACAATGAGAAGCAACAACACAACACTACTGCTTGGACATGTTTGCTGGATCACATCATGGATGATGGATGATGGATGGATGGATGGATGGATGGATGGATGGATGGATGGATGGATGATGGATGTAATATACAGACATGACTTATGTTCACTCTGGAGGTGAGGGGGGAACTCCTGTTCTCACTTTCATTGTCACTTTAATTTGAAAAAAACATATATTCTATTTTCACCAAGATGTTAGTGAGTTAGTTTTACCAGTAAATGGCTGCTCCATCCTCACTTCTCCTATAACCAGGCCCAAACACACACACACCCCCCCCCACACACACACACACACACACACACACACACACACACACACACACACACAACAGCCGGGCCTCCTGGGGGTCGTTTGGAGGGTCATAATTTATTTACACATGTTATAGATAATATCAAAGTAAGTGATGTATTAGTCAATGATATCAGTGATTTCATGTCTGTTTGTTTTAGTTTTTTTACTATTTACAATAAAAACCACAGAAACATTAAAACAGACAACAGATAGATGTCAACACAAATGAGTCAAAACAGAGCAGTCCCTGGAAAAACTAGTTATTGAGGTACAATCAGATGACTGGGAACTCATTTATAAATACGAGAAAAAGTGAAATATAAAGATGTTTAATGGATGACAAAGGGCTTAAAAAATGCATCCAAGGAGAAGAATACATGACATAGAGAATCCAATAAATGATGAACGAAGGAGATGGAAAATAAATCCAAGAAATGTAAAACAAAGTTCACTCATATGATGAGAAAATGTTAGAAGAATTCTTTTAAGAAAGTACCAGAAAACAATAAAGACCATGTCAGCAGTACATGGAAGGTTCTACATAGTATCATTCAACAGGCTTCCAGTAAGGATACCGTTATTGAAAACAGACACACTTCACAAACTACAGGCCCACAATTCTCCCAAATCCTAGAAAAACTCTTCAACGACATACTAGATACATTCAGAGAAATGAAATCTAATTCATTAAATATAGGTCAAACCAAAATCATGATATTTGGAAAATATGAAATAAATAAACAGGTAAAGGTTCAAGTAGAGAGTGTAAATAGAGAAAAGGTGATTGAAGACAAATTTCTAGAAAAATGTAAGGATGAGTACGAGCACATTACAACTCTACAAAGCTGATTTCCTTTGATCTGAGCGTCTCCATGGCTCCAGTGCTGATCTCCTATCAGATCAAAGGAGATCAGGGCCTTTTGCCATGGAGATGCTCAGATCCAAGATTTCCTCCGGCTTTGATCTCCGTTGATCTCCATCCGGTGCCTCTCCCATCCACTTTGTGATGAAAGGCTCATTATTGTTCTTTTTCACAACCTTGGTGATGACGTCATCATTAGATTCAGGTATGATGAAGCAGGCAGAGAACTAAAACATGCAGGACACCAGCACTCTCTGACCCAGTTTGGACACCCTGTCGTAGACCATCAAGAGACAGCTTAGTTTTATCCTACTGATGACGTGTTGCTGCAATAGTCATCTTGCTCAGTTTCAAGTTTTTTCCCACAGACACCAGAGCACTCTGTAACAGAATTTGACAGATAGTGACGGGGCGCGGCCGGCAGGGGCCAGCAGCGAGGCTGACTTGCTCTTTGACCGTGTGACTGTGGTGACCAAATCCAGGGGGCGTATTACATTGGTTATTGATGTAGCTTAAAGAGGTGGAACAGATTAAACATTCAGATGAAACAATCAGCAAATAAAAGTCAAATGAAGAAAACGTACAAGGGCTTATTAGTCAATGATATCAGTGATTTCATGTCTGTTTGTTTTTTTACTATTTCCAATAAAAACCACAGAAAGATTAAAAGAGACAACAGATGGATATCATTACAAATGAGTCAGAAGAGAGGAATCCCTGGATAAACTAGTTATTGAGGTACAATCGGATGACTGGGAACTCATTTATAAAGGAAAAGACGCCCTGTCACTATGAGTGTACAATCAAACAATACAAGAGAAAGTGAAATATGGATCTGGACTCTGGGAGCAGTGGGCGGAGCTGAGGTTGCACCGTGAGAGAGAGCGAGAGAGAGAGAGAGAGAGAGAGAGAGCGAGAGAGAGAGTGGACAAAGATAGAGACTGAGACTGAGACTGAGTTTTACACTCGGACTTGGACTTGGAGTGGAGTGGATTAGTCTGGAGGCCCAGGCACATGACCACCTCAGCTTCCACTCAGAGCCCAGACCAGCTGTTCAGATTTGGACACTTGGAGCTGAGAAGGGGGAGGCTCCATGATTCCTCTTCATGCAGAGGTTTTATTTCCCTTTGCCACTGAAGGCAACACACTCACTAGCCACCAGTCCACAGATGAAAACACAAAATCATATGTGTACACAGAAAGTCCAGTTAAGATGGAGACGGGTTGTGAATGACACAGATGCTACTGGTACAGTATGAGAGTCTGACTGCTTTCAAAAGGTCCAGTGATCATACAAGCGTATCAGTCACTCTCATACTTTCTCATGGTTCTATTGACAATGAGAAGCAACAACACAACACTACTGCTTGGACATGTTTGCTGGATCACATCATGGATGATGGATGATGGATGGATGGATGGATGGATGGATGGATGGATGGATGGATGGATGGATGATGGATGTAATATACAGACATGACTTATGTTCACTCTGGAGGTGAGGGGGGAACTCCTGTTCTCACTTTCATTGTCACTTTAATTTGAAAAAAACATATATTCTATTTTCACCAAGATGTTAGTGAGTTAGTTTTACCAGTAAATGGCTGCTCCATCCTCACTTCTCCTATAACCAGGCCCAAACACACACACACCCCCCCCCACACACACACACACACACACACACACACACACACACACACACACACAACAGCCGGGCCTCCTGGGGGTCGTTTGGAGGGTCATAATTTATTTACACATGTTATAGATAATATCAAAGTAAGTGATGTATTAGTCAATGATATCAGTGATTTCATGTCTGTTTGTTTTAGTTTTTTTACTATTTACAATAAAAAACACAGAAACATTAAAACAGACAACAGATAGATGTCAACACAAATGAGTCAAAACAGAGCAGTCCCTGGAAAAACTAGTTATTGAGGTACAATCAGATGACTGGGAACTCATTTATAAATACGAGAAAAAGTGAAATATAAAGATGTTTAATGGATGACAAAGGGCTTAAAAAATGCATCCAAGGAGAAGAATACATGACATAGAGAATCCAATAAATGATGAACGAAGGAGATGGAAAATAAATCCAAGAAATGTAAAACAAAGTTCACTCATATGATGAGAAAATGTTAGAAGAATTCTTTTAAGAAAGTACCAGAAAACAATAAAGACCATGTCAGCAGTACATAGAAGGTTCTACATAGTATCATTCAACAGGCTTCCAGTAAGGATACCGTTATTGAAAACAGACACACTTCACAAACTACAGACCCACAATTCTCCCAAATCCTAGAAAAACTCTTCAACGACATACTAGATACATTCAGAGAAATGAAATCTAATTCATTAAATCTAGGTCAAACAAAAATCATGATATTTGGAAAATATGAAATAAATAAACAGGTAAAGGTTCAAGTAGAGAGTGTAAATAGAGAAAAGGTGATTGAAGACAAATTTCTAGAAAAATGTAAGGATGAGTACGAGCACATTACAACTCTACAAAGCTGATTTCCTTTGATCTGAGCGTCTCCATGGCTCCAGTGCTGATCTCCTATCAGATCAAAGGAGATCAGGGCCTTTTGCCATGGAGATGCTCAGATCCAAGATTTCCTCCGGCTTTGATCTCCGTTGATCTCCATCCGGTGCCTCTCCCATCCACTTTGTGATGAAAGGCTCATTATTGTTCTTTTTCACAACCTTGGTGATGACGTCATCATTAGATTCAGGTATGATGAAGCAGGCAGAGAACTAAAACATGCAGGACACCAGCACTCTCTGACCCAGTTTGGACACCCTGTCGTAGACCATCAAGAGACAGCTTAGTTTTATCCTACTGATGACGTGTTGCTGCAATAGTCATCTTGCTCAGTTTCAAGTTTTTTCCCACAGACATCAGAGCACTCTGTAACAGGATTTGACAGATAGTGACGGGGCGCGGCCGGCAGGGGCCAGCAGCGAGGCTGACTTGCTCTTTGACCGTGTGACTGTGGTGACCAAATCCAGGGGGCGTATTACATTGGTTATTGATGTAGCTTAAAGAGGTGGAACAGATTAAACATTCAGATGAAACAATCAGCAAATAAAAGTCAAATGAAGAAAACGTACAAGGGCTTATTAGTCAATGATATCAGTGATTTCATGTCTGTTTGTTTTTTTACTATTTCCAATAAAAACCACAGAAAGATTAAAAGAGACAACAGATGGATATCATTACAAATGAGTCAGAAGAGAGGAATCCCTGGATAAACTAGTTATTGAGGTACAATCGGATGACTGGGAACTCATTTATAAAGGAAAAGACGCCCAGTCACTATGAGTGTACAATCAAAAAATACAAGAGAAAGTGAAATATGGATCTGGACTCTGGGAGCAGTGGGCGGAGCTGAGGTTGCACCGTGAGAGAGAGCGAGAGAGAGAGAGAGAGAGAGAGAGAGCGAGAGAGAGAGTGGACAAAGATAGAGACTGAGACTGAGACTGAGTTTTACACTCGGACTTGGACTTGGAGTGGAGTGGATTAGTCTGGAGGCCCAGGCACATGACCACCTCAGCTTCCACTCAGAGCCCAGACCAGCTGTTCAGATTTGGACACTTGGAGCTGAGAAGGGGGAGGCTCCATGATTCCTCTTCATGCAGAGGTTTTATTTCCCTTTGCCACTGAAGGCAACACACTCACTAGCCACCAGTCCACAGATGAAAACACAAAATCATATGTGTACACAGAAAGTCCAGTTAAGATGGAGACGGGTTGTGAATGACACAGATGCTACTGGTACAGTATGAGAGTCTGACTGCTTTCAAAAGGTCCAGTGATCATACAAGCGTATCAGTCACTCTCATACTTTCTCATGGTTCTATTGACAATGAGAAGCAACAACACAACACTACTGCTTGGACATGTTTGCTGGATCACATCATGGATGATGGATGATGGATGGATGGATGGATGGATGGATGGATGGATGGATGGATGGATGATGGATGTAATATACAGACATGACTTATGTTCACTCTGGAGGTGAGGGGGGAACTCCTGTTCTCACTTTCATTGTCACTTTAATTTGAAAAAAACATATATTCTATTTTCACCAAGATGTTAGTGAGTTAGTTTTACCAGTAAATGGCTGCTCCATCCTCACTTCTCCTATAACCAGGCCCAAACACACACACACCCCCCCCCACACACACACACACACACACACACACACACACACACACACACACACACAACAGCCGGGCCTCCTGGGGGTCGTTTGGAGGGTCATAATTTATTTACACATGTTATAGATAATATCAAAGTAAGTGATGTATTAGTCAATGATATCAGTGATTTCATGTCTGTTTGTTTTAGTTTTTTTACTATTTACAATAAAAACCACAGAAACATTAAAACAGACAACAGATAGATGTCAACACAAATGAGTCAAAACAGAGCAGTCCCTGGAAAAACTAGTTATTGAGGTACAATCAGATGACTGGGAACTCATTTATAAATACGAGAAAAAGTGAAATATAAAGATGTTTAATGGATGACAAAGGGCTTAAAAAATGCATCCAAGGAGAAGAATACATGACATAGAGAATCCAATAAATGATGAACGAAGGAGATGGAAAATAAATCCAAGAAATGTAAAACAAAGTTCACTCATATGATGAGAAAATGTTAGAAGAATTCTTTTAAGAAAGTACCAGAAAACAATAAAGACCATGTCAGCAGTACATGGAAGGTTCTACATAGTATCATTCAACAGGCTTCCAGTAAGGATACCGTTATTGAAAACAGACACACTTCACAAACTACAGGCCCACAATTCTCCCAAATCCTAGAAAAACTCTTCAACGACATACTAGATACATTCAGAGAAATGAAATCTAATTCATTAAATATAGGTCAAACCAAAATCATGATATTTGGAAAATATGAAATAAATAAACAGGTAAAGGTTCAAGTAGAGAGTGTAAATAGAGAAAAGGTGATTGAAGACAAATTTCTAGAAAAATGTAAGGATGAGTACGAGCACATTACAACTCTACAAAGCTGATTTCCTTTGATCTGAGCGTCTCCATGGCTCCAGTGCTGATCTCCTATCAGATCAAAGGAGATCAGGGCCTTTTGCCATGGAGATGCTCAGATCCAAGATTTCCTCCGGCTTTGATCTCCGTTGATCTCCATCCGGTGCCTCTCCCATCCACTTTGTGATGAAAGGCTCATTATTGTTCTTTTTCACAACCTTGGTGATGACGTCATCATTAGATTCAGGTATGATGAAGCAGGCAGAGAACTAAAACATGCAGGACACCAGCACTCTCTGACCCAGTTTGGACACCCTGTCGTAGACCATCAAGAGACAGCTTAGTTTTATCCTACTGATGACGTGTTGCTGCAATAGTCATCTTGCTCAGTTTCAAGTTTTTTCCCACAGACACCAGAGCACTCTGTAACAGAATTTGACAGATAGTGACGGGGCGCGGCCGGCAGGGGCCAGCAGCGAGGCTGACTTGCTCTTTGACCGTGTGACTGTGGTGACCAAATCCAGGGGGCGTATTACATTGGTTATTGATGTAGCTTAAAGAGGTGGAACAGATTAAACATTCAGATGAAACAATCAGCAAATAAAAGTCAAATGAAGAAAACGTACAAGGGCTTATTAGTCAATGATATCAGTGATTTCATGTCTGTTTGTTTTTTTACTATTTCCAATAAAAACCACAGAAAGATTAAAAGAGACAACAGATGGATATCATTACAAATGAGTCAGAAGAGAGGAATCCCTGGATAAACTAGTTATTGAGGTACAATCGGATGACTGGGAACTCATTTATAAAGGAAAAGACGCCCTGTCACTATGAGTGTACAATCAAACAATACAAGAGAAAGTGAAATATGGATCTGGACTCTGGGAGCAGTGGGCGGAGCTGAGGTTGCACCGTGAGAGAGAGCGAGAGAGAGAGAGAGAGAGAGAGCGAGAGAGAGAGTGGACAAAGATAGAGACTGAGACTGAGACTGAGTTTTACACTCGGACTTGGACTTGGAGTGGAGTGGATTAGTCTGGAGGCCCAGGCACATGACCACCTCAGCTTCCACTCAGAGCCCAGACCAGCTGTTCAGATTTGGACACTTGGAGCTGAGAAGGGGGAGGCTCCATGATTCCTCTTCATGCAGAGGTTTTATTTCCCTTTGCCACTGAAGGCAACACACTCACTAGCCACCAGTCCACAGATGAAAACACAAAATCATATGTGTACACAGAAAGTCCAGTTAAGATGGAGACGGGTTGTGAATGACACAGATGCTACTGGTACAGTATGAGAGTCTGACTGCTTTCAAAAGGTCCAGTGATCATACAAGCGTATCAGTCACTCTCATACTTTCTCATGGTTCTATTGACAATGAGAAGCAACAACACAACACTACTGCTTGGACATGTTTGCTGGATCACATCATGGATGATGGATGATGGATGGATGGATGGATGGATGGATGGATGGATGGATGGATGATGGATGTAATATACAGACATGACTTATGTTCACTCTGGAGGTGAGGGGGGAACTCCTGTTCTCACTTTCATTGTCACTTTAATTTGAAAAAAACATATATTCTATTTTCACCAAGATGTTAGTGAGTTAGTTTTACCAGTAAATGGCTGCTCCATCCTCACTTCTCCTATAACCAGGCCCAAACACACACACCCCCCCCCCCACACACACACACACACACACACACACACACACACACACACACACACACACACAACAGCCGGGCCTCCTGGGGGTCGTTTGGAGGGTCATAATTTATTTACACATGTTATAGATAATATCAAAGTAAGTGATGTATTAGTCAATGATATCAGTGATTTCATGTCTGTTTGTTTTAGTTTTTTTACTATTTACAATAAAAACCACAGAAACATTAAAACAGACAACAGATAGATGTCAACACAAATGAGTCAAAACAGAGCAGTCCCTGGAAAAACTAGTTATTGAGGTACAATCAGATGACTGGGAACTCATTTATAAATACGAGAAAAAGTGAAATATAAAGATGTTTAATGGATGACAAAGGGCTTAAAAAATGCATCCAAGGAGAAGAATACATGACATAGAGAATCCAATAAATGATGAACGAAGGAGATGGAAAATAAATCCAAGAAATGTAAAACAAAGTTCACTCATATGATGAGAAAATGTTAGAAGAATTCTTTTAAGAAAGTACCAGAAAACAATAAAGACCATGTCAGCAGTACATGGAAGGTTCTACATAGTATCATTCAACAGGCTTCCAGTAAGGATACCGTTATTGAAAACAGACACACTTCACAAACTACAGGCCCACAATTCTCCCAAATCCTAGAAAAACTCTTCAACGACATACTAGATACATTCAGAGAAATGAAATCTAATTCATTAAATATAGGTCAAACCAAAATCATGATATTTGGAAAATATGAAATAAATAAACAGGTAAAGGTTCAAGTAGAGAGTGTAAATAGAGAAAAGGTGATTGAAGACAAATTTCTAGAAAAATGTAAGGATGAGTACGAGCACATTACAACTCTACAAAGCTGATTTCCTTTGATCTGAGCGTCTCCATGGCTCCAGTGCTGATCTCCTATCAGATCAAAGGAGATCAGGGCCTTTTGCCATGGAGATGCTCAGATCCAAGATTTCCTCCGGCTTTGATCTCCGTTGATCTCCATCCGGTGCCTCTCCCATCCACTTTGTGATGAAAGGCTCATTATTGTTCTTTTTCACAACCTTGGTGATGACGTCATCATTAGATTCAGGTATGATGAAGCAGGCAGAGAACTAAAACATGCAGGACACCAGCACTCTCTGACCCAGTTTGGACACCCTGTCGTAGACCATCAAGAGACAGCTTAGTTTTATCCTACTGATGACGTGTTGCTGCAATAGTCATCTTGCTCAGTTTCAAGTTTTTTCCCACAGACACCAGAGCACTCTGTAACAGAATTTGACAGATAGTGACGGGGCGCGGCCGGCAGGGGCCAGCAGCGAGGCTGACTTGCTCTTTGACCGTGTGACTGTGGTGACCAAATCCAGGGGGCGTATTACATTGGTTATTGATGTAGCTTAAAGAGGTGGAACAGATTAAACATTCAGATGAAACAATCAGCAAATAAAAGTCAAATGAAGAAAACGTACAAGGGCTTATTAGTCAATGATATCAGTGATTTCATGTCTGTTTGTTTTTTTACTATTTCCAATAAAAACCACAGAAAGATTAAAAGAGACAACAGATGGATATCATTACAAATGAGTCAGAAGAGAGGAATCCCTGGATAAACTAGTTATTGAGGTACAATCGGATGACTGGGAACTCATTTATAAAGGAAAAGACGCCCTGTCACTATGAGTGTACAATCAAACAATACAAGAGAAAGTGAAATATGGATCTGGACTCTGGGAGCAGTGGGCGGAGCTGAGGTTGCACCGTGAGAGAGAGCGAGAGAGAGAGAGAGAGAGAGAGCGAGAGAGAGAGTGGACAAAGATAGAGACTGAGACTGAGACTGAGTTTTACACTCGGACTTGGACTTGGAGTGGAGTGGATTAGTCTGGAGGCCCAGGCACATGACCACCTCAGCTTCCACTCAGAGCCCAGACCAGCTGTTCAGATTTGGACACTTGGAGCTGAGAAGGGGGAGGCTCCATGATTCCTCTTCATGCAGAGGTTTTATTTCCCTTTGCCACTGAAGGCAACACACTCACTAGTCACCAGTCCACAGATGAAAACACAAAATCATATGTGTACACAGAAAGTCCAGTTAAGATGGAGACGGGTTGTGAATGACACAGATGCTACTGGTACAGTATGAGAGTCTGACTGCTTTCAAAAGGTCCAGTGATCATACAAGCGTATCAGTCACTCTCATACTTTCTCATGGTTCTATTGACAATGAGAAGCAACAACACAACACTACTGCTTGGACATGTTTGCTGGATCACATCATGGATGATGGATGATGGATGGATGGATGGATGGATGGATGGATGGATGGATGGATGATGGATGTAATATACAGACATGACTTATGTTCACTCTGGAGGTGAGGGGGGAACTCCTGTTCTCACTTTCATTGTCACTTTAATTTGAAAAAAACATATATTCTATTTTCACCAAGATGTTAGTGAGTTAGTTTTACCAGTAAATGGCTGCTCCATCCTCACTTCTCCTATAACCAGGCCCAAACACACACACACCCCCCCCCACACACACACACACACACACACACACACACACACACACACACACACAACAGCCGGGCCTCCTGGGGGTCGTTTGGAGGGTCATAATTTATTTACACATGTTATAGATAATATCAAAGTAAGTGATGTATTAGTCAATGATATCAGTGATTTCATGTCTGTTTGTTTTAGTTTTTTTACTATTTACAATAAAAACCACAGAAACATTAAAACAGACAACAGATAGATGTCAACACAAATGAGTCAAAACAGAGCAGTCCCTGGAAAAACTAGTTATTGAGGTACAATCAGATGACTGGGAACTCATTTATAAATACGAGAAAAAGTGAAATATAAAGATGTTTAATGGATGACAAAGGGCTTAAAAAATGCATCCAAGGAGAAGAATACATGACATAGAGAATCCAATAAATGATGAACGAAGGAGATGGAAAATAAATCCAAGAAATGTAAAACAAAGTTCACTCATATGATGAGAAAATGTTAGAAGAATTCTTTTAAGAAAGTACCAGAAAACAATAAAGACCATGTCAGCAGTACATGGAAGGTTCTACATAGTATCATTCAACAGGCTTCCAGTAAGGATACCGTTATTGAAAACAGACACACTTCACAAACTACAGGCCCACAATTCTCCCAAATCCTAGAAAAACTCTTCAACGACATACTAGATACATTCAGAGAAATGAAATCTAATTCATTAAATCTAGGTCAAACCAAAATCATGATATTTGGAAAATATGAAATAAATAAACAGGTAAAGGTTCAAGTAGAGAGTGTAAATAGAGAAAAGGTGATTGAAGACAAATTTCTAGAAAAATGTAAGGATGAGTACGAGCACATTACAACTCTACAAAGCTGATTTCCTTTGATCTGAGCGTCTCCATGGCTCCAGTGCTGATCTCCTATCAGATCAAAGGAGATCAGGGCCTTTTGCCATGGAGATGCTCAGATCCAAGATTTCCTCCGGCTTTGATCTCCGTTGATCTCCATCCGGTGCCTCTCCCATCCACTTTGTGATGAAAGGCTCATTATTGTTCTTTTTCACAACCTTGGTGATGACGTCATCATTAGATTCAGGTATGATGAAGCAGGCAGAGAACTAAAACATGCAGGACACCAGCACTCTCTGACCCAGTTTGGACACCCTGTCGTAGACCATCAAGAGACAGCTTAGTTTTATCCTACTGATGACGTGTTGCTGCAATAGTCATCTTGCTCAGTTTCAAGTTTTTTCCCACAGACACCAGAGCACTCTGTAACAGAATTTGACAGATAGTGACGGGGCGCGGCCGGCAGGGGCCAGCAGCGAGGCTGACTTGCTCTTTGACCGTGTGACTGTGGTGACCAAATCCAGGGGGCGTATTACATTGGTTATTGATGTAGCTTAAAGAGGTGGAACAGATTAAACATTCAGATGAAACAATCAGCAAATAAAAGTCAAATGAAGAAAACGTACAAGGGCTTATTAGTCAATGATATCAGTGATTTCATGTCTGTTTGTTTTTTTACTATTTCCAATAAAAACCACAGAAAGATTAAAAGAGACAACAGATGGATATCATTACAAATGAGTCAGAAGAGAGGAATCCCTGGATAAACTAGTTATTGAGGTACAATCGGATGACTGGGAACTCATTTATAAAGGAAAAGACGCCCTGTCACTATGAGTGTACAATCAAACAATACAAGAGAAAGTGAAATATGGATCTGGACTCTGGGAGCAGTGGGCGGAGCTGAGGTTGCACCGTGAGAGAGAGCGAGAGAGAGAGAGAGAGAGAGAGAGAGAGAGAGTGGACAAAGATAGAGACTGAGACTGAGACTGAGTTTTACACTCGGACTTGGACTTGGAGTGGAGTGGATTAGTCTGGAGGCCCAGGCACATGACCACCTCAGCTTCCACTCAGAGCCCAGACCAGCTGTTCAGATTTGGACACTTGGAGCTGAGAAGGGGGAGGCTCCATGATTCCTCTTCATGCAGAGGTTTTATTTCCCTTTGCCACTGAAGGCAACACACTCACTAGCCACCAGTCCACAGATGAAAACACAAAATCATATGTGTACACAGAAAGTCCAGTTAAGATGGAGACGGGTTGTGAATGACACAGATGCTACTGGTACAGTATGAGAGTCTGACTGCTTTCAAAAGGTCCAGTGATCATACAAGCGTATCAGTCACTCTCATACTTTCTCATGGTTCTATTGACAATGAGAAGCAACAACACAACACTACTGCTTGGACATGTTTGCTGGATCACATCATGGATGATGGATGATGGATGGATGGATGGATGGATGGATGGATGGATGGATGGATGATGGATGTAATATACAGACATGACTTATGTTCACTCTGGAGGTGAGGGGGGAACTCCTGTTCTCACTTTCATTGTCACTTTAATTTGAAAAAAACATATATTCTATTTTCACCAAGATGTTAGTGAGTTAGTTTTACCAGTAAATGGCTGCTCCATCCTCACTTCTCCTATAACCAGGCCCAAACACACACACCCCCCCCCCCCCCCCACACACACACACACACACACACACACACACACACACACACAACAGCCGGGCCTCCTGGGGGTCGTTTGGAGGGTCATAATTTATTTACACATGTTATAGATAATATCAAAGTAAGTGATGTATTAGTCAATGATATCAGTGATTTCATGTCTGTTTGTTTTAGTTTTTTTACTATTTACAATAAAAAACACAGAAACATTAAAACAGACAACAGATAGATGTCAACACAAATGAGTCAAAACAGAGCAGTCCCTGGAAAAACTAGTTATTGAGGTACAATCAGATGACTGGGAACTCATTTATAAATACGAGAAAAAGTGAAATATAAAGATGTTTAATGGATGACAAAGGGCTTAAAAAATGCATCCAAGGAGAAGAATACATGACATAGAGAATCCAATAAATGATGAACGAAGGAGATGGAAAATAAATCCAAGAAATGTAAAACAAAGTTCACTCATATGATGAGAAAATGTTAGAAGAATTCTTTTAAGAAAGTACCAGAAAACAATAAAGACCATGTCAGCAGTACATAGAAGGTTCTACATAGTATCATTCAACAGGCTTCCAGTAAGGATACCGTTATTGAAAACAGACACACTTCACAAACTACAGACCCACAATTCTCCCAAATCCTAGAAAAACTCTTCAACGACATACTAGATACATTCAGAGAAATGAAATCTAATTCATTAAATCTAGGTCAAACCAAAATCATGATATTTGGAAAATATGAAATAAATAAACAGGTAAAGGTTCAAGTAGAGAGTGTAAATAGAGAAAAGGTGATTGAAGACAAATTTCTAGAAAAATGTAAGGATGAGTACGAGCACATTACAACTCTACAAAGCTGATTTCCTTTGATCTGAGCGTCTCCATGGCTCCAGTGCTGATCTCCTATCAGATCAAAGGAGATCAGGGCCTTTTGCCATGGAGATGCTCAGATCCAAGATTTCCTCCGGCTTTGATCTCCGTTGATCTCCATCCGGTGCCTCTCCCATCCACTTTGTGATGAAAGGCTCATTATTGTTCTTTTTCACAACCTTGGTGATGACGTCATCATTAGATTCAGGTATGATGAAGCAGGCAGAGAACTAAAACATGCAGGACACCAGCACTCTCTGACCCAGTTTGGACACCCTGTCGTAGACCATCAAGAGACAGCTTAGTTTTATCCTACTGATGACGTGTTGCTGCAATAGTCATCTTGCTCAGTTTCAAGTTTTTTCCCACAGACATCAGAGCACTCTGTAACAGGATTTGACAGATAGTGACGGGGCGCGGCCAGCAGGGGCCAGCAGCGAGGCTGACTTGCTCTTTGACCGTGTGACTGTGGTGACCAAATCCAGGGGGCGTATTACATTGGTTATTGATGTAGCTTAAAGAGGTGGAACAGATTAAACATTCAGATGAAACAATCAGCAAATAAAAGTCAAATGAAGAAAACGTACAAGGGCTTATTAGTCAATGATATCAGTGATTTCATGTCTGTTTGTTTTTTTACTATTTCCAATAAAAACCACAGAAAGATTAAAAGAGACAACAGATGGATATCATTACAAATGAGTCAGAAGAGAGGAATCCCTGGATAAACTAGTTATTGAGGTACAATCGGATGACTGGGAACTCATTTATAAAGGAAAAGACGCCCTGTCACTATGAGTGTACAATCAAACAATACAAGAGAAAGTGAAATATGGATCTGGACTCTGGGAGCAGTGGGCGGAGCTGAGGTTGCACCGTGAGAGAGAGCGAGAGAGAGAGAGAGAGAGAGAGAGAGCGAGAGAGAGAGTGGACAAAGATAGAGACTGAGACTGAGACTGAGTTTTACACTCGGACTTGGACTTGGAGTGGAGTGGATTAGTCTGGAGGCCCAGGCACATGACCACCTCAGCTTCCACTCAGAGCCCAGACCAGCTGTTCAGATTTGGACACTTGGAGCTGAGAAGGGGGAGGCTCCATGATTCCTCTTCATGCAGAGGTTTTATTTCCCTTTGCCACTGAAGGCAACACACTCACTAGCCACCAGTCCACAGATGAAAACACAAAATCATATGTGTACACAGAAAGTCCAGTTAAGATGGAGACGGGTTGTGAATGACACAGATGCTACTGGTACAGTATGAGAGTCTGACTGCTTTCAAAAGGTCCAGTGATCATACAAGCGTATCAGTCACTCTCATACTTTCTCATGGTTCTATTGACAATGAGAAGCAACAACACAACACTACTGCTTGGACATGTTTGCTGGATCACATCATGGATGATGGATGATGGATGGATGGATGGATGGATGGATGATGGATGTAATATACAGACATGACTTATGTTCACTCTGGAGGTGAGGGGGGAACTCCTGTTCTCACTTTCATTGTCACTTTAATTTGAAAAAAACATATATTCTATTTTCACCAAGATGTTAGTGAGTTAGTTTTACCAGTAAATGGCTGCTCCATCCTCACTTCTCCTATAACCAGGCCCAAACACACACACACACACACACACACACACACACACAAACACACACACACACACACACACACACACACAACAGCCGGGCCTCCTGTGGGTCGTTTGGAGGGTCATAATTTATTTACACATGTTATAGATAATATCAAAGTAAGTGATGTATTAGTCAATGATATCAGTGATTTCATGTCTGTTTGTTTTAGTTTTTTTACTATTTACAATAAAAACCACAGAAACATTAAAACAGACAACAGATAGATGTCAACACAAATGAGTCAAAACAGAGCAGTCCCTGGAAAAACTAGTTATTGAGGTACAATCAGATGACTGGGAACTCATTTATAAATACGAGAAAAAGTGAAATATAAAGATGTTTAATGGATGACAAAGGGCTTAAAAAATGCATCCAAGGAGAAGAATACATGACATAGAGAATCCAATAAATGATGAACGAAGGAGATGGAAAATAAATCCAAGAAATGTAAAACAAAGTTCACTCATATGATGAGAAAATGTTAGAAGAATTCTTTTAAGAAAGTACCAGAAAACAATAAAGACCATGTCAGCAGTACATGGAAGGTTCTACATAGTATCATTCAACAGGCTTCCAGTAAGGATACCGTTATTGAAAACAGACACACTTCACAAACTACAGACCCACAATTCTCCCAAATCCTAGAAAAACTCTTCAACGACATACTAGATACATTCAGAGAAATGAAATCTAATTCATTAAATCTAGGTCAAACAAAAATCATGATATTTGGAAAATATGAAATAAATAAACAGGTAAAGGTTCAAGTAGAGAGTGTAAATAGAGAAAAGGTGATTGAAGACAAATTTCTAGAAAAATGTAAGGATGAGTACGAGCACATTACAACTCTACAAAGCTGATTTCCTTTGATCTGAGCGTCTCCATGGCTCCAGTGCTGATCTCCTATCAGATCAAAGGAGATCAGGGCCTTTTGCCATGGAGATGCTCAGATCCAAGATTTCCTCCGGCTTTGATCTCCGTTGATCTCCATCCGGTGCCTCTCCCATCCACTTTGTGATGAAAGGCTCATTATTGTTCTTTTTCACAACCTTGGTGATGACGTCATCATTAGATTCAGGTATGATGAAGCAGGCAGAGAACTAAAACATGCAGGACACCAGCACTCTCTGACCCAGTTTGGACACCCTGTCGTAGACCATCAAGAGACAGCTTAGTTTTATCCTACTGATGACGTGTTGCTGCAATAGTCATCTTGCTCAGTTTCAAGTTTTTTCCCACAGACATCAGAGCACTCTGTAACAGGATTTGACAGATAGTGACGGGGCGCGGCCAGCAGGGGCCAGCAGCGAGGCTGACTTGCTCTTTGACCGTGTGACTGTGGTGACCAAATCCAGGGGGCGTATTACATTGGTTATTGATGTAGCTTAAAGAGGTGGAACAGATTAAACATTCAGATGAAACAATCAGCAAATAAAAGTCAAATGAAGAAAACGTACAAGGGCTTATTAGTCAATGATATCAGTGATTTCATGTCTGTTTGTTTTTTTACTATTTCCAATAAAAACCACAGAAAGATTAAAAGAGACAACAGATGGATATCATTACAAATGAGTCAGAAGAGAGGAATCCCTGGATAAACTAGTTATTGAGGTACAATCGGATGACTGGGAACTCATTTATAAAGGAAAAGACGCCCTGTCACTATGAGTGTACAATCAAACAATACAAGAGAAAGTGAAATATGGATCTGGACTCTGGGAGCAGTGGGCGGAGCTGAGGTTGCACCGTGAGAGAGAGCGAGAGAGAGAGAGAGAGAGAGAGAGAGCGAGAGAGAGAGTGGACAAAGATAGAGACTGAGACTGAGACTGAGTTTTACACTCGGACTTGGACTTGGAGTGGAGTGGATTAGTCTGGAGGCCCAGGCACATGACCACCTCAGCTTCCACTCAGAGCCCAGACCAGCTGTTCAGATTTGGACACTTGGAGCTGAGAAGGGGGAGGCTCCATGATTCCTCTTCATGCAGAGGTTTTATTTCCCTTTGCCACTGAAGGCAACACACTCACTAGCCACCAGTCCACAGATGAAAACACAAAATCATATGTGTACACAGAAAGTCCAGTTAAGATGGAGACGGGTTGTGAATGACACAGATGCTACTGGTACAGTATGAGAGTCTGACTGCTTTCAAAAGGTCCAGTGATCATACAAGCGTATCAGTCACTCTCATACTTTCTCATGGTTCTATTGACAATGAGAAGCAACAACACAACACTACTGCTTGGACATGTTTGCTGGATCACATCATGGATGATGGATGATGGATGGATGGATGGATGGATGGATGATGGATGTAATATACAGACATGACTTATGTTCACTCTGGAGGTGAGGGGGGAACTCCTGTTCTCACTTTCATTGTCACTTTAATTTGAAAAAAACATATATTCTATTTTCACCAAGATGTTAGTGAGTTAGTTTTACCAGTAAATGGCTGCTCCATCCTCACTTCTCCTATAACCAGGCCCAAACACACACACACACACACACACACACACACACACAAACACACACACACACACACACACACACACACACAACAGCCGGGCCTCCTGTGGGTCGTTTGGAGGGTCATAATTTATTTACACATGTTATAGATAATATCAAAGTAAGTGATGTATTAGTCAATGATATCAGTGATTTCATGTCTGTTTGTTTTAGTTTTTTTACTATTTACAATAAAAACCACAGAAACATTAAAACAGACAACAGATAGATGTCAACACAAATGAGTCAAAACAGAGCAGTCCCTGGAAAAACTAGTTATTGAGGTACAATCAGATGACTGGGAACTCATTTATAAATACGAGAAAAAGTGAAATATAAAGATGTTTAATGGATGACAAAGGGCTTAAAAAATGCATCCAAGGAGAAGAATACATGACATAGAGAATCCAATAAATGATGAACGAAGGAGATGGAAAATAAATCCAAGAAATGTAAAACAAAGTTCACTCATATGATGAGAAAATGTTAGAAGAATTCTTTTAAGAAAGTACCAGAAAACAATAAAGACCATGTCAGCAGTACATGGAAGGTTCTACATAGTATCATTCAACAGGCTTCCAGTAAGGATACCGTTATTGAAAACAGACACACTTCACAAACTACAGACCCACAATTCTCCCAAATCCTAGAAAAACTCTTCAACGACATACTAGATACATTCAGAGAAATGAAATCTAATTCATTAAATCTAGGTCAAACAAAAATCATGATATTTGGAAAATATGAAATAAATAAACAGGTAAAGGTTCAAGTAGAGAGTGTAAATAGAGAAAAGGTGATTGAAGACAAATTTCTAGAAAAATGTAAGGATGAGTACGAGCACATTACAACTCTACAAAGCTGATTTCCTTTGATCTGAGCGTCTCCATGGCTCCAGTGCTGATCTCCTATCAGATCAAAGGAGATCAGGGCCTTTTGCCATGGAGATGCTCAGATCCAAGATTTCCTCCGGCTTTGATCTCCGTTGATCTCCATCCGGTGCCTCTCCCATCCACTTTGTGATGAAAGGCTCATTATTGTTCTTTTTCACAACCTTGGTGATGACGTCATCATTAGATTCAGGTATGATGAAGCAGGCAGAGAACTAAAACATGCAGGACACCAGCACTCTCTGACCCAGTTTGGACACCCTGTCGTAGACCATCAAGAGACAGCTTAGTTTTATCCTACTGATGACGTGTTGCTGCAATAGTCATCTTGCTCAGTTTCAAGTTTTTTCCCACAGACATCAGAGCACTCTGTAACAGGATTTGACAGATAGTGACGGGGCGCGGCCAGCAGGGGCCAGCAGCGAGGCTGACTTGCTCTTTGACCGTGTGACTGTGGTGACCAAATCCAGGGGGCGTATTACATTGGTTATTGATGTAGCTTAAAGAGGTGGAACAGATTAAACATTCAGATGAAACAATCAGCAAATAAAAGTCAAATGAAGAAAACGTACAAGGGCTTATTAGTCAATGATATCAGTGATTTCATGTCTGTTTGTTTTTTTACTATTTCCAATAAAAACCACAGAAAGATTAAAAGAGACAACAGATGGATATCATTACAAATGAGTCAGAAGAGAGGAATCCCTGGATAAACTAGTTATTGAGGTACAATCGGATGACTGGGAACTCATTTATAAAGGAAAAGACGCCCTGTCACTATGAGTGTACAATCAAACAATACAAGAGAAAGTGAAATATGGATCTGGACTCTGGGAGCAGTGGGCGGAGCTGAGGTTGCACCGTGAGAGAGAGCGAGAGAGAGAGAGAGAGAGAGAGAGAGCGAGAGAGAGAGTGGACAAAGATAGAGACTGAGACTGAGACTGAGTTTTACACTCGGACTTGGACTTGGAGTGGAGTGGATTAGTCTGGAGGCCCAGGCACATGACCACCTCAGCTTCCACTCAGAGCCCAGACCAGCTGTTCAGATTTGGACACTTGGAGCTGAGAAGGGGGAGGCTCCATGATTCCTCTTCATGCAGAGGTTTTATTTCCCTTTGCCACTGAAGGCAACACACTCACTAGCCACCAGTCCACAGATGAAAACACAAAATCATATGTGTACACAGAAAGTCCAGTTAAGATGGAGACGGGTTGTGAATGACACAGATGCTACTGGTACAGTATGAGAGTCTGACTGCTTTCAAAAGGTCCAGTGATCATACAAGCGTATCAGTCACTCTCATACTTTCTCATGGTTCTATTGACAATGAGAAGCAACAACACAACACTACTGCTTGGACATGTTTGCTGGATCACATCATGGATGATGGATGATGGATGGATGGATGGATGGATGGATGATGGATGTAATATACAGACATGACTTATGTTCACTCTGGAGGTGAGGGGGGAACTCCTGTTCTCACTTTCATTGTCACTTTAATTTGAAAAAAACATATATTCTATTTTCACCAAGATGTTAGTGAGTTAGTTTTACCAGTAAATGGCTGCTCCATCCTCACTTCTCCTATAACCAGGCCCAAACACACACACACACACACACACACACACACACACACACAAACACACACACACACACACACACACACACACAACAGCCGGGCCTCCTGTGGGTCGTTTGGAGGGTCATAATTTATTTACACATGTTATAGATAATATCAAAGTAAGTGATGTATTAGTCAATGATATCAGTGATTTCATGTCTGTTTGTTTTAGTTTTTTTACTATTTACAATAAAAACCACAGAAACATTAAAACAGACAACAGATAGATGTCAACACAAATGAGTCAAAACAGAGCAGTCCCTGGAAAAACTAGTTATTGAGGTACAATCAGATGACTGGGAACTCATTTATAAATACGAGAAAAAGTGAAATATAAAGATGTTTAATGGATGACAAAGGGCTTAAAAAATGCATCCAAGGAGAAGAATACATGACATAGAGAATCCAATAAATGATGAACGAAGGAGATGGAAAATAAATCCAAGAAATGTAAAACAAAGTTCACTCATATGATGAGAAAATGTTAGAAGAATTCTTTTAAGAAAGTACCAGAAAACAATAAAGACCATGTCAGCAGTACATGGAAGGTTCTACATAGTATCATTCAACAGGCTTCCAGTAAGGATACCGTTATTGAAAACAGACACACTTCACAAACTACAGACCCACAATTCTCCCAAATCCTAGAAAAACTCTTCAACGACATACTAGATACATTCAGAGAAATGAAATCTAATTCATTAAATCTAGGTCAAACAAAAATCATGATATTTGGAAAATATGAAATAAATAAACAGGTAAAGGTTCAAGTAGAGAGTGTAAATAGAGAAAAGGTGATTGAAGACAAATTTCTAGAAAAATGTAAGGATGAGTACGAGCACATTACAACTCTACAAAGCTGATTTCCTTTGATCTGAGCGTCTCCATGGCTCCAGTGCTGATCTCCTATCAGATCAAAGGAGATCAGGGCCTTTTGCCATGGAGATGCTCAGATCCAAGATTTCCTCCGGCTTTGATCTCCGTTGATCTCCATCCGGTGCCTCTCCCATCCACTTTGTGATGAAAGGCTCATTATTGTTCTTTTTCACAACCTTGGTGATGACGTCATCATTAGATTCAGGTATGATGAAGCAGGCAGAGAACTAAAACATGCAGGACACCAGCACTCTCTGACCCAGTTTGGACACCCTGTCGTAGACCATCAAGAGACAGCTTAGTTTTATCCTACTGATGACGTGTTGCTGCAATAGTCATCTTGCTCAGTTTCAAGTTTTTTCCCACAGACATCAGAGCACTCTGTAACAGGATTTGACAGATAGTGACGGGGCGCGGCCAGCAGGGGCCAGCAGCGAGGCTGACTTGCTCTTTGACCGTGTGACTGTGGTGACCAAATCCAGGGGGCGTATTACATTGGTTATTGATGTAGCTTAAAGAGGTGGAACAGATTAAACATTCAGATGAAACAATCAGCAAATAAAAGTCAAATGAAGAAAACGTACAAGGGCTTATTAGTCAATGATATCAGTGATTTCATGTCTGTTTGTTTTTTTACTATTTCCAATAAAAACCACAGAAAGATTAAAAGAGACAACAGATGGATATCATTACAAATGAGTCAGAAGAGAGGAATCCCTGGATAAACTAGTTATTGAGGTACAATCGGATGACTGGGAACTCATTTATAAAGGAAAAGACGCCCTGTCACTATGAGTGTACAATCAAACAATACAAGAGAAAGTGAAATATGGATCTGGACTCTGGGAGCAGTGGGCGGAGCTGAGGTTGCACCGTGAGAGAGAGCGAGAGAGAGAGAGAGAGAGAGAGAGAGCGAGAGAGAGAGTGGACAAAGATAGAGACTGAGACTGAGACTGAGTTTTACACTCGGACTTGGACTTGGAGTGGAGTGGATTAGTCTGGAGGCCCAGGCACATGACCACCTCAGCTTCCACTCAGAGCCCAGACCAGCTGTTCAGATTTGGACACTTGGAGCTGAGAAGGGGGAGGCTCCATGATTCCTCTTCATGCAGAGGTTTTATTTCCCTTTGCCACTGAAGGCAACACACTCACTAGCCACCAGTCCACAGATGAAAACACAAAATCATATGTGTACACAGAAAGTCCAGTTAAGATGGAGACGGGTTGTGAATGACACAGATGCTACTGGTACAGTATGAGAGTCTGACTGCTTTCAAAAGGTCCAGTGATCATACAAGCGTATCAGTCACTCTCATACTTTCTCATGGTTCTATTGACAATGAGAAGCAACAACACAACACTACTGCTTGGACATGTTTGCTGGATCACATCATGGATGATGGATGATGGATGGATGGATGGATGGATGGATGGATGGATGGATGGATGGATGATGGATGTAATATACAGACATGACTTATGTTCACTCTGGAGGTGAGGGGGGAACTCCTGTTCTCACTTTCATTGTCACTTTAATTTGAAAAAAACATATATTCTATTTTCACCAAGATGTTAGTGAGTTAGTTTTACCAGTAAATGGCTGCTCCATCCTCACTTCTCCTATAACCAGGCCCAAACACACACACACCCCCCCCCCCCACACACACACACACACACACACACACACACACACACACACACAACAGCCGGGCCTCCTGGGGGTCGTTTGGAGGGTCATAATTTATTTACACATGTTATAGATAATATCAAAGTAAGTGATGTATTAGTCAATGATATCAGTGATTTCATGTCTGTTTGTTTTAGTTTTTTTACTATTTACAATAAAAAACACAGAAACATTAAAACAGACAACAGATAGATGTCAACACAAATGAGTCAAAACAGAGCAGTCCCTGGAAAAACTAGTTATTGAGGTACAATCAGATGACTGGGAACTCATTTATAAATACGAGAAAAAGTGAAATATAAAGATGTTTAATGGATGACAAAGGGCTTAAAAAATGCATCCAAGGAGAAGAATACATGACATAGAGAATCCAATAAATGATGAACGAAGGAGATGGAAAATAAATCCAAGAAATGTAAAACAAAGTTCACTCATATGATGAGAAAATGTTAGAAGAATTCTTTTAAGAAAGTACCAGAAAACAATAAAGACCATGTCAGCAGTACATAGAAGGTTCTACATAGTATCATTCAACAGGCTTCCAGTAAGGATACCGTTATTGAAAACAGACACACTTCACAAACTACAGACCCACAATTCTCCCAAATCCTAGAAAAACTCTTCAACGACATACTAGATACATTCAGAGAAATGAAATCTAATTCATTAAATCTAGGTCAAACAAAAATCATGATATTTGGAAAATATGAAATAAATAAACAGGTAAAGGTTCAAGTAGAGAGTGTAAATAGAGAAAAGGTGATTGAAGACAAATTTCTAGAAAAATGTAAGGATGAGTACGAGCACATTACAACTCTACAAAGCTGATTTCCTTTGATCTGAGCGTCTCCATGGCTCCAGTGCTGATCTCCTATCAGATCAAAGGAGATCAGGGCCTTTTGCCATGGAGATGCTCAGATCCAAGATTTCCTCCGGCTTTGATCTCCGTTGATCTCCATCCGGTGCCTCTCCCATCCACTTTGTGATGAAAGGCTCATTATTGTTCTTTTTCACAACCTTGGTGATGACGTCATCATTAGATTCAGGTATGATGAAGCAGGCAGAGAACTAAAACATGCAGGACACCAGCACTCTCTGACCCAGTTTGGACACCCTGTCGTAGACCATCAAGAGACAGCTTAGTTTTATCCTACTGATGACGTGTTGCTGCAATAGTCATCTTGCTCAGTTTCAAGTTTTTTCCCACAGACATCAGAGCACTCTGTAACAGGATTTGACAGATAGTGACGGGGCGCGGCCAGCAGGGGCCAGCAGCGAGGCTGACTTGCTCTTTGACCGTGTGACTGTGGTGACCAAATCCAGGGGGCGTATTACATTGGTTATTGATGTAGCTTAAAGAGGTGGAACAGATTAAACATTCAGATGAAACAATCAGCAAATAAAAGTCAAATGAAGAAAACGTACAAGGGCTTATTAGTCAATGATATCAGTGATTTCATGTCTGTTTGTTTTTTTACTATTTCCAATAAAAACCACAGAAAGATTAAAAGAGACAACAGATGGATATCATTACAAATGAGTCAGAAGAGAGGAATCCCTGGATAAACTAGTTATTGAGGTACAATCGGATGACTGGGAACTCATTTATAAAGGAAAAGACGCCCTGTCACTATGAGTGTACAATCAAACAATACAAGAGAAAGTGAAATATGGATCTGGACTCTGGGAGCAGTGGGCGGAGCTGAGGTTGCACCGTGAGAGAGAGCGAGAGAGAGAGAGAGAGAGAGAGAGAGCGAGAGAGAGAGTGGACAAAGATAGAGACTGAGACTGAGACTGAGTTTTACACTCGGACTTGGACTTGGAGTGGAGTGGATTAGTCTGGAGGCCCAGGCACATGACCACCTCAGCTTCCACTCAGAGCCCAGACCAGCTGTTCAGATTTGGACACTTGGAGCTGAGAAGGGGGAGGCTCCATGATTCCTCTTCATGCAGAGGTTTTATTTCCCTTTGCCACTGAAGGCAACACACTCACTAGCCACCAGTCCACAGATGAAAACACAAAATCATATGTGTACACAGAAAGTCCAGTTAAGATGGAGACGGGTTGTGAATGACACAGATGCTACTGGTACAGTATGAGAGTCTGACTGCTTTCAAAAGGTCCAGTGATCATACAAGCGTATCAGTCACTCTCATACTTTCTCATGGTTCTATTGACAATGAGAAGCAACAACACAACACTACTGCTTGGACATGTTTGCTGGATCACATCATGGATGATGGATGATGGATGGATGGATGGATGGATGGATGATGGATGTAATATACAGACATGACTTATGTTCACTCTGGAGGTGAGGGGGGAACTCCTGTTCTCACTTTCATTGTCACTTTAATTTGAAAAAAACATATATTCTATTTTCACCAAGATGTTAGTGAGTTAGTTTTACCAGTAAATGGCTGCTCCATCCTCACTTCTCCTATAACCAGGCCCAAACACACACACACACACACACACACACACACACACAAACACACACACACACACACACACACACACACAACAGCCGGGCCTCCTGTGGGTCGTTTGGAGGGTCATAATTTATTTACACATGTTATAGATAATATCAAAGTAAGTGATGTATTAGTCAATGATATCAGTGATTTCATGTCTGTTTGTTTTAGTTTTTTTACTATTTACAATAAAAACCACAGAAACATTAAAACAGACAACAGATAGATGTCAACACAAATGAGTCAAAACAGAGCAGTCCCTGGAAAAACTAGTTATTGAGGTACAATCAGATGACTGGGAACTCATTTATAAATACGAGAAAAAGTGAAATATAAAGATGTTTAATGGATGACAAAGGGCTTAAAAAATGCATCCAAGGAGAAGAATACATGACATAGAGAATCCAATAAATGATGAACGAAGGAGATGGAAAATAAATCCAAGAAATGTAAAACAAAGTTCACTCATATGATGAGAAAATGTTAGAAGAATTCTTTTAAGAAAGTACCAGAAAACAATAAAGACCATGTCAGCAGTACATGGAAGGTTCTACATAGTATCATTCAACAGGCTTCCAGTAAGGATACCGTTATTGAAAACAGACACACTTCACAAACTACAGACCCACAATTCTCCCAAATCCTAGAAAAACTCTTCAACGACATACTAGATACATTCAGAGAAATGAAATCTAATTCATTAAATCTAGGTCAAACAAAAATCATGATATTTGGAAAATATGAAATAAATAAACAGGTAAAGGTTCAAGTAGAGAGTGTAAATAGAGAAAAGGTGATTGAAGACAAATTTCTAGAAAAATGTAAGGATGAGTACGAGCACATTACAACTCTACAAAGCTGATTTCCTTTGATCTGAGCGTCTCCATGGCTCCAGTGCTGATCTCCTATCAGATCAAAGGAGATCAGGGCCTTTTGCCATGGAGATGCTCAGATCCAAGATTTCCTCCGGCTTTGATCTCCGTTGATCTCCATCCGGTGCCTCTCCCATCCACTTTGTGATGAAAGGCTCATTATTGTTCTTTTTCACAACCTTGGTGATGACGTCATCATTAGATTCAGGTATGATGAAGCAGGCAGAGAACTAAAACATGCAGGACACCAGCACTCTCTGACCCAGTTTGGACACCCTGTCGTAGACCATCAAGAGACAGCTTAGTTTTATCCTACTGATGACGTGTTGCTGCAATAGTCATCTTGCTCAGTTTCAAGTTTTTTCCCACAGACATCAGAGCACTCTGTAACAGGATTTGACAGATAGTGACGGGGCGCGGCCAGCAGGGGCCAGCAGCGAGGCTGACTTGCTCTTTGACCGTGTGACTGTGGTGACCAAATCCAGGGGGCGTATTACATTGGTTATTGATGTAGCTTAAAGAGGTGGAACAGATTAAACATTCAGATGAAACAATCAGCAAATAAAAGTCAAATGAAGAAAACGTACAAGGGCTTATTAGTCAATGATATCAGTGATTTCATGTCTGTTTGTTTTTTTACTATTTCCAATAAAAACCACAGAAAGATTAAAAGAGACAACAGATGGATATCATTACAAATGAGTCAGAAGAGAGGAATCCCTGGATAAACTAGTTATTGAGGTACAATCGGATGACTGGGAACTCATTTATAAAGGAAAAGACGCCCTGTCACTATGAGTGTACAATCAAACAATACAAGAGAAAGTGAAATATGGATCTGGACTCTGGGAGCAGTGGGCGGAGCTGAGGTTGCACCGTGAGAGAGAGCGAGAGAGAGAGAGAGAGAGAGAGAGAGCGAGAGAGAGAGTGGACAAAGATAGAGACTGAGACTGAGACTGAGTTTTACACTCGGACTCGGACTTGGAGTGGAGTGGATTAGTCTGGAGGCCCAGGCACATGACCACCTCAGCTTCCACTCAGAGCCCAGACCAGCTGTTCAGATTTGGACACTTGGAGCTGAGAAGGGGGAGGCTCCATGATTCCTCTTCATGCAGAGGTTTTATTTCCCTTTGCCACTGAAGGCAACACACTCACTAGCCACCAGTCCACAGATGAAAACACAAAATCATATGTGTACACAGAAAGTCCAGTTAAGATGGAGACGGGTTGTGAATGACACAGATGCTACTGGTACAGTATGAGAGTCTGACTGCTTTCAAAAGGTCCAGTGATCATACAAGCGTATCAGTCACTCTCATACTTTCTCATGGTTCTATTGACAATGAGAAGCAACAACACAACACTACTGCTTGGACATGTTTGCTGGATCACATCATGGATGATGGATGATGGATGGATGGATGGATGGATGGATGATGGATGTAATATACAGACATGACTTATGTTCACTCTGGAGGTGAGGGGGGAACTCCTGTTCTCACTTTCATTGTCACTTTAATTTGAAAAAAACATATATTCTATTTTCACCAAGATGTTAGTGAGTTAGTTTTACCAGTAAATGGCTGCTCCATCCTCACTTCTCCTATAACCAGGCCCAAACACACACACACACACACACACACACACACACACAAACACACACACACACACACACACACACACACACACAACAGCCGGGCCTCCTGTGGGTCGTTTGGAGGGTCATAATTTATTTACACATGTTATAGATAATATCAAAGTAAGTGATGTATTAGTCAATGATATCAGTGATTTCATGTCTGTTTGTTTTAGTTTTTTTACTATTTACAATAAAAACCACAGAAACATTAAAACAGACAACAGATAGATGTCAACACAAATGAGTCAAAACAGAGCAGTCCCTGGAAAAACTAGTTATTGAGGTACAATCAGATGACTGGGAACTCATTTATAAATACGAGAAAAAGTGAAATATAAAGATGTTTAATGGATGACAAAGGGCTTAAAAAATGCATCCAAGGAGAAGAATACATGACATAGAGAATCCAATAAATGATGAACGAAGGAGATGGAAAATAAATCCAAGAAATGTAAAACAAAGTTCACTCATATGATGAGAAAATGTTAGAAGAATTCTTTTAAGAAAGTACCAGAAAACAATAAAGACCATGTCAGCAGTACATGGAAGGTTCTACATAGTATCATTCAACAGGCTTCCAGTAAGGATACCGTTATTGAAAACAGACACACTTCACAAACTACAGACCCACAATTCTCCCAAATCCTAGAAAAACTCTTCAACGACATACTAGATACATTCAGAGAAATGAAATCTAATTCATTAAATCTAGGTCAAACAAAAATCATGATATTTGGAAAATATGAAATAAATAAACAGGTAAAGGTTCAAGTAGAGAGTGTAAATAGAGAAAAGGTGATTGAAGACAAATTTCTAGAAAAATGTAAGGATGAGTACGAGCACATTACAACTCTACAAAGCTGATTTCCTTTGATCTGAGCGTCTCCATGGCTCCAGTGCTGATCTCCTATCAGATCAAAGGAGATCAGGGCCTTTTGCCATGGAGATGCTCAGATCCAAGATTTCCTCCGGCTTTGATCTCCGTTGATCTCCATCCGGTGCCTCTCCCATCCACTTTGTGATGAAAGGCTCATTATTGTTCTTTTTCACAACCTTGGTGATGACGTCATCATTAGATTCAGGTATGATGAAGCAGGCAGAGAACTAAAACATGCAGGACACCAGCACTCTCTGACCCAGTTTGGACACCCTGTCGTAGACCATCAAGAGACAGCTTAGTTTTATCCTACTGATGACGTGTTGCTGCAATAGTCATCTTGCTCAGTTTCAAGTTTTTTCCCACAGACATCAGAGCACTCTGTAACAGGATTTGACAGATAGTGACGGGGCGCGGCCAGCAGGGGCCAGCAGCGAGGCTGACTTGCTCTTTGACCGTGTGACTGTGGTGACCAAATCCAGGGGGCGTATTACATTGGTTATTGATGTAGCTTAAAGAGGTGGAACAGATTAAACATTCAGATGAAACAATCAGCAAATAAAAGTCAAATGAAGAAAACGTACAAGGGCTTATTAGTCAATGATATCAGTGATTTCATGTCTGTTTGTTTTTTTACTATTTCCAATAAAAACCACAGAAAGATTAAAAGAGACAACAGATGGATATCATTACAAATGAGTCAGAAGAGAGGAATCCCTGGATAAACTAGTTATTGAGGTACAATCGGATGACTGGGAACTCATTTATAAAGGAAAAGACGCCCTGTCACTATGAGTGTACAATCAAACAATACAAGAGAAAGTGAAATATGGATCTGGACTCTGGGAGCAGTGGGCGGAGCTGAGGTTGCACCGTGAGAGAGAGCGAGAGAGAGAGAGAGAGAGAGAGAGAGCGAGAGAGAGAGTGGACAAAGATAGAGACTGAGACTGAGACTGAGTTTTACACTCGGACTTGGACTTGGAGTGGAGTGGATTAGTCTGGAGGCCCAGGCACATGACCACCTCAGCTTCCACTCAGAGCCCAGACCAGCTGTTCAGATTTGGACACTTGGAGCTGAGAAGGGGGAGGCTCCATGATTCCTCTTCATGCAGAGGTTTTATTTCCCTTTGCCACTGAAGGCAACACACTCACTAGCCACCAGTCCACAGATGAAAACACAAAATCATATGTGTACACAGAAAGTCCAGTTAAGATGGAGACGGGTTGTGAATGACACAGATGCTACTGGTACAGTATGAGAGTCTGACTGCTTTCAAAAGGTCCAGTGATCATACAAGCGTATCAGTCACTCTCATACTTTCTCATGGTTCTATTGACAATGAGAAGCAACAACACAACACTACTGCTTGGACATGTTTGCTGGATCACATCATGGATGATGGATGATGGATGGATGGATGGATGGATGATGGATGTAATATACAGACATGACTTATGTTCACTCTGGAGGTGAGGGGGGAACTCCTGTTCTCACTTTCATTGTCACTTTAATTTGAAAAAAACATATATTCTATTTTCACCAAGATGTTAGTGAGTTAGTTTTACCAGTAAATGGCTGCTCCATCCTCACTTCTCCTATAACCAGGCCCAAACACCCCCCCCCCCCCACACACACACACACACACACACACACAACAGCCGGGCCTCCTGGGGGTCGTTTGGAGGGTCATAATTTATTTACACATGTTATAGATAATATCAAAGTAAGTGATGTATTAGTCAATGATATCAGTGATTTCATGTCTGTTTGTTTTAGTTTTTTTACTATTTACAATAAAAACCACAGAAACATTAAAACAGACAACAGATAGATGTCAACACAAATGAGTCAAAACAAAGCAGTCCCTGGAAAAACTAGTTATTGAGGTACAATCAGATGACTGGGAACTCATTTATAAATACGAGAAAAAGTGAAATATAAAGATGTTTAATGGATGACAAAGGGCTTAAAAAATGCATCCAAGGAGAAGAATACATGACATAGAGAATCCAATAAATGATGAACGAAGGAGATGGAAAATAAATCCAAGAAATGTAAAACAAAGTTCACTCATATGATGAGAAAATGTTAGAAGAATTCTTTTAAGAAAGTACCAGAAAACAATAAAGACCATGTCAGCAGTACATGGAAGGTTCTACATAGTATCATTCAACAGGCTTCCAGTAAGGATACCGTTATTGAAAACAGACACACTTCACAAACTACAGACCCACAATTCTCCCAAATCCTAGAAAAACTCTTCAACGACATACTAGATACATTCAGAGAAATGAAATCTAATTCATTAAATCTAGGTCAAACAAAAATCATGATATTTGGAAAATATGAAATAAATAAACAGGTAAAGGTTCAAGTAGAGAGTGTAAATAGAGAAAAGGTGATTGAAGACAAATTTCTAGAAAAATGTAAGGATGAGTACGAGCACATTACAACTCTACAAAGCTGATTTCCTTTGATCTGAGCGTCTCCATGGCTCCAGTGCTGATCTCCTATCAGATCAAAGGAGATCAGGGCCTTTTGCCATGGAGATGCTCAGATCCAAGATTTCCTCCGGCTTTGATCTCCGTTGATCTCCATCCGGTGCCTCTCCCATCCACTTTGTGATGAAAGGCTCATTATTGTTCTTTTTCACAACCTTGGTGATGACGTCATCATTAGATTCAGGTATGATGAAGCAGGCAGAGAACTAAAACATGCAGGACACCAGCACTCTCTGACCCAGTTTGGACACCCTGTCGTAGACCATCAAGAGACAGCTTAGTTTTATCCTACTGATGACGTGTAGCTGCAATAGTCATCTTGCTCAGTTTCAAGTTTTTTCCCACAGACATCAGAGCACTCTGTAACAGGATTTGACAGATAGTGACGGGGCGCGGCCAGCAGGGGCCAGCAGCGAGGCTGACTTGCTCTTTGACCGTGTGACTGTGGTGACCAAATCCAGGGGGCGTATTACATTGGTTATTGATGTAGCTTAAAGAGGTGGAACAGATTAAACATTCAGATGAAACAATCAGCAAATAAAAGTCAAATGAAGAAAACGTACAAGGGCTTATTAGTCAATGATATCAGTGATTTCATGTCTGTTTGTTTTTTTACTATTTCCAATAAAAACCACAGAAAGATTAAAAGAGACAACAGATGGATATCATTACAAATGAGTCAGAAGAGAGGAATCCCTGGATAAACTAGTTATTGAGGTACAATCGGATGACTGGGAACTCATTTATAAAGGAAAAGACGCCCTGTCACTATGACTGTACAATCAAACAATACAAGAGAAAGTGAAATATGGATCTGGACTCTGGGAGCAGTGGGCGGAGCTGAGGTTGCACCGTGAGAGAGAGCGAGAGAGAGAGAGAGAGAGAGAGAGAGCGAGAGAGAGAGTGGACAAAGATAGAGACTGAGACTGAGACTGAGTTTTACACTCGGACTTGGACTTGGAGTGGAGTGGATTAGTCTGGAGGCCCAGGCACATGACCACCTCAGCTTCCACTCAGAGCCCAGACCAGCTGTTCAGATTTGGACACTTGGAGCTGAGAAGGGGGAGGCTCCATGATTCCTCTTCATGCAGAGGTTTTATTTCCCTTTGCCACTGAAGGCAACACACTCACTAGCCACCAGTCCACAGATGAAAACACAAAATCATATGTGTACACAGAAAGTCCAGTTAAGATGGAGACGGGTTGTGAATGACACAGATGCTACTGGTACAGTATGAGAGTCTGACTGCTTTCAAAAGGTCCAGTGATCATACAAGCGTATCAGTCACTCTCATACTTTCTCATGGTTCTATTGACAATGAGAAGCAACAACACAACACTACTGCTTGGACATGTTTGCTGGATCACATCATGGATGATGGATGATGGATGGATGGATGGATGGATGGATGATGGATGTAATATACAGACATGACTTATGTTCACTCTGGAGGTGAGGGGGGAACTCCTGTTCTCACTTTCATTGTCACTTTAATTTGAAAAAAACATATATTCTATTTTCACCAAGATGTTAGTGAGTTAGTTTTACCAGTAAATGGCTGCTCCATCCTCACTTCTCCTATAACCAGGCCCAAACACACACACACACACACACACACACACACACACAAACACACACACACACACACACACACACACACAACAGCCGGGCCTCCTGTGGGTCGTTTGGAGGGTCATAATTTATTTACACATGTTATAGATAATATCAAAGTAAGTGATGTATTAGTCAATGATATCAGTGATTTCATGTCTGTTTGTTTTAGTTTTTTTACTATTTACAATAAAAACCACAGAAACATTAAAACAGACAACAGATAGATGTCAACACAAATGAGTCAAAACAGAGCAGTCCCTGGAAAAACTAGTTATTGAGGTACAATCAGATGACTGGGAACTCATTTATAAATACGAGAAAAAGTGAAATATAAAGATGTTTAATGGATGACAAAGGGCTTAAAAAATGCATCCAAGGAGAAGAATACATGACATAGAGAATCCAATAAATGATGAACGAAGGAGATGGAAAATAAATCCAAGAAATGTAAAACAAAGTTCACTCATATGATGAGAAAATGTTAGAAGAATTCTTTTAAGAAAGTACCAGAAAACAATAAAGACCATGTCAGCAGTACATGGAAGGTTCTACATAGTATCATTCAACAGGCTTCCAGTAAGGATACCGTTATTGAAAACAGACACACTTCACAAACTACAGACCCACAATTCTCCCAAATCCTAGAAAAACTCTTCAACGACATACTAGATACATTCAGAGAAATGAAATCTAATTCATTAAATCTAGGTCAAACAAAAATCATGATATTTGGAAAATATGAAATAAATAAACAGGTAAAGGTTCAAGTAGAGAGTGTAAATAGAGAAAAGGTGATTGAAGACAAATTTCTAGAAAAATGTAAGGATGAGTACGAGCACATTACAACTCTACAAAGCTGATTTCCTTTGATCTGAGCGTCTCCATGGCTCCAGTGCTGATCTCCTATCAGATCAAAGGAGATCAGGGCCTTTTGCCATGGAGATGCTCAGATCCAAGATTTCCTCCGGCTTTGATCTCCGTTGATCTCCATCCGGTGCCTCTCCCATCCACTTTGTGATGAAAGGCTCATTATTGTTCTTTTTCACAACCTTGGTGATGACGTCATCATTAGATTCAGGTATGATGAAGCAGGCAGAGAACTAAAACATGCAGGACACCAGCACTCTCTGACCCAGTTTGGACACCCTGTCGTAGACCATCAAGAGACAGCTTAGTTTTATCCTACTGATGACGTGTTGCTGCAATAGTCATCTTGCTCAGTTTCAAGTTTTTTCCCACAGACATCAGAGCACTCTGTAACAGGATTTGACAGATAGTGACGGGGCGCGGCCAGCAGGGGCCAGCAGCGAGGCTGACTTGCTCTTTGACCGTGTGACTGTGGTGACCAAATCCAGGGGGCGTATTACATTGGTTATTGATGTAGCTTAAAGAGGTGGAACAGATTAAACATTCAGATGAAACAATCAGCAAATAAAAGTCAAATGAAGAAAACGTACAAGGGCTTATTAGTCAATGATATCAGTGATTTCATGTCTGTTTGTTTTTTTACTATTTCCAATAAAAACCACAGAAAGATTAAAAGAGACAACAGATGGATATCATTACAAATGAGTCAGAAGAGAGGAATCCCTGGATAAACTAGTTATTGAGGTACAATCGGATGACTGGGAACTCATTTATAAAGGAAAAGACGCCCTGTCACTATGAGTGTACAATCAAACAATACAAGAGAAAGTGAAATATGGATCTGGACTCTGGGAGCAGTGGGCGGAGCTGAGGTTGCACCGTGAGAGAGAGCGAGAGAGAGAGAGAGAGAGAGAGAGAGCGAGAGAGAGAGTGGACAAAGATAGAGACTGAGACTGAGACTGAGTTTTACACTCGGACTCGGACTTGGAGTGGAGTGGATTAGTCTGGAGGCCCAGGCACATGACCACCTCAGCTTCCACTCAGAGCCCAGACCAGCTGTTCAGATTTGGACACTTGGAGCTGAGAAGGGGGAGGCTCCATGATTCCTCTTCATGCAGAGGTTTTATTTCCCTTTGCCACTGAAGGCAACACACTCACTAGCCACCAGTCCACAGATGAAAACACAAAATCATATGTGTACACAGAAAGTCCAGTTAAGATGGAGACGGGTTGTGAATGACACAGATGCTACTGGTACAGTATGAGAGTCTGACTGCTTTCAAAAGGTCCAGTGATCATACAAGCGTATCAGTCACTCTCATACTTTCTCATGGTTCTATTGACAATGAGAAGCAACAACACAACACTACTGCTTGGACATGTTTGCTGGATCACATCATGGATGATGGATGATGGATGGATGGATGGATGGATGGATGATGGATGTAATATACAGACATGACTTATGTTCACTCTGGAGGTGAGGGGGGAACTCCTGTTCTCACTTTCATTGTCACTTTAATTTGAAAAAAACATATATTCTATTTTCACCAAGATGTTAGTGAGTTAGTTTTACCAGTAAATGGCTGCTCCATCCTCACTTCTCCTATAACCAGGCCCAAACACACACACACACACACACACACACACACACACAAACACACACACACACACACACACACACACACACACAACAGCCGGGCCTCCTGTGGGTCGTTTGGAGGGTCATAATTTATTTACACATGTTATAGATAATATCAAAGTAAGTGATGTATTAGTCAATGATATCAGTGATTTCATGTCTGTTTGTTTTAGTTTTTTTACTATTTACAATAAAAACCACAGAAACATTAAAACAGACAACAGATAGATGTCAACACAAATGAGTCAAAACAGAGCAGTCCCTGGAAAAACTAGTTATTGAGGTACAATCAGATGACTGGGAACTCATTTATAAATACGAGAAAAAGTGAAATATAAAGATGTTTAATGGATGACAAAGGGCTTAAAAAATGCATCCAAGGAGAAGAATACATGACATAGAGAATCCAATAAATGATGAACGAAGGAGATGGAAAATAAATCCAAGAAATGTAAAACAAAGTTCACTCATATGATGAGAAAATGTTAGAAGAATTCTTTTAAGAAAGTACCAGAAAACAATAAAGACCATGTCAGCAGTACATGGAAGGTTCTACATAGTATCATTCAACAGGCTTCCAGTAAGGATACCGTTATTGAAAACAGACACACTTCACAAACTACAGACCCACAATTCTCCCAAATCCTAGAAAAACTCTTCAACGACATACTAGATACATTCAGAGAAATGAAATCTAATTCATTAAATCTAGGTCAAACAAAAATCATGATATTTGGAAAATATGAAATAAATAAACAGGTAAAGGTTCAAGTAGAGAGTGTAAATAGAGAAAAGGTGATTGAAGACAAATTTCTAGAAAAATGTAAGGATGAGTACGAGCACATTACAACTCTACAAAGCTGATTTCCTTTGATCTGAGCGTCTCCATGGCTCCAGTGCTGATCTCCTATCAGATCAAAGGAGATCAGGGCCTTTTGCCATGGAGATGCTCAGATCCAAGATTTCCTCCGGCTTTGATCTCCGTTGATCTCCATCCGGTGCCTCTCCCATCCACTTTGTGATGAAAGGCTCATTATTGTTCTTTTTCACAACCTTGGTGATGACGTCATCATTAGATTCAGGTATGATGAAGCAGGCAGAGAACTAAAACATGCAGGACACCAGCACTCTCTGACCCAGTTTGGACACCCTGTCGTAGACCATCAAGAGACAGCTTAGTTTTATCCTACTGATGACGTGTTGCTGCAATAGTCATCTTGCTCAGTTTCAAGTTTTTTCCCACAGACATCAGAGCACTCTGTAACAGGATTTGACAGATAGTGACGGGGCGCGGCCAGCAGGGGCCAGCAGCGAGGCTGACTTGCTCTTTGACCGTGTGACTGTGGTGACCAAATCCAGGGGGCGTATTACATTGGTTATTGATGTAGCTTAAAGAGGTGGAACAGATTAAACATTCAGATGAAACAATCAGCAAATAAAAGTCAAATGAAGAAAACGTACAAGGGCTTATTAGTCAATGATATCAGTGATTTCATGTCTGTTTGTTTTTTTACTATTTCCAATGAAAACCACAGAAAGATTAAAAGAGACAACAGATGGATATCATTACAAATGAGTCAGAAGAGAGGAATCCCTGGATAAACTAGTTATTGAGGTACAATCGGATGACTGGGAACTCATTTATAAAGGAAAAGACGCCCTGTCACTATGACTGTACAATCAAACAATACAAGAGAAAGTGAAATATGGATCTGGACTCTGGGAGCAGTGGGCGGAGCTGAGGTTGCACCGTGAGAGAGAGCGAGAGAGAGAGAGAGAGAGAGAGAGAGCGAGAGAGAGAGTGGACAAAGATAGAGACTGAGACTGAGACTGAGTTTTACACTCGGACTTGGACTTGGAGTGGAGTGGATTAGTCTGGAGGCCCAGGCACATGACCACCTCAGCTTCCACTCAGAGCCCAGACCAGCTGTTCAGATTTGGACACTTGGAGCTGAGAAGGGGGAGGCTCCATGATTCCTCTTCATGCAGAGGTTTTATTTCCCTTTGCCACTGAAGGCAACACACTCACTAGCCACCAGTCCACAGATGAAAACACAAAATCATATGTGTACACAGAAAGTCCAGTTAAGATGGAGACGGGTTGTGAATGACACAGATGCTACTGGTACAGTATGAGAGTCTGACTGCTTTCAAAAGGTCCAGTGATCATACAAGCGTATCAGTCACTCTCATACTTTCTCATGGTTCTATTGACAATGAGAAGCAACAACACAACACTACTGCTTGGACATGTTTGCTGGATCACATCATGGATGATGGATGATGGATGGATGGATGGATGGATGATGGATGTAATATACAGACATGACTTATGTTCACTCTGGAGGTGAGGGGGGAACTCCTGTTCTCACTTTCATTGTCACTTTAATTTGAAAAAAACATATATTCTATTTTCACCAAGATGTTAGTGAGTTAGTTTTACCAGTAAATGGCTGCTCCATCCTCACTTCTCCTATAACCAGGCCCAAACACCCCCCCCCCCCCCCCCACACACACACACACACACACACAACAGCCGGGCCTCCTGGGGGTCGTTTGGAGGGTCATAATTTATTTACACATGTTATAGATAATATCAAAGTAAGTGATGTATTAGTCAATGATATCAGTGATTTCATGTCTGTTTGTTTTAGTTTTTTTACTATTTACAATAAGAAACACAGAAACATTAAAACAGACAACAGATAGATGTCAACACAAATGAGTCAAAACAGAGCAGTCCCTGGAAAAACTAGTTTTTGAGGTACAATCAGATGACTGGGAACTCATTTATAAATACGAGAAAAAGTGAAATATAAAGATGTTTAATGGATGACAAAGGGCTTAAAAAATGCATCCAAGGAGAAGAATACATGACATAGAGAATCCAATAAATGATGAACGAAGGAGATGGAAAATAAATCCAAGAAATGTAAAACAAAGTTCACTCATATGATGAGAAAATGTTAGAAGAATTCTTTTAAGAAAGTACCAGAAAACAATAAAGACCATGTCAGCAGTACATGGAAGGTTCTACATAGTATCATTCAACAGGCTTCCAGTAAGGATACCGTTATTGAAAACAGACACACTTCACAAACTACAGACCCACAATTCTCCCAAATCCTAGAAAAACTCTTCAACGACATACTAGATACATTCAGAGAAATGAAATCTAATTCATTAAATCTAGGTCAAACAAAAATCATGATATTTGGAAAATATGAAATAAATAAACAGGTAAAGGTTCAAGTAGAGAGTGTAAATAGAGAAAAGGTGATTGAAGACAAATTTCTAGAAAAATGTAAGGATGAGTACGAGCACATTACAACTCTACAAAGCTGATTTCCTTTGATCTGAGCGTCTCCATGGCTCCAGTGCTGATCTCCTATCAGATCAAAGGAGATCAGGGCCTTTTGCCATGGAGATGCTCAGATCCAAGATTTCCTCCGGCTTTGATCTCCGTTGATCTCCATCCGGTGCCTCTCCCATCCACTTTGTGATGAAAGGCTCATTATTGTTCTTTTTCACAACCTTGGTGATGACGTCATCATTAGATTCAGGTATGATGAAGCAGGCAGAGAACTAAAACATGCAGGACACCAGCACTCTCTGACCCAGTTTGGACACCCTGTCGTAGACCATCAAGAGACAGCTTAGTTTTATCCTACTGATGACGTGTTGCTGCAATAGTCATCTTGCTCAGTTTCAAGTTTTTTCCCACAGACATCAGAGCACTCTGTAACAGGATTTGACAGATAGTGACGGGGCGCGGCCAGCAGGGGCCAGCAGCGAGGCTGACTTGCTCTTTGACCGTGTGACTGTGGTGACCAAATCCAGGGGGCGTATTACATTGGTTATTGATGTAGCTTAAAGAGGTGGAACAGATTAAACATTCAGATGAAACAATCAGCAAATAAAAGTCAAATGAAGAAAACGTACAAGGGCTTATTAGTCAATGATATCAGTGATTTCATGTCTGTTTGTTTTTTTACTATTTCCAATAAAAACCACAGAAAGATTAAAAGAGACAACAGATGGATATCATTACAAATGAGTCAGAAGAGAGGAATCCCTGGATAAACTAGTTATTGAGGTACAATCGGATGACTGGGAACTCATTTATAAAGGAAAAGACGCCCTGTCACTATGACTGTACAATCAAACAATACAAGAGAAAGTGAAATATGGATCTGGACTCTGGGAGCAGTGGGCGGAGCTGAGGTTGCACCGTGAGAGAGAGCGAGAGAGAGAGAGAGAGAGAGAGAGAGCGAGAGAGAGAGTGGACAAAGATAGAGACTGAGACTGAGACTGAGTTTTACACTCGGACTTGGACTTGGAGTGGAGTGGATTAGTCTGGAGGCCCAGGCACATGACCACCTCAGCTTCCACTCAGAGCCCAGACCAGCTGTTCAGATTTGGACACTTGGAGCTGAGAAGGGGGAGGCTCCATGATTCCTCTTCATGCAGAGGTTTTATTTCCCTTTGCCACTGAAGGCAACACACTCACTAGCCACCAGTCCACAGATGAAAACACAAAATCATATGTGTACACAGAAAGTCCAGTTAAGATGGAGACGGGTTGTGAATGACACAGATGCTACTGGTACAGTATGAGAGTCTGACTGCTTTCAAAAGGTCCAGTGATCATACAAGCGTATCAGTCACTCTCATACTTTCTCATGGTTCTATTGACAATGAGAAGCAACAACACAACACTACTGCTTGGACATGTTTGCTGGATCACATCATGGATGATGGATGATGGATGGATGGATGGATGGATGATGGATGTAATATACAGACATGACTTATGTTCACTCTGGAGGTGAGGGGGGAACTCCTGTTCTCACTTTCATTGTCACTTTAATTTGAAAAAAACATATATTCTATTTTCACCAAGATGTTAGTGAGTTAGTTTTACCAGTAAATGGCTGCTCCATCCTCACTTCTCCTATAACCAGGCCCAAACACCCCCCCCCCCCCCCACACACACACACACACACACACACAACAGCCGGGCCTCCTGGGGGTCGTTTGGAGGGTCATAATTTATTTACACATGTTATAGATAATATCAAAGTAAGTGATGTATTAGTCAATGATATCAGTGATTTCATGTCTGTTTGTTTTAGTTTTTTTACTATTTACAATAAGAAACACAGAAACATTAAAACAGACAACAGATAGATGTCAACACAAATGAGTCAAAACAGAGCAGTCCCTGGAAAAACTAGTTTTTGAGGTACAATCAGATGACTGGGAACTCATTTATAAATACGAGAAAAAGTGAAATATAAAGATGTTTAATGGATGACAAAGGGCTTAAAAAATGCATCCAAGGAGAAGAATACATGACATAGAGAATCCAATAAATGATGAACGAAGGAGATGGAAAATAAATCCAAGAAATGTAAAACAAAGTTCACTCATATGATGAGAAAATGTTAGAAGAATTCTTTTAAGAAAGTACCAGAAAACAATAAAGACCATGTCAGCAGTACATGGAAGGTTCTACATAGTATCATTCAACAGGCTTCCAGTAAGGATACCGTTATTGAAAACAGACACACTTCACAAACTACAGACCCACAATTCTCCCAAATCCTAGAAAAACTCTTCAACGACATACTAGATACATTCAGAGAAATGAAATCTAATTCATTAAATCTAGGTCAAACAAAAATCATGATATTTGGAAAATATGAAATAAATAAACAGGTAAAGGTTCAAGTAGAGAGTGTAAATAGAGAAAAGGTGATTGAAGACAAATTTCTAGAAAAATGTAAGGATGAGTACGAGCACATTACAACTCTACAAAGCTGATTTCCTTTGATCTGAGCGTCTCCATGGCTCCAGTGCTGATCTCCTATCAGATCAAAGGAGATCAGGGCCTTTTGCCATGGAGATGCTCAGATCCAAGATTTCCTCCGGCTTTGATCTCCGTTGATCTCCATCCGGTGCCTCTCCCATCCACTTTGTGATGAAAGGCTCATTATTGTTCTTTTTCACAACCTTGGTGATGACGTCATCATTAGATTCAGGTATGATGAAGCAGGCAGAGAACTAAAACATGCAGGACACCAGCACTCTCTGACCCAGTTTGGACACCCTGTCGTAGACCATCAAGAGACAGCTTAGTTTTATCCTACTGATGACGTGTTGCTGCAATAGTCATCTTGCTCAGTTTCAAGTTTTTTCCCACAGACATCAGAGCACTCTGTAACAGGATTTGACAGATAGTGACGGGGCGCGGCCAGCAGGGGCCAGCAGCGAGGCTGACTTGCTCTTTGACCGTGTGACTGTGGTGACCAAATCCAGGGGGCGTATTACATTGGTTATTGATGTAGCTTAAAGAGGTGGAACAGATTAAACATTCAGATGAAACAATCAGCAAATAAAAGTCAAATGAAGAAAACGTACAAGGGCTTATTAGTCAATGATATCAGTGATTTCATGTCTGTTTGTTTTTTTACTATTTCCAATAAAAACCACAGAAAGATTAAAAGAGACAACAGATGGATATCATTACAAATGAGTCAGAAGAGAGGAATCCCTGGATAAACTAGTTATTGAGGTACAATCGGATGACTGGGAACTCATTTATAAAGGAAAAGACGCCCTGTCACTATGAGTGTACAATCAAACAATACAAGAGAAAGTGAAATATGGATCTGGACTCTGGGAGCAGTGGGCGGAGCTGAGGTTGCACCGTGAGAGAGAGCGAGAGAGAGAGAGAGAGAGAGAGAGAGCGAGAGAGAGAGTGGACAAAGATAGAGACTGAGACTGAGACTGAGTTTTACACTCGGACTTGGACTTGGAGTGGAGTGGATTAGTCTGGAGGCCCAGGCACATGACCACCTCAGCTTCCACTCAGAGCCCAGACCAGCTGTTCAGATTTGGACACTTGGAGCTGAGAAGGGGGAGGCTCCATGATTCCTCTTCATGCAGAGGTTTTATTTCCCTTTGCCACTGAAGGCAACACACTCACTAGCCACCAGTCCACAGATGAAAACACAAAATCATATGTGTACACAGAAAGTCCAGTTAAGATGGAGACGGGTTGTGAATGACACAGATGCTACTGGTACAGTATGAGAGTCTGACTGCTTTCAAAAGGTCCAGTGATCATACAAGCGTATCAGTCACTCTCATACTTTCTCATGGTTCTATTGACAATGAGAAGCAACAACACAACACTACTGCTTGGACATGTTTGCTGGATCACATCATGGATGATGGATGATGGATGGATGGATGGATGGATGGATGGATGATGGATGTAATATACAGACATGACTTATGTTCACTCTGGAGGTGAGGGGGGAACTCCTGTTCTCACTTTCATTGTCACTTTAATTTGAAAAAAACATATATTCTATTTTCACCAAGATGTTAGTGAGTTAGTTTTACCAGTAAATGGCTGCTCCATCCTCACTTCTCCTATAACCAGGCCCAAACACACCCCCCCCCCCCCCCCCCCCCACACACACACACACACACACACACACACACACAACAGCCGGGCCTCCTGGGGGTTGTTTGGAGGGTCATAATTTATTTACACATGTTATAGATAATATCAAAGTAAGTGATGTATTAGTCAATGATATCAGTGATTTCATGTCTGTTTGTTTTAGTTTTTTTACTATTTACAATAAAAAACACAGAAACATTAAAACAGACAACAGATAGATGTCAACACAAATGAGTCAAAACAGAGCAGTCCCTGGAAAAACTAGTTATTGAGGTACAATCAGATGACTGGGAACTCATTTATAAATACGAGAAAAAGTGAAATATAAAGATGTTTAATGGATGACAAAGGGCTTAAAAAATGCATCCAAGGAGAAGAATACATGACATAGAGAATCCAATAAATGATGAACGAAGGAGATGGAAAATAAATCCAAGAAATGTAAAACAAAGTTCACTCATATGATGAGAAAATGTTAGAAGAATTCTTTTAAGAAAGTACCAGAAAACAATAAAGACCATGTCAGCAGTACATAGAAGGTTCTACATAGTATCATTCAACAGGCTTCCAGTAAGGATACCGTTATTGAAAACAGACACACTTCACAAACTACAGACCCACAATTCTCCCAAATCCTAGAAAAACTCTTCAACGACATACTAGATACATTCAGAGAAATGAAATCTAATTCATTAAATCTAGGTCAAACCAAAATCATGATATTTGGAAAATATGAAATAAATAAACAGGTAAAGGTTCAAGTAGAGAGTGTAAATAGAGAAAAGGTGATTGAAGACAAATTTCTAGAAAAATGTAAGGATGAGTACGAGCACATTACAACTCTACAAAGCTGATTTCCTTTGATCTGAGCGTCTCCATGGCTCCAGTGCTGATCTCCTATCAGATCAAAGGAGATCAGGGCCTTTTGCCATGGAGATGCTCAGATCCAAGATTTCCTCCGGCTTTGATCTCCGTTGATCTCCATCCGGTGCCTCTCCCATCCACTTTGTGATGAAAGGCTCATTATTGTTCTTTTTCACAACCTTGGTGATGACGTCATCATTAGATTCAGGTATGATGAAGCAGGCAGAGAACTAAAACATGCAGGACACCAGCACTCTCTGACCCAGTTTGGACACCCTGTCGTAGACCATCAAGAGACAGCTTAGTTTTATCCTACTGATGACGTGTTGCTGCAATAGTCATCTTGCTCAGTTTCAAGTTTTTTCCCACAGACACCAGAGCACTCTGTAACAGGATTTGACAGATAGTGACGGGGCGCGGCCAGCAGGGGCCAGCAGCGAGGCTGACTTGCTCTTTGACCGTGTGACTGTGGTGACCAAATCCAGGGGGCGTATTACATTGGTTATTGATGTAGCTTAAAGAGGTGGAACAGATTAAACATTCAGATGAAACAATCAGCAAATAAAAGTCAAATGAAGAAAACGTACAAGGGCTTATTAGTCAATGATATCAGTGATTTCATGTCTGTTTGTTTTTTTACTATTTCCAATAAAAACCACAGAAAGATTAAAAGAGACAACAGATGGATATCATTACAAATGAGTCAGAAGAGAGGAATCCCTGGATAAACTAGTTATTGAGGTACAATCGGATGACTGGGAACTCATTTATAAAGGAAAAGACGCCCTGTCACTATGAGTGTACAATCAAACAATACAAGAGAAAGTGAAATATGGATTTGGACTCTGGGAGCAGTGGGCGGAGCTGAGGTTGCACCGTGAGAGAGAGCGAGAGAGAGAGAGAGAGAGAGAGAGAGCGAGAGAGAGAGTGGACAAAGATAGAGACTGAGACTGAGACTGAGTTTTACACTCGGACTTGGACTTGGAGTGGAGTGGATTAGTCTGGAGGCCCAGGCACATGACCACCTCAGCTTCCACTCAGAGCCCAGACCAGCTGTTCAGATTTGGACACTTGGAGCTGAGAAGGGGGAGGCTCCATGATTCCTCTTCATGCAGAGGTTTTATTTCCCTTTGCCACTGAAGGCAACACACTCACTAGCCACCAGTCCACAGATGAAAACACAAAATCATATGTGTACACAGAAAGTCCAGTTAAGATGGAGACGGGTTGTGAATGACACAGATGCTACTGGTACAGTATGAGAGTCTGACTGCTTTCAAAAGGTCCAGTGATCATACAAGCGTATCAGTCACTCTCATACTTTCTCATGGTTCTATTGACAATGAGAAGCAACAACACAACACTACTGCTTGGACATGTTTGCTGGATCACATCATGGATGATGGATGATGGATGGATGGATGGATGGATGATGGATGTAATATACAGACATGACTTATGTTCACTCTGGAGGTGAGGGGGGAACTCCTGTTCTCACTTTCATTGTCACTTTAATTTGAAAAAAACATATATTCTATTTTCACCAAGATGTTAGTGAGTTAGTTTTACCAGTAAATGGCTGCTCCATCCTCACTTCTCCTATAACCAGGCCCAAACACCCCCCCCCCCACACACACACACACACACACAAACACACACACACACACACACACACACACACAACAGCCGGGCCTCCTGTGGGTCGTTTGGAGGGTCATAATTTATTTACACATGTTATAGATAATATCAAAGTAAGTGATGTATTAGTCAATGATATCAGTGATTTCATGTCTGTTTGTTTTAGTTTTTTTACTATTTACAATAAAAACCACAGAAACATTAAAACAGACAACAGATAGATGTCAACACAAATGAGTCAAAACAGAGCAGTCCCTGGAAAAACTAGTTATTGAGGTACAATCAGATGACTGGGAACTCATTTATAAATACGAGAAAAAGTGAAATATAAAGATGTTTAATGGATGACAAAGGGCTTAAAAAATGCATCCAAGGAGAAGAATACATGACATAGAGAATCCAATAAATGATGAACGAAGGAGATGGAAAATAAATCCAAGAAATGTAAAACAAAGTTCACTCATATGATGAGAAAATGTTAGAAGAATTCTTTTAAGAAAGTACCAGAAAACAATAAAGACCATGTCAGCAGTACATGGAAGGTTCTACATAGTATCATTCAACAGGCTTCCAGTAAGGATACCGTTATTGAAAACAGACACACTTCACAAACTACAGACCCACAATTCTCCCAAATCCTAGAAAAACTCTTCAACGACATACTAGATACATTCAGAGAAATGAAATCTAATTCATTAAATCTAGGTCAAACAAAAATCATGATATTTGGAAAATATGAAATAAATAAACAGGTAAAGGTTCAAGTAGAGAGTGTAAATAGAGAAAAGGTGATTGAAGACAAATTTCTAGAAAAATGTAAGGATGAGTACGAGCACATTACAACTCTACAAAGCTGATTTCCTTTGATCTGAGCGTCTCCATGGCTCCAGTGCTGATCTCCTATCAGATCAAAGGAGATCAGGGCCTTTTGCCATGGAGATGCTCAGATCCAAGATTTCCTCCGGCTTTGATCTCCGTTGATCTCCATCCGGTGCCTCTCCCATCCACTTTGTGATGAAAGGCTCATTATTGTTCTTTTTCACAACCTTGGTGATGACGTCATCATTAGATTCAGGTATGATGAAGCAGGCAGAGAACTAAAACATGCAGGACACCAGCACTCTCTGACCCAGTTTGGACACCCTGTCGTAGACCATCAAGAGACAGCTTAGTTTTATCCTACTGATGACGTGTTGCTGCAATAGTCATCTTGCTCAGTTTCAAGTTTTTTCCCACAGACATCAGAGCACTCTGTAACAGGATTTGACAGATAGTGACGGGGCGCGGCCAGCAGGGGCCAGCAGCGAGGCTGACTTGCTCTTTGACCGTGTGACTGTGGTGACCAAATCCAGGGGGCGTATTACATTGGTTATTGATGTAGCTTAAAGAGGTGGAACAGATTAAACATTCAGATGAAACAATCAGCAAATAAAAGTCAAATGAAGAAAACGTACAAGGGCTTATTAGTCAATGATATCAGTGATTTCATGTCTGTTTGTTTTTTTACTATTTCCAATAAAAACCACAGAAAGATTAAAAGAGACAACAGATGGATATCATTACAAATGAGTCAGAAGAGAGGAATCCCTGGATAAACTAGTTATTGAGGTACAATCGGATGACTGGGAACTCATTTATAAAGGAAAAGACGCCCTGTCACTATGAGTGTACAATCAAACAATACAAGAGAAAGTGAAATATGGATCTGGACTCTGGGAGCAGTGGGCGGAGCTGAGGTTGCACCGTGAGAGAGAGCGAGAGAGAGAGAGAGAGAGAGAGAGAGCGAGAGAGAGAGTGGACAAAGATAGAGACTGAGACTGAGACTGAGTTTTACACTCGGACTTGGACTTGGAGTGGAGTGGATTAGTCTGGAGGCCCAGGCACATGACCACCTCAGCTTCCACTCAGAGCCCAGACCAGCTGTTCAGATTTGGACACTTGGAGCTGAGAAGGGGGAGGCTCCATGATTCCTCTTCATGCAGAGGTTTTATTTCCCTTTGCCACTGAAGGCAACACACTCACTAGCCACCAGTCCACAGATGAAAACACAAAATCATATGTGTACACAGAAAGTCCAGTTAAGATGGAGACGGGTTGTGAATGACACAGATGCTACTGGTACAGTATGAGAGTCTGACTGCTTTCAAAAGGTCCAGTGATCATACAAGCGTATCAGTCACTCTCATACTTTCTCATGGTTCTATTGACAATGAGAAGCAACAACACAACACTACTGCTTGGACATGTTTGCTGGATCACATCATGGATGATGGATGATGGATGGATGGATGGATGGATGGATGATGGATGTAATATACAGACATGACTTATGTTCACTCTGGAGGTGAGGGGGGAACTCCTGTTCTCACTTTCATTGTCACTTTAATTTGAAAAAAACATATATTCTATTTTCACCAAGATGTTAGTGAGTTAGTTTTACCAGTAAATGGCTGCTCCATCCTCACTTCTCCTATAACCAGGCCCAAACACCCCCCCCCCCCCACACACACACACACACACACACACAACAGCCGGGCCTCCTGGGGGTCGTTTGGAGGGTCATAATTTATTTACACATGTTATAGATAATATCAAAGTAAGTGATGTATTAGTCAATGATATCAGTGATTTCATGTCTGTTTGTTTTAGTTTTTTTACTATTTACAATAAGAAACACAGAAACATTAAAACAGACAACAGATAGATGTCAACACAAATGAGTCAAAACAGAGCAGTCCCTGGAAAAACTAGTTATTGAGGTACAATCAGATGACTGGGAACTCATTTATAAATACGAGAAAAAGTGAAATATAAAGATGTTTAATGGATGACAAAGGGCTTAAAAAATGCATCCAAGGAGAAGAATACATGACATAGAGAATCCAATAAATGATGAACGAAGGAGATGGAAAATAAATCCAAGAAATGTAAAACAAAGTTCACTCATATGATGAGAAAATGTTAGAAGAATTCTTTTAAGAAAGTACCAGAAAACAATAAAGACCATGTCAGCAGTACATGGAAGGTTCTACATAGTATCATTCAACAGGCTTCCAGTAAGGATACCGTTATTGAAAACAGACACACTTCACAAACTACAGACCCACAATTCTCCCAAATCCTAGAAAAACTCTTCAACGACATACTAGATACATTCAGAGAAATGAAATCTAATTCATTAAATCTAGGTCAAACAAAAATCATGATATTTGGAAAATATGAAATAAATAAACAGGTAAAGGTTCAAGTAGAGAGTGTAAATAGAGAAAAGGTGATTGAAGACAAATTTCTAGAAAAATGTAAGGATGAGTACGAGCACATTACAACTCTACAAAGCTGATTTCCTTTGATCTGAGCGTCTCCATGGCTCCAGTGCTGATCTCCTATCAGATCAAAGGAGATCAGGGCCTTTTGCCATGGAGATGCTCAGATCCAAGATTTCCTCCGGCTTTGATCTCCGTTGATCTCCATCCGCTGCCTCTCCCATCCACTTTGTGATGAAAGGCTCATTATTGTTCTTTTTCACAACCTTGGTGATGACGTCATCATTAGATTCAGGTATGATGAAGCAGGCAGAGAACTAAAACATGCAGGACACCAGCACTCTCTGACCCAGTTTGGACACCCTGTCGTAGACCATCAAGAGACAGCTTAGTTTTATCCTACTGATGACGTGTTGCTGCAATAGTCATCTTGCTCAGTTTCAAGTTTTTTCCCACAGACATCAGAGCACTCTGTAACAGGATTTGACAGATAGTGACGGGGCGCGGCCAGCAGGGGCCAGCAGCGAGGCTGACTTGCTCTTTGACCGTGTGACTGTGGTGACCAAATCCAGGGGGCGTATTACATTGGTTATTGATGTAGCTTAAAGAGGTGGAACAGATTAAACATTCAGATGAAACAATCAGCAAATAAAAGTCAAATGAAGAAAACGTACAAGGGCTTATTAGTCAATGATATCAGTGATTTCATGTCTGTTTGTTTTTTTACTATTTCCAATAAAAACCACAGAAAGATTAAAAGAGACAACAGATGGATATCATTACAAATGAGTCAGAAGAGAGGAATCCCTGGATAAACTAGTTATTGAGGTACAATCGGATGACTGGGAACTCATTTATAAAGGAAAAGACGCCCTGTCACTATGACTGTACAATCAAACAATACAAGAGAAAGTGAAATATGGATCTGGACTCTGGGAGCAGTGGGCGGAGCTGAGGTTGCACCGTGAGAGAGAGCGAGAGAGAGAGAGAGAGAGAGAGAGAGCGAGAGAGAGAGTGGACAAAGATAGAGACTGAGACTGAGACTGAGTTTTACACTCGGACTTGGACTTGGAGTGGAGTGGATTAGTCTGGAGGCCCAGGCACATGACCACCTCAGCTTCCACTCAGAGCCCAGACCAGCTGTTCAGATTTGGACACTTGGAGCTGAGAAGGGGGAGGCTCCATGATTCCTCTTCATGCAGAGGTTTTATTTCCCTTTGCCACTGAAGGCAACACACTCACTAGCCACCAGTCCACAGATGAAAACACAAAATCATATGTGTACACAGAAAGTCCAGTTAAGATGGAGACGGGTTGTGAATGACACAGATGCTACTGGTACAGTATGAGAGTCTGACTGCTTTCAAAAGGTCCAGTGATCATACAAGCGTATCAGTCACTCTCATACTTTCTCATGGTTCTATTGACAATGAGAAGCAACAACACAACACTACTGCTTGGACATGTTTGCTGGATCACATCATGGATGATGGATGATGGATGGATGGATGGATGGATGGATGGATGATGGATGTAATATACAGACATGACTTATGTTCACTCTGGAGGTGAGGGGGGAACTCCTGTTCTCACTTTCATTGTCACTTTAATTTGAAAAAAACATATATTCTATTTTCACCAAGATGTTAGTGAGTTAGTTTTACCAGTAAATGGCTGCTCCATCCTCACTTCTCCTATAACCAGGCCCAAACACACCCCCCCCCCCCCCCCCCCACACACACACACACACACACACACACACACACACAACAGCCGGGCCTCCTGGGGGTTGTTTGGAGGGTCATAATTTATTTACACATGTTATAGATAATATCAAAGTAAGTGATGTATTAGTCAATGATATCAGTGATTTCATGTCTGTTTGTTTTAGTTTTTTTACTATTTACAATAAAAAACACAGAAACATTAAAACAGACAACAGATAGATGTCAACACAAATGAGTCAAAACAGAGCAGTCCCTGGAAAAACTAGTTATTGAGGTACAATCAGATGACTGGGAACTCATTTATAAATACGAGAAAAAGTGAAATATAAAGATGTTTAATGGATGACAAAGGGCTTAAAAAATGCATCCAAGGAGAAGAATACATGACATAGAGAATCCAATAAATGATGAACGAAGGAGATGGAAAATAAATCCAAGAAATGTAAAACAAAGTTCACTCATATGATGAGAAAATGTTAGAAGAATTCTTTTAAGAAAGTACCAGAAAACAATAAAGACCATGTCAGCAGTACATGGAAGGTTCTACATAGTATCATTCAACAGGCTTCCAGTAAGGATACCGTTATTGAAAACAGACACACTTCACAAACTACAGACCCACAATTCTCCCAAATCCTAGAAAAACTCTTCAACGACATACTAGATACATTCAGAGAAATGAAATCTAATTCATTAAATCTAGGTCAAACCAAAATCATGATATTTGGAAAATATGAAATAAATAAACAGGTAAAGGTTCAAGTAGAGAGTGTAAATAGAGAAAAGGTGATTGAAGACAAATTTCTAGAAAAATGTAAGGATGAGTACGAGCACATTACAACTCTACAAAGCTGATTTCCTTTGATCTGAGCGTCTCCATGGCTCCAGTGCTGATCTCCTATCAGATCAAAGGAGATCAGGGCCTTTTGCCATGGAGATGCTCAGATCCAAGATTTCCTCCGGCTTTGATCTCCGTTGATCTCCATCCGGTGCCTCTCCCATCCACTTTGTGATGAAAGGCTCATTATTGTTCTTTTTCACAACCTTGGTGATGACGTCATCATTAGATTCAGGTATGATGAAGCAGGCAGAGAACTAAAACATGCAGGACACCAGCACTCTCTGACCCAGTTTGGACACCCTGTCGTAGACCATCAAGAGACAGCTTAGTTTTATCCTACTGATGACGTGTTGCTGCAATAGTCATCTTGCTCAGTTTCAAGTTTTTTCCCACAGACACCAGAGCACTCTGTAACAGGATTTGACAGATAGTGACGGGGCGCGGCCAGCAGGGGCCAGCAGCGAGGCTGACTTGCTCTTTGACCGTGTGACTGTGGTGACCAAATCCAGGGGGCGTATTACATTGGTTATTGATGTAGCTTAAAGAGGTGGAACAGATTAAACATTCAGATGAAACAATCAGCAAATAAAAGTCAAATGAAGAAAACGTACAAGGGCTTATTAGTCAATGATATCAGTGATTTCATGTCTGTTTGTTTTTTTACTATTTCCAATAAAAACCACAGAAAGATTAAAAGAGACAACAGATGGATATCATTACAAATGAGTCAGAAGAGAGGAATCCCTGGATAAACTAGTTATTGAGGTACAATCGGATGACTGGGAACTCATTTATAAAGGAAAAGACGCCCTGTCACTATGAGTGTACAATCAAACAATACAAGAGAAAGTGAAATATGGATTTGGACTCTGGGAGCAGTGGGCGGAGCTGAGGTTGCACCGTGAGAGAGAGCGAGAGAGAGAGAGAGAGAGAGAGAGAGCGAGAGAGAGAGTGGACAAAGATAGAGACTGAGACTGAGACTGAGTTTTACACTCGGACTTGGACTTGGAGTGGAGTGGATTAGTCTGGAGGCCCAGGCACATGACCACCTCAGCTTCCACTCAGAGCCCAGACCAGCTGTTCAGATTTGGACACTTGGAGCTGAGAAGGGGGAGGCTCCATGATTCCTCTTCATGCAGAGGTTTTATTTCCCTTTGCCACTGAAGGCAACACACTCACTAGCCACCAGTCCACAGATGAAAACACAAAATCATATGTGTACACAGAAAGTCCAGTTAAGATGGAGACGGGTTGTGAATGACACAGATGCTACTGGTACAGTATGAGAGTCTGACTGCTTTCAAAAGGTCCAGTGATCATACAAGCGTATCAGTCACTCTCATACTTTCTCATGGTTCTATTGACAATGAGAAGCAACAACACAACACTACTGCTTGGACATGTTTGCTGGATCACATCATGGATGATGGATGATGGATGGATGGATGGATGGATGATGGATGTAATATACAGACATGACTTATGTTCACTCTGGAGGTGAGGGGGGAACTCCTGTTCTCACTTTCATTGTCACTTTAATTTGAAAAAAACATATATTCTATTTTCACCAAGATGTTAGTGAGTTAGTTTTACCAGTAAATGGCTGCTCCATCCTCACTTCTCCTATAACCAGGCCCAAACACCCCCCCCCCCACACACACACACACACACACAAACACACACACACACACACACACACACACACAACAGCCGGGCCTCCTGTGGGTCGTTTGGAGGGTCATAATTTATTTACACATGTTATAGATAATATCAAAGTAAGTGATGTATTAGTCAATGATATCAGTGATTTCATGTCTGTTTGTTTTAGTTTTTTTACTATTTACAATAAAAACCACAGAAACATTAAAACAGACAACAGATAGATGTCAACACAAATGAGTCAAAACAGAGCAGTCCCTGGAAAAACTAGTTATTGAGGTACAATCAGATGACTGGGAACTCATTTATAAATACGAGAAAAAGTGAAATATAAAGATGTTTAATGGATGACAAAGGGCTTAAAAAATGCATCCAAGGAGAAGAATACATGACATAGAGAATCCAATAAATGATGAACGAAGGAGATGGAAAATAAATCCAAGAAATGTAAAACAAAGTTCACTCATATGATGAGAAAATGTTAGAAGAATTCTTTTAAGAAAGTACCAGAAAACAATAAAGACCATGTCAGCAGTACATGGAAGGTTCTACATAGTATCATTCAACAGGCTTCCAGTAAGGATACCGTTATTGAAAACAGACACACTTCACAAACTACAGACCCACAATTCTCCCAAATCCTAGAAAAACTCTTCAACGACATACTAGATACATTCAGAGAAATGAAATCTAATTCATTAAATCTAGGTCAAACAAAAATCATGATATTTGGAAAATATGAAATAAATAAACAGGTAAAGGTTCAAGTAGAGAGTGTAAATAGAGAAAAGGTGATTGAAGACAAATTTCTAGAAAAATGTAAGGATGAGTACGAGCACATTACAACTCTACAAAGCTGATTTCCTTTGATCTGAGCGTCTCCATGGCTCCAGTGCTGATCTCCTATCAGATCAAAGGAGATCAGGGCCTTTTGCCATGGAGATGCTCAGATCCAAGATTTCCTCCGGCTTTGATCTCCGTTGATCTCCATCCGGTGCCTCTCCCATCCACTTTGTGATGAAAGGCTCATTATTGTTCTTTTTCACAACCTTGGTGATGACGTCATCATTAGATTCAGGTATGATGAAGCAGGCAGAGAACTAAAACATGCAGGACACCAGCACTCTCTGACCCAGTTTGGACACCCTGTCGTAGACCATCAAGAGACAGCTTAGTTTTATCCTACTGATGACGTGTTGCTGCAATAGTCATCTTGCTCAGTTTCAAGTTTTTTCCCACAGACATCAGAGCACTCTGTAACAGGATTTGACAGATAGTGACGGGGCGCGGCCAGCAGGGGCCAGCAGCGAGGCTGACTTGCTCTTTGACCGTGTGACTGTGGTGACCAAATCCAGGGGGCGTATTACATTGGTTATTGATGTAGCTTAAAGAGGTGGAACAGATTAAACATTCAGATGAAACAATCAGCAAATAAAAGTCAAATGAAGAAAACGTACAAGGGCTTATTAGTCAATGATATCAGTGATTTCATGTCTGTTTGTTTTTTTACTATTTCCAATAAAAACCACAGAAAGATTAAAAGAGACAACAGATGGATATCATTACAAATGAGTCAGAAGAGAGGAATCCCTGGATAAACTAGTTATTGAGGTACAATCGGATGACTGGGAACTCATTTATAAAGGAAAAGACGCCCTGTCACTATGACTGTACAATCAAACAATACAAGAGAAAGTGAAATATGGATCTGGACTCTGGGAGCAGTGGGCGGAGCTGAGGTTGCACCGTGAGAGAGAGCGAGAGAGAGAGAGAGAGAGAGAGAGAGCGAGAGAGAGAGTGGACAAAGATAGAGACTGAGACTGAGACTGAGTTTTACACTCGGACTTGGACTTGGAGTGGAGTGGATTAGTCTGGAGGCCCAGGCACATGACCACCTCAGCTTCCACTCAGAGCCCAGACCAGCTGTTCAGATTTGGACACTTGGAGCTGAGAAGGGGGAGGCTCCATGATTCCTCTTCATGCAGAGGTTTTATTTCCCTTTGCCACTGAAGGCAACACACTCACTAGCCACCAGTCCACAGATGAAAACACAAAATCATATGTGTACACAGAAAGTCCAGTTAAGATGGAGACGGGTTGTGAATGACACAGATGCTACTGGTACAGTATGAGAGTCTGACTGCTTTCAAAAGGTCCAGTGATCATACAAGCGTATCAGTCACTCTCATACTTTCTCATGGTTCTATTGACAATGAGAAGCAACAACACAACACTACTGCTTGGACATGTTTGCTGGATCACATCATGGATGATGGATGATGGATGGATGGATGGATGGATGGATGATGGATGTAATATACAGACATGACTTATGTTCACTCTGGAGGTGAGGGGGGAACTCCTGTTCTCACTTTCATTGTCACTTTAATTTGAAAAAAACATATATTCTATTTTCACCAAGATGTTAGTGAGTTAGTTTTACCAGTAAATGGCTGCTCCATCCTCACTTCTCCTATAACCAGGCCCAAACACCCCCCCCCCCACACACACACACACACACACACACACAACAGCCGGGCCTCCTGGGGGTCGTTTGGAGGGTCATAATTTATTTACACATGTTATAGATAATATCAAAGTAAGTGATGTATTAGTCAATGATATCAGTGATTTCATGTCTGTTTGTTTTAGTTTTTTTACTATTTACAATAAGAAACACAGAAACATTAAAACAGACAACAGATAGATGTCAACACAAATGAGTCAAAACAGAGCAGTCCCTGGAAAAACTAGTTATTGAGGTACAATCAGATGACTGGGAACTCATTTATAAATACGAGAAAAAGTGAAATATAAAGATGTTTAATGGATGACAAAGGGCTTAAAAAATGCATCCAAGGAGAAGAATACATGACATAGAGAATCCAATAAATGATGAACGAAGGAGATGGAAAATAAATCCAAGAAATGTAAAACAAAGTTCACTCATATGATGAGAAAATGTTAGAAGAATTCTTTTAAGAAAGTACCAGAAAACAATAAAGACCATGTCAGCAGTACATGGAAGGTTCTACATAGTATCATTCAACAGGCTTCCAGTAAGGATACCGTTATTGAAAACAGACACACTTCACAAACTACAGACCCACAATTCTCCCAAATCCTAGAAAAACTCTTCAACGACATACTAGATACATTCAGAGAAATGAAATCTAATTCATTAAATCTAGGTCAAACAAAAATCATGATATTTGGAAAATATGAAATAAATAAACAGGTAAAGGTTCAAGTAGAGAGTGTAAATAGAGAAAAGGTGATTGAAGACAAATTTCTAGAAAAATGTAAGGATGAGTACGAGCACATTACAACTCTACAAAGCTGATTTCCTTTGATCTGAGCGTCTCCATGGCTCCAGTGCTGATCTCCTATCAGATCAAAGGAGATCAGGGCCTTTTGCCATGGAGATGCTCAGATCCAAGATTTCCTCCGGCTTTGATCTCCGTTGATCTCCATCCGCTGCCTCTCCCATCCACTTTGTGATGAAAGGCTCATTATTGTTCTTTTTCACAACCTTGGTGATGACGTCATCATTAGATTCAGGTATGATGAAGCAGGCAGAGAACTAAAACATGCAGGACACCAGCACTCTCTGACCCAGTTTGGACACCCTGTCGTAGACCATCAAGAGACAGCTTAGTTTTATCCTACTGATGACGTGTTGCTGCAATAGTCATCTTGCTCAGTTTCAAGTTTTTTCCCACAGACATCAGAGCACTCTGTAACAGGATTTGACAGATAGTGACGGGGCGCGGCCAGCAGGGGCCAGCAGCGAGGCTGACTTGCTCTTTGACCGTGTGACTGTGGTGACCAAATCCAGGGGGCGTATTACATTGGTTATTGATGTAGCTTAAAGAGGTGGAACAGATTAAACATTCAGATGAAACAATCAGCAAATAAAAGTCAAATGAAGAAAACGTACAAGGGCTTATTAGTCAATGATATCAGTGATTTCATGTCTGTTTGTTTTTTTACTATTTCCAATAAAAACCACAGAAAGATTAAAAGAGACAACAGATGGATATCATTACAAATGAGTCAGAAGAGAGGAATCCCTGGATAAACTAGTTATTGAGGTACAATCGGATGACTGGGAACTCATTTATAAAGGAAAAGACGCCCTGTCACTATGACTGTACAATCAAACAATACAAGAGAAAGTGAAATATGGATCTGGACTCTGGGAGCAGTGGGCGGAGCTGAGGTTGCACCGTGAGAGAGAGCGAGAGAGAGAGAGAGAGAGAGAGAGAGCGAGAGAGAGAGTGGACAAAGATAGAGACTGAGACTGAGACTGAGTTTTACACTCGGACTTGGACTTGGAGTGGAGTGGATTAGTCTGGAGGCCCAGGCACATGACCACCTCAGCTTCCACTCAGAGCCCAGACCAGCTGTTCAGATTTGGACACTTGGAGCTGAGAAGGGGGAGGCTCCATGATTCCTCTTCATGCAGAGGTTTTATTTCCCTTTGCCACTGAAGGCAACACACTCACTAGCCACCAGTCCACAGATGAAAACACAAAATCATATGTGTACACAGAAAGTCCAGTTAAGATGGAGACGGGTTGTGAATGACACAGATGCTACTGGTACAGTATGAGAGTCTGACTGCTTTCAAAAGGTCCAGTGATCATACAAGCGTATCAGTCACTCTCATACTTTCTCATGGTTCTATTGACAATGAGAAGCAACAACACAACACTACTGCTTGGACATGTTTGCTGGATCACATCATGGATGATGGATGATGGATGGATGGATGGATGGATGGATGATGGATGTAATATACAGACATGACTTATGTTCACTCTGGAGGTGAGGGGGGAACTCCTGTTCTCACTTTCATTGTCACTTTAATTTGAAAAAAACATATATTCTATTTTCACCAAGATGTTAGTGAGTTAGTTTTACCAGTAAATGGCTGCTCCATCCTCACTTCTCCTATAACCAGGCCCAAACACCCCCCCCCACACACACACACACACACACACACACACAACAGCCGGGCCTCCTGGGGGTCGTTTGGAGGGTCATAATTTATTTACACATGTTATAGATAATATCAAAGTAAGTGATGTATTAGTCAATGATATCAGTGATTTCATGTCTGTTTGTTTTAGTTTTTTTACTATTTACAATAAGAAACACAGAAACATTAAAACAGACAACAGATAGATGTCAACACAAATGAGTCAAAACAGAGCAGTCCCTGGAAAAACTAGTTATTGAGGTACAATCAGATGACTGGGAACTCATTTATAAATACGAGAAAAAGTGAAATATAAAGATGTTTAATGGATGACAAAGGGCTTAAAAAATGCATCCAAGGAGAAGAATACATGACATAGAGAATCCAATAAATGATGAACGAAGGAGATGGAAAATAAATCCAAGAAATGTAAAACAAAGTTCACTCATATGATGAGAAAATGTTAGAAGAATTCTTTTAAGAAAGTACCAGAAAACAATAAAGACCATGTCAGCAGTACATGGAAGGTTCTACATAGTATCATTCAACAGGCTTCCAGTAAGGATACCGTTATTGAAAACAGACACACTTCACAAACTACAGACCCACAATTCTCCCAAATCCTAGAAAAACTCTTCAACGACATACTAGATACATTCAGAGAAATGAAATCTAATTCATTAAATCTAGGTCAAACAAAAATCATGATATTTGGAAAATATGAAATAAATAAACAGGTAAAGGTTCAAGTAGAGAGTGTAAATAGAGAAAAGGTGATTGAAGACAAATTTCTAGAAAAATGTAAGGATGAGTACGAGCACATTACAACTCTACAAAGCTGATTTCCTTTGATCTGAGCGTCTCCATGGCTCCAGTGCTGATCTCCTATCAGATCAAAGGAGATCAGGGCCTTTTGCCATGGAGATGCTCAGATCCAAGATTTCCTCCGGCTTTGATCTCCGTTGATCTCCATCCGCTGCCTCTCCCATCCACTTTGTGATGAAAGGCTCATTATTGTTCTTTTTCACAACCTTGGTGATGACGTCATCATTAGATTCAGGTATGATGAAGCAGGCAGAGAACTAAAACATGCAGGACACCAGCACTCTCTGACCCAGTTTGGACACCCTGTCGTAGACCATCAAGAGACAGCTTAGTTTTATCCTACTGATGACGTGTTGCTGCAATAGTCATCTTGCTCAGTTTCAAGTTTTTTCCCACAGACATCAGAGCACTCTGTAACAGGATTTGACAGATAGTGACGGGGCGCGGCCAGCAGGGGCCAGCAGCGAGGCTGACTTGCTCTTTGACCGTGTGACTGTGGTGACCAAATCCAGGGGGCGTATTACATTGGTTATTGATGTAGCTTAAAGAGGTGGAACAGATTAAACATTCAGATGAAACAATCAGCAAATAAAAGTCAAATGAAGAAAACGTACAAGGGCTTATTAGTCAATGATATCAGTGATTTCATGTCTGTTTGTTTTTTTACTATTTCCAATAAAAACCACAGAAAGATTAAAAGAGACAACAGATGGATATCATTACAAATGAGTCAGAAGAGAGGAATCCCTGGATAAACTAGTTATTGAGGTACAATCGGATGACTGGGAACTCATTTATAAAGGAAAAGACGCCCTGTCACTATGACTGTACAATCAAACAATACAAGAGAAAGTGAAATATGGATCTGGACTCTGGGAGCAGTGGGCGGAGCTGAGGTTGCACCGTGAGAGAGAGCGAGAGAGAGAGAGAGAGAGAGAGAGAGCGAGAGAGAGAGTGGACAAAGATAGAGACTGAGACTGAGACTGAGTTTTACACTCGGACTTGGACTTGGAGTGGAGTGGATTAGTCTGGAGGCCCAGGCACATGACCACCTCAGCTTCCACTCAGAGCCCAGACCAGCTGTTCAGATTTGGACACTTGGAGCTGAGAAGGGGGAGGCTCCATGATTCCTCTTCATGCAGAGGTTTTATTTCCCTTTGCCACTGAAGGCAACACACTCACTAGCCACCAGTCCACAGATGAAAACACAAAATCATATGTGTACACAGAAAGTCCAGTTAAGATGGAGACGGGTTGTGAATGACACAGATGCTACTGGTACAGTATGAGAGTCTGACTGCTTTCAAAAGGTCCAGTGATCATACAAGCGTATCAGTCACTCTCATACTTTCTCATGGTTCTATTGACAATGAGAAGCAACAACACAACACTACTGCTTGGACATGTTTGCTGGATCACATCATGGATGATGGATGATGGATGGATGGATGGATGGATGATGGATGTAATATACAGACATGACTTATGTTCACTCTGGAGGTGAGGGGGGAACTCCTGTTCTCACTTTCATTGTCACTTTAATTTGAAAAAAACATATATTCTATTTTCACCAAGATGTTAGTGAGTTAGTTTTACCAGTAAATGGCTGCTCCATCCTCACTTCTCCTATAACCAGGCCCAAACACCCCCCCCCCCACACACACACACACACACACAAACACACACACACACACACACACACACACACAACAGCCGGGCCTCCTGTGGGTCGTTTGGAGGGTCATAATTTATTTACACATGTTATAGATAATATCAAAGTAAGTGATGTATTAGTCAATGATATCAGTGATTTCATGTCTGTTTGTTTTAGTTTTTTTACTATTTACAATAAAAACCACAGAAACATTAAAACAGACAACAGATAGATGTCAACACAAATGAGTCAAAACAGAGCAGTCCCTGGAAAAACTAGTTATTGAGGTACAATCAGATGACTGGGAACTCATTTATAAATACGAGAAAAAGTGAAATATAAAGATGTTTAATGGATGACAAAGGGCTTAAAAAATGCATCCAAGGAGAAGAATACATGACATAGAGAATCCAATAAATGATGAACGAAGGAGATGGAAAATAAATCCAAGAAATGTAAAACAAAGTTCACTCATATGATGAGAAAATGTTAGAAGAATTCTTTTAAGAAAGTACCAGAAAACAATAAAGACCATGTCAGCAGTACATGGAAGGTTCTACATAGTATCATTCAACAGGCTTCCAGTAAGGATACCGTTATTGAAAACAGACACACTTCACAAACTACAGACCCACAATTCTCCCAAATCCTAGAAAAACTCTTCAACGACATACTAGATACATTCAGAGAAATGAAATCTAATTCATTAAATCTAGGTCAAACAAAAATCATGATATTTGGAAAATATGAAATAAATAAACAGGTAAAGGTTCAAGTAGAGAGTGTAAATAGAGAAAAGGTGATTGAAGACAAATTTCTAGAAAAATGTAAGGATGAGTACGAGCACATTACAACTCTACAAAGCTGATTTCCTTTGATCTGAGCGTCTCCATGGCTCCAGTGCTGATCTCCTATCAGATCAAAGGAGATCAGGGCCTTTTGCCATGGAGATGCTCAGATCCAAGATTTCCTCCGGCTTTGATCTCCGTTGATCTCCATCCGGTGCCTCTCCCATCCACTTTGTGATGAAAGGCTCATTATTGTTCTTTTTCACAACCTTGGTGATGACGTCATCATTAGATTCAGGTATGATGAAGCAGGCAGAGAACTAAAACATGCAGGACACCAGCACTCTCTGACCCAGTTTGGACACCCTGTCGTAGACCATCAAGAGACAGCTTAGTTTTATCCTACTGATGACGTGTTGCTGCAATAGTCATCTTGCTCAGTTTCAAGTTTTTTCCCACAGACATCAGAGCACTCTGTAACAGGATTTGACAGATAGTGACGGGGCGCGGCCAGCAGGGGCCAGCAGCGAGGCTGACTTGCTCTTTGACCGTGTGACTGTGGTGACCAAATCCAGGGGGCGTATTACATTGGTTATTGATGTAGCTTAAAGAGGTGGAACAGATTAAACATTCAGATGAAACAATCAGCAAATAAAAGTCAAATGAAGAAAACGTACAAGGGCTTATTAGTCAATGATATCAGTGATTTCATGTCTGTTTGTTTTTTTACTATTTCCAATAAAAACCACAGAAAGATTAAAAGAGACAACAGATGGATATCATTACAAATGAGTCAGAAGAGAGGAATCCCTGGATAAACTAGTTATTGAGGTACAATCGGATGACTGGGAACTCATTTATAAAGGAAAAGACGCCCTGTCACTATGACTGTACAATCAAACAATACAAGAGAAAGTGAAATATGGATCTGGACTCTGGGAGCAGTGGGCGGAGCTGAGGTTGCACCGTGAGAGAGAGCGAGAGAGAGAGAGAGAGAGAGAGAGAGCGAGAGAGAGAGTGGACAAAGATAGAGACTGAGACTGAGACTGAGTTTTACACTCGGACTTGGACTTGGAGTGGAGTGGATTAGTCTGGAGGCCCAGGCACATGACCACCTCAGCTTCCACTCAGAGCCCAGACCAGCTGTTCAGATTTGGACACTTGGAGCTGAGAAGGGGGAGGCTCCATGATTCCTCTTCATGCAGAGGTTTTATTTCCCTTTGCCACTGAAGGCAACACACTCACTAGCCACCAGTCCACAGATGAAAACACAAAATCATATGTGTACACAGAAAGTCCAGTTAAGATGGAGACGGGTTGTGAATGACACAGATGCTACTGGTACAGTATGAGAGTCTGACTGCTTTCAAAAGGTCCAGTGATCATACAAGCGTATCAGTCACTCTCATACTTTCTCATGGTTCTATTGACAATGAGAAGCAACAACACAACACTACTGCTTGGACATGTTTGCTGGATCACATCATGGATGATGGATGATGGATGGATGGATGGATGGATGGATGATGGATGTAATATACAGACATGACTTATGTTCACTCTGGAGGTGAGGGGGGAACTCCTGTTCTCACTTTCATTGTCACTTTAATTTGAAAAAAACATATATTCTATTTTCACCAAGATGTTAGTGAGTTAGTTTTACCAGTAAATGGCTGCTCCATCCTCACTTCTCCTATAACCAGGCCCAAACACCCCCCCCCACACACACACACACACACACACACACACAACAGCCGGGCCTCCTGGGGGTCGTTTGGAGGGTCATAATTTATTTACACATGTTATAGATAATATCAAAGTAAGTGATGTATTAGTCAATGATATCAGTGATTTCATGTCTGTTTGTTTTAGTTTTTTTACTATTTACAATAAGAAACACAGAAACATTAAAACAGACAACAGATAGATGTCAACACAAATGAGTCAAAACAGAGCAGTCCCTGGAAAAACTAGTTATTGAGGTACAATCAGATGACTGGGAACTCATTTATAAATACGAGAAAAAGTGAAATATAAAGATGTTTAATGGATGACAAAGGGCTTAAAAAATGCATCCAAGGAGAAGAATACATGACATAGAGAATCCAATAAATGATGAACGAAGGAGATGGAAAATAAATCCAAGAAATGTAAAACAAAGTTCACTCATATGATGAGAAAATGTTAGAAGAATTCTTTTAAGAAAGTACCAGAAAACAATAAAGACCATGTCAGCAGTACATGGAAGGTTCTACATAGTATCATTCAACAGGCTTCCAGTAAGGATACCGTTATTGAAAACAGACACACTTCACAAACTACAGACCCACAATTCTCCCAAATCCTAGAAAAACTCTTCAACGACATACTAGATACATTCAGAGAAATGAAATCTAATTCATTAAATCTAGGTCAAACAAAAATCATGATATTTGGAAAATATGAAATAAATAAACAGGTAAAGGTTCAAGTAGAGAGTGTAAATAGAGAAAAGGTGATTGAAGACAAATTTCTAGAAAAATGTAAGGATGAGTACGAGCACATTACAACTCTACAAAGCTGATTTCCTTTGATCTGAGCGTCTCCATGGCTCCAGTGCTGATCTCCTATCAGATCAAAGGAGATCAGGGCCTTTTGCCATGGAGATGCTCAGATCCAAGATTTCCTCCGGCTTTGATCTCCGTTGATCTCCATCCGGTGCCTCTCCCATCCACTTTGTGATGAAAGGCTCATTATTGTTCTTTTTCACAACCTTGGTGATGACGTCATCATTAGATTCAGGTATGATGAAGCAGGCAGAGAACTAAAACATGCAGGACACCAGCACTCTCTGACCCAGTTTGGACACCCTGTCGTAGACCATCAAGAGACAGCTTAGTTTTATCCTACTGATGACGTGTTGCTGCAATAGTCATCTTGCTCAGTTTCAAGTTTTTTCCCACAGACATCAGAGCACTCTGTAACAGGATTTGACAGATAGTGACGGGGCGCGGCCAGCAGGGGCCAGCAGCGAGGCTGACTTGCTCTTTGACCGTGTGACTGTGGTGACCAAATCCAGGGGGCGTATTACATTGGTTATTGATGTAGCTTAAAGAGGTGGAACAGATTAAACATTCAGATGAAACAATCAGCAAATAAAAGTCAAATGAAGAAAACGTACAAGGGCTTATTAGTCAATGATATCAGTGATTTCATGTCTGTTTGTTTTTTTACTATTTCCAATGAAAACCACAGAAAGATTAAAAGAGACAACAGATGGATATCATTACAAATGAGTCAGAAGAGAGGAATCCCTGGATAAACTAGTTATTGAGGTACAATCGGATGACTGGGAACTCATTTATAAAGGAAAAGACGCCCTGTCACTATGACTGTACAATCAAACAATACAAGAGAAAGTGAAATATGGATCTGGACTCTGGGAGCAGTGGGCGGAGCTGAGGTTGCACCGTGAGAGAGAGCGAGAGAGAGAGAGAGAGAGAGAGAGAGCGAGAGAGAGAGTGGACAAAGATAGAGACTGAGACTGAGACTGAGTTTTACACTCGGACTTGGACTTGGAGTGGAGTGGATTAGTCTGGAGGCCCAGGCACATGACCACCTCAGCTTCCACTCAGAGCCCAGACCAGCTGTTCAGATTTGGACACTTGGAGCTGAGAAGGGGGAGGCTCCATGATTCCTCTTCATGCAGAGGTTTTATTTCCCTTTGCCACTGAAGGCAACACACTCACTAGCCACCAGTCCACAGATGAAAACACAAAATCATATGTGTACACAGAAAGTCCAGTTAAGATGGAGACGGGTTGTGAATGACACAGATGCTACTGGTACAGTATGAGAGTCTGACTGCTTTCAAAAGGTCCAGTGATCATACAAGCGTATCAGTCACTCTCATACTTTCTCATGGTTCTATTGACAATGAGAAGCAACAACACAACACTACTGCTTGGACATGTTTGCTGGATCACATCATGGATGATGGATGATGGATGGATGGATGGATGGATGGATGATGGATGTAATATACAGACATGACTTATGTTCACTCTGGAGGTGAGGGGGGAACTCCTGTTCTCACTTTCATTGTCACTTTAATTTGAAAAAAACATATATTCTATTTTCACCAAGATGTTAGTGAGTTAGTTTTACCAGTAAATGGCTGCTCCATCCTCACTTCTCCTATAACCAGGCCCAAACACCCCCCCCCACACACACACACACACACACACACACACAACAGCCGGGCCTCCTGGGGGTCGTTTGGAGGGTCATAATTTATTTACACATGTTATAGATAATATCAAAGTAAGTGATGTATTAGTCAATGATATCAGTGATTTCATGTCTGTTTGTTTTAGTTTTTTTACTATTTACAATAAGAAACACAGAAACATTAAAACAGACAACAGATAGATGTCAACACAAATGAGTCAAAACAGAGCAGTCCCTGGAAAAACTAGTTATTGAGGTACAATCAGATGACTGGGAACTCATTTATAAATACGAGAAAAAGTGAAATATAAAGATGTTTAATGGATGACAAAGGGCTTAAAAAATGCATCCAAGGAGAAGAATACATGACATAGAGAATCCAATAAATGATGAACGAAGGAGATGGAAAATAAATCCAAGAAATGTAAAACAAAGTTCACTCATATGATGAGAAAATGTTAGAAGAATTCTTTTAAGAAAGTACCAGAAAACAATAAAGACCATGTCAGCAGTACATGGAAGGTTCTACATAGTATCATTCAACAGGCTTCCAGTAAGGATACCGTTATTGAAAACAGACACACTTCACAAACTACAGACCCACAATTCTCCCAAATCCTAGAAAAACTCTTCAACGACATACTAGATACATTCAGAGAAATGAAATCTAATTCATTAAATCTAGGTCAAACAAAAATCATGATATTTGGAAAATATGAAATAAATAAACAGGTAAAGGTTCAAGTAGAGAGTGTAAATAGAGAAAAGGTGATTGAAGACAAATTTCTAGAAAAATGTAAGGATGAGTACGAGCACATTACAACTCTACAAAGCTGATTTCCTTTGATCTGAGCGTCTCCATGGCTCCAGTGCTGATCTCCTATCAGATCAAAGGAGATCAGGGCCTTTTGCCATGGAGATGCTCAGATCCAAGATTTCCTCCGGCTTTGATCTCCGTTGATCTCCATCCGGTGCCTCTCCCATCCACTTTGTGATGAAAGGCTCATTATTGTTCTTTTTCACAACCTTGGTGATGACGTCATCATTAGATTCAGGTATGATGAAGCAGGCAGAGAACTAAAACATGCAGGACACCAGCACTCTCTGACCCAGTTTGGACACCCTGTCGTAGACCATCAAGAGACAGCTTAGTTTTATCCTACTGATGACGTGTTGCTGCAATAGTCATCTTGCTCAGTTTCAAGTTTTTTCCCACAGACATCAGAGCACTCTGTAACAGGATTTGACAGATAGTGACGGGGCGCGGCCAGCAGGGGCCAGCAGCGAGGCTGACTTGCTCTTTGACCGTGTGACTGTGGTGACCAAATCCAGGGGGCGTATTACATTGGTTATTGATGTAGCTTAAAGAGGTGGAACAGATTAAACATTCAGATGAAACAATCAGCAAATAAAAGTCAAATGAAGAAAACGTACAAGGGCTTATTAGTCAATGATATCAGTGATTTCATGTCTGTTTGTTTTTTTACTATTTCCAATGAAAACCACAGAAAGATTAAAAGAGACAACAGATGGATATCATTACAAATGAGTCAGAAGAGAGGAATCCCTGGATAAACTAGTTATTGAGGTACAATCGGATGACTGGGAACTCATTTATAAAGGAAAAGACGCCCTGTCACTATGACTGTACAATCAAACAATACAAGAGAAAGTGAAATATGGATCTGGACTCTGGGAGCAGTGGGCGGAGCTGAGGTTGCACCGTGAGAGAGAGCGAGAGAGAGAGAGAGAGAGAGAGAGAGCGAGAGAGAGAGTGGACAAAGATAGAGACTGAGACTGAGACTGAGTTTTACACTCGGACTTGGACTTGGAGTGGAGTGGATTAGTCTGGAGGCCCAGGCACATGACCACCTCAGCTTCCACTCAGAGCCCAGACCAGCTGTTCAGATTTGGACACTTGGAGCTGAGAAGGGGGAGGCTCCATGATTCCTCTTCATGCAGAGGTTTTATTTCCCTTTGCCACTGAAGGCAACACACTCACTAGCCACCAGTCCACAGATGAAAACACAAAATCATATGTGTACACAGAAAGTCCAGTTAAGATGGAGACGGGTTGTGAATGACACAGATGCTACTGGTACAGTATGAGAGTCTGACTGCTTTCAAAAGGTCCAGTGATCATACAAGCGTATCAGTCACTCTCATACTTTCTCATGGTTCTATTGACAATGAGAAGCAACAACACAACACTACTGCTTGGACATGTTTGCTGGATCACATCATGGATGATGGATGATGGATGGATGGATGGATGGATGATGGATGTAATATACAGACATGACTTATGTTCACTCTGGAGGTGAGGGGGGAACTCCTGTTCTCACTTTCATTGTCACTTTAATTTGAAAAAAACATATATTCTATTTTCACCAAGATGTTAGTGAGTTAGTTTTACCAGTAAATGGCTGCTCCATCCTCACTTCTCCTATAACCAGGCCCAAACACCCCCCCCCCCCCCCCCCCACACACACACACACACACACACACAACAGCCGGGCCTCCTGGGGGTCGTTTGGAGGGTCATAATTTATTTACACATGTTATAGATAATATCAAAGTAAGTGATGTATTAGTCAATGATATCAGTGATTTCATGTCTGTTTGTTTTAGTTTTTTTACTATTTACAATAAGAAACACAGAAACATTAAAACAGACAACAGATAGATGTCAACACAAATGAGTCAAAACAGAGCAGTCCCTGGAAAAACTAGTTTTTGAGGTACAATCAGATGACTGGGAACTCATTTATAAATACGAGAAAAAGTGAAATATAAAGATGTTTAATGGATGACAAAGGGCTTAAAAAATGCATCCAAGGAGAAGAATACATGACATAGAGAATCCAATAAATGATGAACGAAGGAGATGGAAAATAAATCCAAGAAATGTAAAACAAAGTTCACTCATATGATGAGAAAATGTTAGAAGAATTCTTTTAAGAAAGTACCAGAAAACAATAAAGACCATGTCAGCAGTACATGGAAGGTTCTACATAGTATCATTCAACAGGCTTCCAGTAAGGATACCGTTATTGAAAACAGACACACTTCACAAACTACAGACCCACAATTCTCCCAAATCCTAGAAAAACTCTTCAACGACATACTAGATACATTCAGAGAAATGAAATCTAATTCATTAAATCTAGGTCAAACAAAAATCATGATATTTGGAAAATATGAAATAAATAAACAGGTAAAGGTTCAAGTAGAGAGTGTAAATAGAGAAAAGGTGATTGAAGACAAATTTCTAGAAAAATGTAAGGATGAGTACGAGCACATTACAACTCTACAAAGCTGATTTCCTTTGATCTGAGCGTCTCCATGGCTCCAGTGCTGATCTCCTATCAGATCAAAGGAGATCAGGGCCTTTTGCCATGGAGATGCTCAGATCCAAGATTTCCTCCGGCTTTGATCTCCGTTGATCTCCATCCGGTGCCTCTCCCATCCACTTTGTGATGAAAGGCTCATTATTGTTCTTTTTCACAACCTTGGTGATGACGTCATCATTAGATTCAGGTATGATGAAGCAGGCAGAGAACTAAAACATGCAGGACACCAGCACTCTCTGACCCAGTTTGGACACCCTGTCGTAGACCATCAAGAGACAGCTTAGTTTTATCCTACTGATGACGTGTTGCTGCAATAGTCATCTTGCTCAGTTTCAAGTTTTTTCCCACAGACATCAGAGCACTCTGTAACAGGATTTGACAGATAGTGACGGGGCGCGGCCAGCAGGGGCCAGCAGCGAGGCTGACTTGCTCTTTGACCGTGTGACTGTGGTGACCAAATCCAGGGGGCGTATTACATTGGTTATTGATGTAGCTTAAAGAGGTGGAACAGATTAAACATTCAGATGAAACAATCAGCAAATAAAAGTCAAATGAAGAAAACGTACAAGGGCTTATTAGTCAATGATATCAGTGATTTCATGTCTGTTTGTTTTTTTACTATTTCCAATAAAAACCACAGAAAGATTAAAAGAGACAACAGATGGATATCATTACAAATGAGTCAGAAGAGAGGAATCCCTGGATAAACTAGTTATTGAGGTACAATCGGATGACTGGGAACTCATTTATAAAGGAAAAGACGCCCTGTCACTATGACTGTACAATCAAACAATACAAGAGAAAGTGAAATATGGATCTGGACTCTGGGAGCAGTGGGCGGAGCTGAGGTTGCACCGTGAGAGAGAGCGAGAGAGAGAGAGAGAGAGAGAGAGAGAGCGAGAGAGAGAGTGGACAAAGATAGAGACTGAGACTGAGACTGAGTTTTACACTCGGACTTGGACTTGGAGTGGAGTGGATTAGTCTGGAGGCCCAGGCACATGACCACCTCAGCTTCCACTCAGAGCCCAGACCAGCTGTTCAGATTTGGACACTTGGAGCTGAGAAGGGGGAGGCTCCATGATTCCTCTTCATGCAGAGGTTTTATTTCCCTTTGCCACTGAAGGCAACACACTCACTAGCCACCAGTCCACAGATGAAAACACAAAATCATATGTGTACACAGAAAGTCCAGTTAAGATGGAGACGGGTTGTGAATGACACAGATGCTACTGGTACAGTATGAGAGTCTGACTGCTTTCAAAAGGTCCAGTGATCATACAAGCGTATCAGTCACTCTCATACTTTCTCATGGTTCTATTGACAATGAGAAGCAACAACACAACACTACTGCTTGGACATGTTTGCTGGATCACATCATGGATGATGGATGATGGATGGATGGATGGATGGATGGATGATGGATGTAATATACAGACATGACTTATGTTCACTCTGGAGGTGAGGGGGGAACTCCTGTTCTCACTTTCATTGTCACTTTAATTTGAAAAAAACATATATTCTATTTTCACCAAGATGTTAGTGAGTTAGTTTTACCAGTAAATGGCTGCTCCATCCTCACTTCTCCTATAACCAGGCCCAAACACCCCCCCCCCCCCCCCCCCCACACACACACACACACACACACAACAGCCGGGCCTCCTGGGGGTCGTTTGGAGGGTCATAATTTATTTACACATGTTATAGATAATATCAAAGTAAGTGATGTATTAGTCAATGATATCAGTGATTTCATGTCTGTTTGTTTTAGTTTTTTTACTATTTACAATAAGAAACACAGAAACATTAAAACAGACAACAGATAGATGTCAACACAAATGAGTCAAAACAGAGCAGTCCCTGGAAAAACTAGTTTTTGAGGTACAATCAGATGACTGGGAACTCATTTATAAATACGAGAAAAAGTGAAATATAAAGATGTTTAATGGATGACAAAGGGCTTAAAAAATGCATCCAAGGAGAAGAATACATGACATAGAGAATCCAATAAATGATGAACGAAGGAGATGGAAAATAAATCCAAGAAATGTAAAACAAAGTTCACTCATATGATGAGAAAATGTTAGAAGAATTCTTTTAAGAAAGTACCAGAAAACAATAAAGACCATGTCAGCAGTACATGGAAGGTTCTACATAGTATCATTCAACAGGCTTCCAGTAAGGATACCGTTATTGAAAACAGACACACTTCACAAACTACAGACCCACAATTCTCCCAAATCCTAGAAAAACTCTTCAACGACATACTAGATACATTCAGAGAAATGAAATCTAATTCATTAAATCTAGGTCAAACAAAAATCATGATATTTGGAAAATATGAAATAAATAAACAGGTAAAGGTTCAAGTAGAGAGTGTAAATAGAGAAAAGGTGATTGAAGACAAATTTCTAGAAAAATGTAAGGATGAGTACGAGCACATTACAACTCTACAAAGCTGATTTCCTTTGATCTGAGCGTCTCCATGGCTCCAGTGCTGATCTCCTATCAGATCAAAGGAGATCAGGGCCTTTTGCCATGGAGATGCTCAGATCCAAGATTTCCTCCGGCTTTGATCTCCGTTGATCTCCATCCGGTGCCTCTCCCATCCACTTTGTGATGAAAGGCTCATTATTGTTCTTTTTCACAACCTTGGTGATGACGTCATCATTAGATTCAGGTATGATGAAGCAGGCAGAGAACTAAAACATGCAGGACACCAGCACTCTCTGACCCAGTTTGGACACCCTGTCGTAGACCATCAAGAGACAGCTTAGTTTTATCCTACTGATGACGTGTTGCTGCAATAGTCATCTTGCTCAGTTTCAAGTTTTTTCCCACAGACATCAGAGCACTCTGTAACAGGATTTGACAGATAGTGACGGGGCGCGGCCAGCAGGGGCCAGCAGCGAGGCTGACTTGCTCTTTGACCGTGTGACTGTGGTGACCAAATCCAGGGGGCGTATTACATTGGTTATTGATGTAGCTTAAAGAGGTGGAACAGATTAAACATTCAGATGAAACAATCAGCAAATAAAAGTCAAATGAAGAAAACGTACAAGGGCTTATTAGTCAATGATATCAGTGATTTCATGTCTGTTTGTTTTTTTACTATTTCCAATAAAAACCACAGAAAGATTAAAAGAGACAACAGATGGATATCATTACAAATGAGTCAGAAGAGAGGAATCCCTGGATAAACTAGTTATTGAGGTCCAATCGGATGACTGGGAACTCATTTATAAAGGAAAAGACGCCCTGTCACTATGAGTGTACAATCAAACAATACAAGAGAAAGTGAAATATGGATCTGGACTCTGGGAGCAGTGGGCGGAGCTGAGGTTGCACCGTGAGAGAGAGCGAGAGAGAGAGAGAGAGAGAGAGAGAGCGAGAGAGAGAGTGGACAAAGATAGAGACTGAGACTGAGACTGAGTTTTACACTCGGACTTGGACTTGGAGTGGAGTGGATTAGTCTGGAGGCCCAGGCACATGACCACCTCAGCTTCCACTCAGAGCCCAGACCAGCTGTTCAGATTTGGACACTTGGAGCTGAGAAGGGGGAGGCTCCATGATTCCTCTTCATGCAGAGGTTTTATTTCCCTTTGCCACTGAAGGCAACACACTCACTAGCCACCAGTCCACAGATGAAAACACAAAATCATATGTGTACACAGAAAGTCCAGTTAAGATGGAGACGGGTTGTGAATGACACAGATGCTACTGGTACAGTATGAGAGTCTGACTGCTTTCAAAAGGTCCAGTGATCATACAAGCGTATCAGTCACTCTCATACTTTCTCATGGTTCTATTGACAATGAGAAGCAACAACACAACACTACTGCTTGGACATGTTTGCTGGATCACATCATGGATGATGGATGATGGATGGATGGATGGATGGATGGATGGATGATGGATGTAATATACAGACATGACTTATGTTCACTCTGGAGGTGAGGGGGGAACTCCTGTTCTCACTTTCATTGTCACTTTAATTTGAAAAAAACATATATTCTATTTTCACCAAGATGTTAGTGAGTTAGTTTTACCAGTAAATGGCTGCTCCATCCTCACTTCTCCTATAACCAGGCCCAAACACCCCCCCCCCCCCCACACACACACACACACACACACACACAACAGCCGGGCCTCCTGGGGGTCGTTTGGAGGGTCATAATTTATTTACACATGTTATAGATAATATCAAAGTAAGTGATGTATTAGTCAATGATATCAGTGATTTCATGTCTGTTTGTTTTAGTTTTTTTACTATTTACAATAAAAAACACAGAAACATTAAAACAGACAACAGATAGATGTCAACACAAATGAGTCAAAACAGAGCAGTCCCTGGAAAAACTAGTTATTGAGGTACAATCAGATGACTGGGAACTCATTTATAAATACGAGAAAAAGTGAAATATAAAGATGTTTAATGGATGACAAAGGGCTTAAAAAATGCATCCAAGGAGAAGAATACATGACATAGAGAATCCAATAAATGATGAACGAAGGAGATGGAAAATAAATCCAAGAAATGTAAAACAAAGTTCACTCATATGATGAGAAAATGTTAGAAGAATTCTTTTAAGAAAGTACCAGAAAACAATAAAGACCATGTCAGCAGTACATAGAAGGTTCTACATAGTATCATTCAACAGGCTTCCAGTAAGGATACCGTTATTGAAAACAGACACACTTCACAAACTACAGACCCACAATTCTCCCAAATCCTAGAAAAACTCTTCAACGACATACTAGATACATTCAGAGAAATGAAATCTAATTCATTAAATCTAGGTCAAACCAAAATCATGATATTTGGAAAATATGAAATAAATAAACAGGTAAAGGTTCAAGTAGAGAGTGTAAATAGAGAAAAGGTGATTGAAGACAAATTTCTAGAAAAATGTAAGGATGAGTACGAGCACATTACAACTCTACAAAGCTGATTTCCTTTGATCTGAGCGTCTCCATGGCTCCAGTGCTGATCTCCTATCAGATCAAAGGAGATCAGGGCCTTTTGCCATGGAGATGCTCAGATCCAAGATTTCCTCCGGCTTTGATCTCCGTTGATCTCCATCCGGTGCCTCTCCCATCCACTTTGTGATGAAAGGCTCATTATTGTTCTTTTTCACAACCTTGGTGATGACGTCATCATTAGATTCAGGTATGATGAAGCAGGCAGAGAACTAAAACATGCAGGACACCAGCACTCTCTGACCCAGTTTGGACACCCTGTCGTAGACCATCAAGAGACAGCTTAGTTTTATCCTACTGATGACGTGTTGCTGCAATAGTCATCTTGCTCAGTTTCAAGTTTTTTCCCACAGACATCAGAGCACTCTGTAACAGGATTTGACAGATAGTGACGGGGCGCGGCCAGCAGGGGCCAGCAGCGAGGCTGACTTGCTCTTTGACCGTGTGACTGTGGTGACCAAATCCAGGGGGCGTATTACATTGGTTATTGATGTAGCTTAAAGAGGTGGAACAGATTAAACATTCAGATGAAACAATCAGCAAATAAAAGTCAAATGAAGAAAACGTACAAGGGCTTATTAGTCAATGATATCAGTGATTTCATGTCTGTTTGTTTTTTTACTATTTCCAATAAAAACCACAGAAAGATTAAAAGAGACAACAGATGGATATCATTACAAATGAGTCAGAAGAGAGGAATCCCTGGATAAACTAGTTATTGAGGTACAATCGGATGACTGGGAACTCATTTATAAAGGAAAAGACGCCCTGTCACTATGAGTGTACAATCAAACAATACAAGAGAAAGTGAAATATGGATCTGGACTCTGGGAGCAGTGGGCGGAGCTGAGGTTGCACCATGAGAGAGAGCGAGAGAGAGAGAGAGAGAGAGAGAGAGCGAGAGAGAGAGTGGACAAAGATAGAGACTGAGACTGAGACTGAAACTGAGTGTTACACTCGGACTTGGAGTGGAGTGGATTAGTCTGGAGGCCCAGGCCCATGACCACCTCAGCTTCCACTCAGAGCCCAGACCAGCTGTTCAGATTTGGACACTTGGAGCTGAGAAGGGGGAGGCTCCATGATTCCTCTTCATGCAGAGGTTTTATTTCCCTTTGCCACTGAAGGCAACACACTCACTAGCCACCAGTCCACAGATGAAAACACAAAATCATATGTGTACACAGAAAGTCCAGTTAAGATGGAGACGGGTTGTGAATGACACAGATGCTACTGGTACAGTATGAGAGTCTGACTGCTTTCAAAAGGACCAGTGATCATACAAGCGTATCAGTCACTCTCATACTTTCTCATGGTTCTATTGACAATGAGAAGCAACAACACAACACTACTGCTTGGACATGTTTACTGGATCACATCATGGATGATGGATGATGGATGGATGGATGGATGATGGATGATGGATGATGGATGATGGATGTAATATACAGACATGACTTATGTTCACTCTGGAGGTGAGGACTGATGCTCCCCTCCACAGAGAGAAGCTGCTGGTAGCTCACTCTCTATGTTCCTCTGGAGGTGAGGGGGGAACTCCTGTTGTCACTTTCATAGTAACTTTAATTTGATAGAAAATCATATTTTCACCTTGATTTTCAATTTAATTAAAGTAAACTCCCATTTCCACTTTTGTGTTCACTTTAATTTAAAAACAAACTATATTCTGTTTTCATCTAGAATCCAGAAAAATCAGTCTGATGAGTCCAGAAAATCTGATGAGTCTGGTACCAGGAAAAATCTGATGAGTCCGGAAAGATGTGATGAGTCCAGAAAATGTGATGATTCTGGTTCCAGAAAAAATGGGATGAGTCCAGGAACATGTGATGAGTCCAGAAAAAAATCTGATGAGCCCAGAACAATCTGGTGAGTCTGAGTCAAGAACATGTGATGAGTCCATAAAAATGTGATGAGTCCAGAAAATGTGATGAGTCCAGAAAAAGCAAATGAGTCTCATTCCGGAAAGATGTGATGAGACCAGAAAATGTGATGATTCTAGTTCCAGAAAAATGAGATTAGTCCAGAAGAAATCTGGTGAGTCTGAGTCCAGAAAAATGTGATGAGTCCGGAAAGATGTGATGAGACCAGAAAAATGTGATGAGTCCAGAAAATGTGATCATTCTGGTTCCAGAAAAATGTGATGAGTCCAGGAACATGTGATGAGTCCAGAAAAAATGTGATGAGTCCAGAAAAAAATCTGATGAGTCTGATTCCAGAAAAAATCTGATGAGTCCGGAAAATCTGATGAGTCTTAGTCCAGAAAAATTCAATGAGTCTGGTTCCAGAAAACTGGGATGAGTCCAGGAAAATGTGGTGAGTTCAAAAAAATCCAATGAGTCCAGAAAGATGTGATGAGACAAGAAAAATCTGATTAGTCCAGAAAAAAAAGGTGATGAGTCCAAAAAGATGTGATTTTTCCAGAGAAATGTGATGAGTCCAGAAAATGTGATGATTCTGCTTCCAGAAAAATGAGATGAGTCCGGAAAGATGTGATGAGACCAGAATAATCCGATGAGTCCAGAAAAATCTGATGTCTCCAGAAAAATCCGATTAGTCTGGTTCCAGAAAACTGTGATGAGTCCAGGAAAAAAAACGACGAGTCAAGAAAAAATGTGATGAGTCCAGAAAATGTGATGTGTCCAGAAAATCCAAGAGCCTGGTTCCAGAAAAATTTGATGAGTCTTAGTCCTGAAAAATCTGATGAGTCCGGAAATAACCGATGAGTCCAGAAAAATCTGATGAGTCCAGAATATAATCTGATGAGTCTGAGTCCAGAAAAATCTGATATGTCTGGAAAGATGTGATGAGACCAGAAAAATCTGATGAGTCCGGAAATAACCGATGAGTCCAGTAAAAGCTGATGATTCCGGAAAAAAAATGTAATGAGTGCAGAAAATCTGATAAATCTGAGTCCAGCAAAATCCAATGAGTCTGGTTCCAGAAAAACTGGGATGGGTCCAGGAAAATGTGATGAGTACAAAACAATGCGATGAGTCTGAGTCCAGAAAAAATATGATGAGTCGATAAAAATGAACAATCTGGTTCAATTCGTCAGTTCATCATTTGGTTCAATTCAACACTTCACCATCTGGTTCAATTCACCACTTCATCATCTGGTTCAATTCACTGCTTCACCAATTCACCACTTCATCATCTGGTTCAATTCACCACTTTATCATTTGGTTCAATTCACTACTTCACCAATTCACCACTTCATCATCCGGTTCAATTCACCACTTCATCATCCAGTTCAATTCACCACTTCACCAATTCACCACTTCACCATCTGGTTCAATTAATCACTTTATCATCTGGTTCAATTCACCACTTCATCAATTCACCACTTCATCATCCGGTTCAATTCACCACTTCGCCATCTGGTTCAATTCACCACTTCATCATCTGGTTCAATTCACTACTTCACCAATTCACCACTTCATCAACCGGTTCAATTCACCACTTCACCATCTGGTTCAATTCACCACTTCATCATCTGGTTCAATTCACCACTTCACCATCTGGTTCAATTCAATACTTCATCATCTGGTTCAATTCACCACTTCATCAATTCACCACTTCATCATCTGGTTCAATTAATCACTTCATCATCTGGTTCAATTCACCACTTCATCAATTCACCACTTCATCATCCGGTTCAATTCACCACTTCATCAATTCACCACTTCATCATCTGGTTCAATTCACTACTTCACCAATTCACCATATCACCATCTGGTTAATTTCACCTATTCATCATCTGGTTGTCATCTGGTTCATCATCAGAAGTTTTGAGCAGAAGTGTCTCCTCTGTCAGTTAATAGTGTTTTGAAGCCGATATGATGTTCACCCTCAGAGGAGGTAGTGTTTGAGGGAGAGCCAGATTAAATTTGGGGCGTAAATCTTATTTTGAAAGGCAAATTGAAATAGAAAGAATTCTACCACTGAACCACCAATGCTCACATAGCAGCAGATTCCCACCAAGAGAGGTCATGTGATCCAACTGCTGTGCTGCGTGAGCCCCTCCCCCACAGTTTGAGTCACACTCTGCTGTGGTTACACAAGCGTATGTGCAGAGTTTGGCTCCGCCCCTGAGAGACTTTGACAGTGATTGAACACACTTCTCCTTGTTAGTATAGTGGATACTGTCCCTGTCTGTCATGTTGGAGACAGTAGTTCAATTCCCCGACAGGGAGAGCAAAACCTTTAGTGTTGTTATTGAAAACCATGAGGTTCAGACTGGGAACGGCCCCTTTCAGCCATTCCAGCTGTTGCCAATGTGAACATAAAAGTTACACAGTAAGACTCTGGAGTCCATTTGTTGTTCCCTTTCTAGAACCTCATCACTGGACACCGGGTTCTGTGCACCTTTTTTTTAGGGACCGAGCCCAGAAGGGAAGCTGCCTGGAGGCGAGGACCCTATTGCATCTGTAGTGTTTCTTTCTTTCTTTCTTCTCCTGATGACGATGAACCCAAATTTGACCCAAAACATTCCCAACAAATTTGGCACACTCATCAGGACTGGTGCAGTCTATAAGAAAAGGTTAAAAATTAACCCACAAAGTGCCGAAATGTGCTTTTTTTATTTGTTTCTTACTGGTCAACGTATAACTCTTCATTGTAATCATTTTGAGTTATTTAAAAAAAAAAAAGTGCTTTGTTGTTTGCTTTTTATATCTTTAACTGTTTCTGAATGAATTGAAAGAAAATGTCTCATACAAATCAGATGGGAGAGGCACCTCATGGAGATCAGAGCAGATCAAAGCAGGAGAAAATCTTTGATCTGAACATCTCCATTGCAACAGGTGATGATCTCCTTCAATCTAATATGATCTCAGGACTGATGCCTTGGAGACGCTGAGATCAAAGGAGATCAGCTTTATTCAACCTTCAGCATTCACACTTATATTTTCTTCTGGAAATACAAACCTCTAGTAATTATTATCATCATAACAGGTCTCTGATATCTGGAGGAGTCAGACCATTCAAGGCTTAAGCATATACCTAAATTGTGGGCCTCTTTTAAAAACATTGCTCAATGAGCTACCAAGACTAGAGCATAGGTTGTTAAAACCACCAGAACTGGGTCCATTGGGGGCGATCAAAATGATTTCAGTTTTTAAACCGTTCAGCTGTAAAACGTTTTTGGACTTTGGTTCTTTACTTTTGTGAGGCAGGACAGGATAGAGGCAGCATCCGTAGAGCAAGGCTTTATAGGGAAGTTCAGTTGTGTGTCATCTTCATAAAAATGAAAGTTAACTTAGTTTGCTCATGTTGTAGATGTTATCTGGTGATGTAGAAGCTACGTCCACTTCAGTGCAAAAGTGAAGAGACGCAACATGACAATGAAAAAAGGTGTAAAGAATGTTGACTTCAGCTCCTCTCAGGATCTGAGCTTCGTCCATTTAGTTGGCAGATTTTCATGTTTCTCTTACTATTGACAGTTTGACTCTTATTTTCCAGCAGGAGACAAAAAGTGTCCGGTCACTGTTTGGTTCAGTTTCACTCAGTGACAGTGAGAATCACTCAAACTGTGGGGGAAGGGTTCATGGAGCACTGAAGGTGGAACGCTTCACATTTCCTGGCTGGAATGAGCTGAAGTTTAAGCATTGGTGGTTCAGTGGTAGAATTCTCTCCTGCCACTCAGGAGGGTTCGATTCCCGGCCAATTGATGCAATAGATCTTTTCTTCACCCTCCTCCTGTGTGAGCTTTCACAACCCAGTCTCATGTTAACGGGTCGGTTTGGACCCCATTTACATCACAAGGTTCCAAGTGACAACAACTTGTCTGTTGAAGAAAAGTGTTACATTTACACCACAGCAGCAGAAACACTGACAACAATGGAGTTTCTACAATGTGAGCCAGCCACAGTGAGCAGTGGTCGTCTCATGTGTAGGATATTACAGTGAACCTTCCATGACCACAGAACAAGTAGCCTGGCTAGCTAAGTCGGTAGAGCATGAGACTCTTAATCTCAGGGTCGTGGGTTCAAGCCCCACGTTGGGCGGAGCTCTGTTTTCAGACAGTGGTGTCCTCAAGGACAGAAGACTAGGGATCTGAAGGTTGCAAGTTCAAGTCCTAGAATTGAGAGGTCACCACTGTGGGTCCAAAGCATGATCTTTGACCCCCATCAGATCCTTAGGACCTTCACCGTGTCACCAACTCCTTCATTCTGAATCACTTTGTTTATCATTTTATTTTGAAAATAAAAAAAGATGCTCTTTCACTATTCACACTTGGGTGTGAGAGATGTATGTCATCCATCTGAAATCCATCCATGATCCTTCCATCCATCCATCTACCAATCCATCCTTCCTCATCCACCCATCAATCTACCAATCCATCTTTCCATCCATCCATCCATCTGTCATCATTCCATCCTTCCATCAATCCATCCATCCATCATCCATCCAACCATCCTTCCATCCATCCTTCTGTCTGTCCGTCCATCCATCATCCATCCATCCGTCATCAATCCATCCATCTGTCATCAATCCGTCATTCATCCATCCATCTACCAATCCTTCCTTCCTCATCCATCCATCCATCCATCTACCAATCCATCCTTCCATCCAGCCATCCATCATCATTCCTTCCATCCATCCATCCATCCATCCATCCATCCATCCATCCATCCATCTTTCATCCATCTTTCATCCATCTGTCATTCATCCATCCATCCATCCATCTGTCACTGTTCCATCCTTCCATCCATACACCTATCCATCCAAACATCCTTCCATCCATCCTTCTGTCTATCTGTCCGTCCATCCATCCATTCATCCGTCATCCATCCATCCATCCATCTATCCATCTATCCATCCATCATTCATCCATCCATCCATCTACCAATTCATCATTCCATCATCGATCAATCCATCATCCTTCCTTCCTTCCTTCCATCCATCCATCCGTCATCAATCCATCATCCATCCATCCGTCATCGTTCCATCCATCCATCCATCTGTCATCCATCCGTCATCCATCCATCCGTCATCATTCCATCCATCAATCCTTCCATCCATCCATCCATCCATCCATCCATCCATCCATCCATCCATCCATCCATCCATCCATCCATCCATCCATCCATCCATCCATCCATCCATAACGTGATCCAGTAAACATGTCCAAGCAGTAGAGTTGTGTTGTTGCTTCTCAATGTCAATAGAACCATGAGAAAGTATGAGAGTGACTGATACGCTTGTATGATCACTGGACATTTTGAAAGCAGTCAGACTCTCATACTGTACCAGTAGCATCTGTGTCATTCACAACCCGCCTACATTTTAACTGGTGATGAGCCTGATTAGACTCCTGACAGCCTTGACAGAGCTCATGGAATGACCACATCCTGAAAAAAGTAAATGAAAACATTCGTCATGGCCGACCTTGAAGAAATGAAGCTGAAAGTATAACTGCTATTGGAGGATTTGTAACTTTATATCAACTGTTTTGAACTGAATCAGTTCATGAAAGACAAGGAGGAAAACTCCTGAGGAGCTTGTCTTCACCATTCACTATCAAAGCTTTGATTGTGTTACTTGTGCGGTTGCTGGAGCTGCTTTTCTTGGAAGGGTGTGGCTCATTTGTCCAAGAGTTGTGTTTTCTCTAAGTGGACATTCAATAATCAGGAGACTGAGTCTTTGAATAAAGGTTTGAAAGAACTGAAAAAGATCCAACATATAAGGAAAGTCTCTCCTCCGTGACGGCCGGGAATCGAACCCAGGTCAACTGCTTGGAAGGCAGCTATGCTCACCACTATACCAACATCACTACGCTGAGTGACTTCACCTGTCAAAGATGATGAAGAATATAGAGCGATGGTGAAGAAGACTTGAAGAAGTTTGTAGAATGGGACAGAAAAGTGTCTCATGTTTGTGAGTGAGACGTGTCAGAGCCTGTTTGTCTTGTGTCTCCTCACCATCAAGAGACACTAACTCACTATTAATCTACTTGCTGCTGTTGATGTGAGACATAAAGCTTGGAGATGCTGGGGATTGAACCCAGGACCTCATACAGCTAAATCCTTGTTCTGGTGGTTTTGATTGAACTGAATCAGTCGATGTAAGACAAGGAGGACAAGCCCTGAGCAGCATGTGTCCCTCTCTCACCAGGACACTGTCCCTCTCTCACCAGGACACTCTGGATTGTGGTGTGTGGCTGCTTGCTGGAGGGGAGGATTTATGGAAGTGTTGTCTGTTAGTGAGGATTTCATGGTTGGAGTCAGAACATTTTAGGAGATATTTCACTAACCTGACAACTAAATAACTAAATAACTGTAACTAGCTGCTCCTACAGTACTATGGACGAGGACAGGATCCACTCTGGATGGTGTCCTCCATCACAGGACAGTCAGAGACAAACAGCCACACACACACACACACACACACACACACACACACACACACACACACACACACACACACACACACACACACACACACACACACACACACACACACACACACACACACCCTTTCACAATTTATTGTCACCAGTAAAGCTCACTTGTTGTTGTTGGAACCGTCACATTGTTCTACAAAGAACCCAAAAGCCTTAAAAGTCCTGGATTCTTTAAAAAGTTGAAAAGAAAAACTTTCTTCTATCATTTGTTCCCAAGATTCACACCAATACTGAGTAAAGGAAACTTTTTCCAAGTGAACATAAGTCATGTTTGTATAGTCCATCCATCCATCCATCCTTCCATCCATCCATCCCTCTGTCATCCATCTGTCATTCATCCATCCATCCTTCTACCAATCCATCCTTCCATCATCCATCCATCCATCCATTGTTCCATCCATCCGTCATCCATCCACCCATCATCCATTCAACCTTCCATCCATCATCATCCATCCATTCATCCATCCATCTGTCATCTATCTGTCATTCATCCACCCATCCCTCGATCCATCCATCAATTCATCAACCTTCCTTCCATCCATCCATCCATCATCAATCCATCCATCCATTTATCAATCTGTCATCCATCCGTCATTCATCCATCCATCCATCTACCAAGCCATCCTTCCATCCATCCTTCCATCATCCATCCATTTGTCATCCATCCATCCATCTACCAATCCATTCTTCCTCATCCATCCATCCATCTATCTACCAATCCATCCTTCTATCCATCCAGATGTCATCCATCCATCCATCCATCCATCATTCATCCATTCATCCATCCATCATCCATTTACCAATCCATCCTTCCTCATCCACCCATCCATTCATCTACCAATCCATCCTTCCATCTATCAATCCATCCATCATCCTTCCTTCCATCCACCATCAATCCATTCATCCATCATGCATCCATCATCCATCATCTACCAATCCATCATTCGATCCATCAATCCATAAATCATCCTTCCTTCCATCCATCCATCCATCCATCCATCCATCATCCATCCATCATGCATCCAACCATCCATCCATCCGTCATACATCCATCCATCATATATCCGTCATTCATCCATCCATCCCTCCCTCCATCCATCCATCCATCATCCATCCATCTATCAATCTGGCATCCATCTGTGATTCATCCATTCATCCATTCATCCATCCATCTACCAATCCATCCTTCCATCCATCCTTCCATCATCCATCCATTCGTCATCCATCCATCTACCAATCCATCCTTCCTTCCTTCCATCCATCATCCATCCATTCATCCATCATGCATCCATCAACTACCAATCCATCCTTCGATCCATCATGTATCCATGGATGGATTCATCCATCATCCTTCCTTCCATCAATCCATCCATCCATCATTCATCCAACCATCCATTCTTCTGTCATCCATCCATCCATCCATCATCTATCCGTCATTCATCCATTCATCCATCCATCCCTCCCTCCCTCCCTCCATCCATCCATTCATCAACCTTCCTTCCATCCATCCATCCATCATCCATCCATCTATCAATCTGTCATCCATCCGTCATTCATCCATTCATCCATCCATCTACCAATCTATCCTTCCATCCATCCATCTACCAATCCATCCTTCCTCATCCATCCATCCATCTACCAATTCATCCTTCTATCCATCCATATGTCATCCATCCATCATCCATCCATCAGCCATCCATCATTCATCCATTCATCCATCCATCATCCATTTATCAATCCATCCTTCCTCATCCATCCATCCATTCATCTACCAATCCATCCTTCCATCCATCAATCCATCCATCATAATTCCTTCCATCCATCCATCTGTCATCCATCCATTCATCCATCATGCATCCATCGTCCATCATCTACCAATCCATCCTTCGATCCTTCGATCCATCAATTCATCCATCATCCTTCCTTCCTTCCATCCATCCATCCATCCATCCATCCATCCATCCATCCATCCAACCATCCATCCATCCATCCATCCATCCATCCATCCATCCATCCATCCATCCATCCAGCATCCATCCATCATTCATCCATCCATCCACCCATCTGTCATCCATCTGTCATCCATCCATCATTCATCCGTCATTCATCCATCCATCTAACATCTGTCATCCGTCGGTCATTCATCCATCCATCCATCCATTGTTCCATGCATCCATCTATCCATCCATCCATCCGTCATCCATCTTCCATCCATCCATCCATCCATCCATCCATCCATCCATCCATCCATCCATCCATCCATCCATCCATCCATCCATCCATCCATCCATCCATCCATCCATCCATCCTCCATCATACATCCAGCATCCTTCCTTCCTTCCATCCATCCATCCATCCATCCATCCATCCATTCCTCCATCCATCCATCCATCCTAATGTGGTCCAGTAAACATGTCCCAGCAGTAGTGTTGTGTTGTTGTTTCTCATTGTCAATAGAACCATGAGAAAGTATGAGAGTGACTGATACTCTTGTATGATCACTGGACCTTTTGAAAGCAGTCAGACTCTCATACTGTACCAGTAGCATCTGTGTCATTCACAACCCGTCTCCATCTTAACTGGACTTTCTGTGGTGGACCAAACAACACAGTTGGGTCACACATTTAGCATCTTTACATTTAAAGAGATTCAGACCTCAAACTCCAGAGATGCTACATGCTACATTTAAAGAGTATCAGGCCTCATACTCCAGAGATGCTGTCTGCTACATTTAAAGAGTATCAGGCCTCGTACTCCAGATAAGCTACATGCTACATGCTACATTTAAAGAGATTCAGACCTCAAACTCCAGAGATGCTAAATGCTACATTTAAAGAGTATCAGGCCTCGTAGTCCAGAGATGCTACATGCTACATTCAAAGAGTATCAGGCCTCATCTCTGGTGTTTGAGGCTTGAAACTCTTTAGCATGTATCATGTAGCATCTTTGGTGTGTGAAGCCTGATACGCTTTAAATGGAGCATGTAGCATCTCTGGTGTACGAGGCCTGAAACTCTTTAAATGTAGCATGTAGCATCTTTACATTTAAAGAGATTCAGACCTCAAACTCCAGAGATGCTGCCTGCTTCATTTAAAGAGTATCAGGCCTCATACACCAGAGATGCTACATGCTACATGCTACATTTAAAGAGATTCAGACCTCAAACTCCAGAGATGCTGCCTGCTACATTTAAAGAGTATCAGGCCTTGTACACCAGAGTTGCTACATGATACAGGCTTATGAGTTTCAAGCCTCTCACGCCATTGATGCTACATGCTACATTTAAAGAGTTTCCTGCCTCATCTCTGGAGTTGGAGGCCTGAATCTCTTTAAATGTAGCATGTAGCATCTTTACATTTAAAGAGATTCAGACCTCCAACTCCAGAGATGCTGCCTGCTACATTTAAAGAGTATCAGGCCTTGTACTCCATATGTTATGAACTTACATTTTGTCTCACTAACTAACTAAGTAACTAAGTAACTAACTAACTAACTAACTAACTAACTAACAAAAATTTAAAAACACACAATATATAAATATATTTATGTGTAGTCAACCTCGTAGTACTGAGGGTAAAAATGGCTGTGATGAAGGTTGAGCTGGATGGTTTCATGGAGGATTCATGTCAGACGGTGAGTTCAGTTCAGCTCCAGGTCGGGCTGTCTGAGGTGGGGGAGGGGAGCCATCAATTAAACACCTGCCCTGTCTGTGCCACAGTATTGCTGCTGTTGCATTCACTGAGCGTGGGAATTACTGGGTTACCAAACTCACTACATTTTCTGCATAAAACTACACAACTGTTGAGCTCGCAGACGTTTTGGTGATCATTTCAAGAGCAAGCAACAATTTCAGCTCCATTTGATTCTTCATTTTAAAAGACTGATTAAAATATAAAGGCTTTTAAAGATTTAAAAGGCTGATTTAGTAGCATTTAGAGAGTTAAAGTTCTGATTAGTATTAAGCATTTGATAGTTCTTGTCAGTACTAAAAGTATTACTAAGATATAACCCAGTAAGTAGACAAAATATAGAGTTCAGTACTTTTATATCAGTTTTCAAAAGTGTATGTTTTTGTCTTCAATGATTTGAGAGTGTGGTTACTTATTTCTGAATGTGTTTCAGGATAACACCACCAGTTGAATTGATGTTTATTTTTGTTTTATTTGTGTATGTTTACTTGAAACATTGGTTTTTGTTAATATGTGAAATGTTCCCAATTTGTCTTCACAGAAGATGAAGAACAAGGAAAAGGAGAAAGAAGTGGATGAAGTGGTATGTATTGTTTTTAAGTCTCATTTCTCATTTTGATGTGGATCATAGCAAAATAATGGACATAGAGTTTATTTGATAAATTCACGGTGTCCCAGAAGGGCCAACATCACAATACAACAGGAAAAGCCACAATACAACAGTAAAAACTCAAAATGCAACAGCAAAGACCACAAATGTGACTGAATCATCCTACTTAACTAGTTATATCAGGGGTGTCCAGCTCCGGTCCTGGAGAGCCGGTGTCCTGCATGTTTTAGTTCCTCCCTGCTTCAGCTTACCTGAATCTAATGATGATGTCATCACCAAGGTTGTGAAAAAGCCCAATAAGGAGCCCTTCATTGCAATCAGGTGTGTTACAACTGGGAGAGAGCTAAACCTGCAGGACGCCGGCCCTCCAGGACCCAGTTTAGACACCGATGAGTTATATTAATAAAGTTGAATTGAATTGAACATCTGACAAACATCATATTTTGATATCATTTCAGGACGATTGCATATCAGCAGATATTTCTTCAGAAAGCAGTCATGATGAGGACAGTGATTATGTCCCATTGTCTTCTGAGGCCTCAGATGATGACATGGTTCCAACATTGAAAGGAACAAACCCAAAACTTCAAGAATCGGAAAAATCTCACAACAGAAATATAACTGATTCACAAAAAATGCACGCTGTTCAACAGAAAACGAAGGGAGACATCGACTCGGATGAAAACAGAAACTCTGAAGATTGGAACAGGAACGAAGATGATGACGATCAGGGTAGGCCGCATGTCACGGTTAAAAAATGCTCAAAAGGAGAAAGTGGGACAATAATAAAATAAATACATCTGCGTGTATTTATTTATTTATTTTTATGTATGTATGTATGTATGTATGTATGTATGTATGTATGTATGTATGTATGCATGTACGTATATTCTATTTTCACCAAGATTAAGTGAGTTAGTTTTATAGTTTTACCAGTAAATGGCTGCTCCATCCTCACTTCTCCTATAACCAGCCCCCCCCCTCCCGGCTCCTGGGGGTCGTTTGGAGGGTCATAATTTATTTACACATGTTATAGATAATATCAAAGTAAGTGGTGTATTAGTCAATGATATCAGTGATTTCATGTCTGTTTGTTTTAGTTTTTTTATTATTTACAATAAAAACCATAGAAACATTAAAACAGACAACAGATAGATGTCAACACAAATGAGTCAGAACAGAGCAGTCCCTGAAAAAACTAGTTATTGAGGTACAATGACATGACTGGGAACTCATTTATGAATACAAGAGAAAGTGAAATATAAAGATGTTTAATGGATGACAAAGGGCTTAAAAAATGCATCCAAGGAGAAGAATACATGACATAGAGAATCCAATAAATGATGAACGAAAGAGATGGAAAATAAATACAAACAATGTAAAACAAAGTTCACTCATATGATGAAAACATGTAAGAAGAATTCTTTTAAGAAAGTACCAGAAAACAATAAAGACCATGTCAGCAGTACATAGAAGGTTCTACATAGTATCATTCAACAGGCTTCCAGTAAGGATACTGTTATTGAAAACAGACACACTTCACAAACTACAGACCCACAATTCTCCCAAATCCTAGAAAAACTCTTCAACGACATACTAGATACATTCAGAGAAATGAAATCTAATTCATTAAATCTAGGTCAAACCAAAATCATGATATTTGGAAAATATGAAATAAATAAACAGGTAAAGGTTCAAGTAGAGGGTGTAGATAGAGAAAAGGTGATTGAAGACAAATTTCTAGAAAAATGTAAGGATGAGTACGAGCACATTACAACTCTACAAAGCTGATTTCCTTTGATCTGAGCGTCTCCATGGCTCCAGTGCTGATCTCCTATCAGATCAAAGGAGATCAGTGCCTTTTGCCATGGAGATGCTCAGATCCAAGATTTCCTCCGGCTTTGATCTCCGTTGATCTCCATCCGGTGCCTCTCCCATCCACTTTGTGATGAAAGGCTCATTATTGTTCTTTTTCACAACCTTGGTGATGACGTCATCATTAGATTCAGGTATGATGAAGCAGGCAGAGAACTAAAACATGCAGGACACCAGCACTCTCTGACCCAGTTTGGACACCCTGTCGTAGACCATCAAGAGACAGCTTAGTTTTATCCTACTGATGACGTGTTGCTGCAATAGTCATCTTGCTCAGTTTCAAGTTTTTTCCCACAGACACCAGAGCACTCTGTAACAGGATTTGACAGACAGTGACGGTGCGCGGCCAGCAGGGGGCAGCAGCGAGGCTGACTTGCTCTTTGACCGTGTGACTGTGGTGACCAAATCCAGGGGGCGTATTACATTGGTTATTGATGTAGCTTAAAGAGGTGGAACAGATTAAACATTCAGATGAAACAATCAGCAAATAAAAGTCAAATGAAGAAAACGTACAAGGGCTTATTAGTCAATGATATCAGTGATTTCATGTCTGTTTGTTTTTTTACTATTTCCAATAAAAACCACAGAAAGATTAAAAGAGACAACAGATGGATATCATTACAAATGAGTCAGAAGAGAGGAATCCCTGGATAAACTAGTTATTGAGGTACAATCGGATGACTGGGAACTCATTTATAAAGGAAAAGACGCCCTGTCACTATGAGTGTACAATCAAACAATACAAGAGAAAGTGAAATATGGATCTGGACTCTGGGAGCAGTGGGCGGAGCTGAGGTTGCACCGTGAGAGAGAGCGAGAGAGAGAGAGAGAGAGAGAGAGTGGACAAAGATAGAGACTGAGACTGAGTTTTACACTCGGACTTGGACTTGGAGTGGAGTGGATTAGTCTGGAGGCCCAGGCACATGACCACCTCAGCTTCCACTCAGAGCCCAGACCAGCTGTTCAGATTTGGACACTTGGAGCTGAGAAGGGGGAGGCTCCATGATTCCTCTTCATGCAGAGGTTTTATTTCCCTTTGCCACTGAAGGCAACACACTCACTAGCCACCAGTCCACAGATGAAAACACAAAATCATATGTGTACACAGAAAGTCCAGTTAAGATGGAGACGGGTTGTGAATGACACAGATGCTACTGGTACAGTATGAGAGTCTGACTGCTTTCAAAAGGTCCAGTGATCATACAAGCGTATCAGTCACTCTCATACTTTCTCATGGTTATATTGACAATGAGAAGCAACAACACAACACTACTGCTTGGACATGTTTGCTGGATCACATCATGGATGATGGATGATGGATGGATGGATGGATGGATGGATGGATGGATGGATGGATGGATGGATGGATGTAATATACAAACATGACTTATGTTCACTCTGGAGGTGAGGACTGATGTTCTCCTCCACAGAGAGAAGCTGCTGGTAGCTCACTCTCTCTGTTCCTCTGGAGGTGAGGGGGGAACTCCTATTCTCACTTTCATTGTCACTTTAATTTGATAAAAAATCATATTTTCACCTTGATTTTAAATTTGATTAAAGAAAACTCCCATTTCCACTTTTGTGCTCACTTTAATTTAAAAACAAACTTTATTCTGTTTTCACCTAGAATCCATAAAAATCTGATGAGTCTGAGTCCAGAAAGATGTGATGAGACCAGAAAATGTGATGATTCTGGTTCCAGAAAAATGGGATGAGTCCAGAAAAATCTGGTGAGTCTGAGTCCAGAAAAATCTGATGAGTCCGGAAAGATGTGATGAGACCATGCAAATGTGATGAGTCTAGAAAAAAATGTGATGTGTCCAGAAAATGTGATCATTCTGGTTCCAGAAAAATGCGATGAGTCCAGGAATATGTGATGAGTCCAGAAATAATGCGATGAGTCCAGAAATAATGCGATGAGTCCAGAAAGATGCGATGAGTCTGATTCCAGAAAAAAATCAGATCAGTCCGGAAAATCTTATGAGTCTGAGTCCAGAAAACTGGGATGAGTCCAGGAAAATGTGATGAGTAAAAAAAGATCCAATGAATCTGAGTCCAGAAAAATCTGATGAGTCCAGAAAATCTGATGAGTCCGGAAAGATGTGATGAGACCAGAAAAATCTGATGAGTTTGTAAATAACCGTTGAGTCCATAAAAATCTGATGAGGCCAAAAAAAAAAACCGATGAGTGCAGATAAATCCGATGAGTCCAGAAAATCTGATTAGTCCAAGTCCAGAAAAATCCGATGAGTCTGGAAAGATGTGATGAGACCAGAAAAATGCGATGAGTCCAGAAAAAAAAAATGTAATGAGTCCAGAAAAAAAATGTGATGAGTCCAGAAAAAAATGTGATGAGGCCAGAAAAAAATGTGATGAGGCCAGAAAAAAAATGTGATGTTTCCAGAAAAATGTGACGAGTCGAGAGATATGTGATGATTCCAGAAAATGTGAAGTGTCCAGAAGATCTGAGAATACATTTTCGGAAAATGGGATGAGTCCAGGAACATGTGATGAGTCCAGAAAAAATGTGATGAGTCCAGAGAAATCTGATGAGTCCAGAAAATCTGATGAGTATGAGTCCATAAAGATCTGATGAGTCTGTTCCCAGAAAACTGGGATGAGTCCAAGAAAATGTGATGAGTCCAGAAAAAAAACGAGGAGTCTAGAGAAATCTGTTGACTCCAGAAAAAAAATGTGATGTGTCCAAAAATGTGATCATTCTGGTTCCAGAAAAAAAATCTGATGAGTCCAGAAAAATCTGGTGAGTCTGAGTCAAGAAAAATCTGATGAGTCCACAAAGATGTGATGAGATCAGAAAAATCTGATGAGTCCAGAAATAACCAATGAGTCCATAAAAATTTGATGAGTCCAGAACAAAATATGATGAGTCCAGAAAGTCTGATGAGTCTGGTTCCAGAAAAATAGGACGAGTCCAGGAACATGTTATGAGTCCAGGAAAAAATGCGATGAGTCCAGAAAAATCTGATGAGTCTTTTTCCAGAAAAAAAAAAAAAAATCGAATGAGTCCAGAACATCTGATGAGTCTGAGTCCAGAAAAATCTGATGAGTCCGGAAAGATGTGATGAGACCAGAAAAATCTGATTAGTCCAGGAAAAAATGTGATGAGTCCAGAAAATGTGATGATTCTGGTTCCAGAAAAAGTGGATGAGTCCGTAAAGATGTGATGTGTCAAGAGGAGTCGAAGTGTTTTGAGATCACCGCACAAGTCACTGACACTGGCATAGAGAAAGAAACTGTTCATAATCAAAATTATTATAAATCTAGCAATAATTAAAAAGTTTTAAATGTGTTTTATGATTGTTATGAAAAAAAATGATTGATGTTGATTGATACTGACTGTATAAATTGGCAAGTAATTGAATAAGTGTGTTTCTAAACGGATGTGGGAAATGTAGCATGAGGCGCCGGTGCCTTAGATAAGCAGAAGTAGCAATTGGAGCAAAGGGGACAGAAGGATAAGGTGGGTAAACAAAGACAGCAAGTCATGGAGAGAGTGACTCACGGGGGGAGTGACTGTAGGACTTGAGAGCATAAAAGGTTCAGATCCACAGAGAATAGAGAGAGTTTGACGGAGACCTTCGGAGAAGAGGATGCCTCGCAGAAGAGGAGCCTTCCCCTGAAGAAATCTCCGGAGATTCGGACAGCTCGATCCGCTCGCAGACAAACTTAGGAAGAAGTGTCCAGAGGAAGACACCCAACTCAACCGTACGGAGGAAGAAGAAAAGGAGAAGAGAGAGGAGCTCCGGGGTGAGGACGCCGCGGCCCGGGTTGGGCAAGCCCGGGACTCTCCACGGACCCACCGCTGAACGGCAGACGACATCGAGTGGTGTTTTCGAGACTTTCCAGCCCAGCTACAGAGCAAAGTCTGACGGGACCAAGATTGACATGGCAGCTGCACCCCTCTCCCTGTCGCAGGAGGATTTCCCGGGGACAACCGAGACTCTGTACTGAGTTTCCTGCGCCCTCCAAAGGAGATCAACTGAAGACGGGTCCATACGTGGTTACGAAGGCCAGGCCACCACACCCAGCCCCCTCCAAAAAGACAAAGATCAGGTTACCCATTTAGAGAAGCTCAGTTTATTAGTTTTAATCCTAAGTAGTATTAGTAATCAAAGTTGTGAATCGTTGTTACCATTTGTATTTGTTTGAATCAAGTGCTGTAGCTTAACCCTTGCCAAACTATGCTCAATAAATATAAGCATTGCATTTAAAGTACTGTTTCATGAATTTTCAATGAGTTACTATTATAATAAATTCGCCTATGTCGTTCCCTGAATTCTGAATGGAAGTAAAAAGTTAAGTGATCGTGTGCAATAACATCACAAAGGTTCTTAAAGGTTTTTCTAGTCCAAAAAAGGTAACTGGGTTACAAACTAATCCCCGAGGTTTATCCCAAACCTCTAAACTAAACCTAGCAACGTACACCAAGTGCCATAGTCATTTAGAGGAAAGCTGCCGTTAACAGACGTGACCGACTGATTGGCCGTGCCTCAAGAGGCTGTTTAGCACAGTTAATAGTTGGACAAAGCGGGATTGGCGTCTGGACGTAGGCAGTTAGAGGCTAGGCGAGTTTCCTCGTCACCAGCTTAATCGTTCTACTGAATCCTTCCAGGTATTTTAGATCTGTAGGCAGTTAGAACCTGACCCTAGTAACGGAGAACTGGTCCGATCCCCCGGTGCGAGGGGACACAGATCGGCGCAACTAAACACTCCTAAAGTGTTGATGTTGGCGTCACTCATGAAGCTGCTCTATCATGAACTTGTAGACTGAAGGAATCTCAAGAAGATTCTAACTCTTTTAAAATCTACCATCAGTATGTCTCTCTCTCTCTCCTAGTTTATCTAAAATTATATGTTGTTGTTTCTGTTCATATTTATTTATGATCTTAAATTCTATTAACATTTCAGTACAAATATTAGGGGTCCATATATCCTGTTGTGGAAAATGGACCTCGGGGTTCAGATTCTATGAGGGTCCTTTTACAATCTTACACCGGCACTGAGCCTCGATGGAGCCTCGGCCAAATGAAGCCTCATCAACCATTTTCTTTATTTTCTGACTCCACCTGATGGCGCTGTTGGTTTGAAGATAGAGGCTGAAAGATTGGCAATGAAGTGTGCTTTCAAACATTTGTTGAACAGACAGCGCCATCTAGCGCCATCTGCTTGTATGGGAGGCTGCCTGAGAATAGCAGGTGCTGTGAGCTTTTAATCCCCCTGGCTAGAGGGGGCGCTCTTCTTGCTCTTTTTCAACTCAAATGTTTGGTAAACGCTGTGTGACCTGGAAGGAAGTGACTAAAAGGGCATTTTTGACCTGAACCTGAGGGTTATCAGTTAGTAAACTAAAGAGCTGCATTCCCTGTCAGGGAATTGAACCCCCAGCTCCCATATGACAGGCGGGGATACTCTCCACTATACTAAGGAGGAGATGTTGCTATGCATGCTGTCTGTCAGGGTCGTAGCCAGCTGCTGCAGGCCATCATCAATACGCCAAGGGCTCATGACAGAACTGTCAACTCATGAAGGAACTCCAAACTTTACCAGCTTACAAGGAACCTTAAACCTTTTCACTGCCCAGGGGAACCAGGTTGTTCTTTCCTCCAGCCATGAGTGGTCCACCACTTGGTGTGACATCTGCAATCTGGAAACTCTAACAATCAACTCACCATCATGAACAAGCCCTGATTAGACTCTCATAAGCAGTGTTGACACCTTGAAAAAGTAATATTACTGATGACTAGTTACTCATTTAAAAGTTACTTAGTCACTTTGCTGATTACTTGCTTTTAAAAGTCACTAAGTTAGATTACAAGTAACTTTTTTAGTTATTTCCAACAGCTGTCTACAACACCCCCCACCGTCTGAACAGGCGGGGGGCTTCCTGCCATTACATCTTTTGACTAAAGAAAAATAGAAAACTAGTGTAAAATCTCTGCAGTTGTTATTGTTGTAATGATTCAATGAGGATGTTTGTTGGTTCCTCTAATTTTATGGTACATGAACGCAGCATGACAGCGAGGTGGCCTGTGATTGGCTGAGTGTGTGTGTGTGTGTGTGTGTGTGTGGGGGGGGGGGGGGGGGGTCAGGTGTGCAAGCTAGGGATGTCCCGATCACACTTTTTTGCTCCCGATACCAATCCAATTTTTCAGAATTGAGTATCGGCCGATACCGATACTTTCCCGATCCGATACTTACATTGCTATTTGCAAAGATACTCAATAGTCTATTTTTGGAGCAACTAAGATGTCTGAAGCTAGAAGCAGTATTGGCAGACGCTTTGTCACAAAACATTTACATGTTAATGTGAATTATAAATACTTAATTCTACTTCAAAGTGGTAAAACCTGTTTGACAAAAGTAGTCTGAGCATAGTTCTCTCAAAAACTTGATCAGAATATCCCAGTCTCCCTTCAAACTAGCGGAACCTTCTGGGTTAGTTTTTTTTTGCCATATCACTCCCCTGTGGGGACTGATCCTTTATTTTAAAATCCTTTATTTTAAAGCAGCACCGAGTTTGCTGCTTCTGTGTGGCTTTTTCTTTAGTTGTTGTTGTAAACTGGGGGTACATCCACACAATGAAAAAACAATCTTTGTTCTCCCTGGCCTTCTCCCAACGAAACCTCCGTCCACACCTCACTATGGTGAGCCTCAACACGAGGCTTCAGGGCATGTAGTACACATGCAGGGCCTTTAGGGGCGCTGTGACTCACCAAACACAATAAGAAAGCAGAAGAAGACAGACCACATAGAAATTTAGATGCAGACTTCTGCACAGAAACACATAAACCACAATATATAACTCTAGTTTTATAGGTCTATGGCCCCGCTCTGCCTGCATCTAGCTTCTGCAGCTAGACCGGAGCTTCTAGTCCCTGATTGTTCTGGTTATTAGGGGATGTTGAGGATCGCGTTCTTTTTTTTCTTTTTTCTTTTTGTAGATCAGCGGGGTGATCGGCTGGATTTGCCGATTTCCGATCACTCACAAATCACTAATATCGGCCCCGATCCGATATCTACCGATCGGATCGGGGCATCCCTAATTTCTGTGTAAAAATATAACAATCTTAAATAAAAGGGAAGGTGTGAGATCCGAGCACAGACTGTTACAAACCAGTGAATTGTCAACAATAAATACACAATAATCACCAAGAATCGTTCAATTCAGCTAACAGGCGTTTATTAATAAAAATGGATTATTTCCTAAATAATTCATAAATCGTCTAATAAATCAACACATTCAAGTAACAAACGACATCTAACACGGAGATCTAATCTATTAAACAGCAAACACTATGTACAAAGAGTGTGTGTGTGTGTGTGTGTGTGTGTGTGTGTGTGTGTGTGTGTGTGTGTGTGTGTGTGTGTGTGTGTGTGTGTGTGTCTGGCCTGGAGTGATGAGTGGAATGGGTGTAATGACATTGAATGTCCACCAGAGGGAGGCAGACGTTGGCGGGTCAGTGTGGTGACCAGGACAACCACTAGGGGCATGCGGTGGCGGGCAGAGGGAGAGCGCAATGGCCTGATGTGTCCACCAGGTGGATGTCAAGAGGAATTTCAATGACCCACGTGACCACTAGAGGCGTTTGACTCGCTCTTTCTGGGGAGGCAGCGGTTGCTTAGCGACCAGATAAACAAGACGCCCGTTGCACGAGTATGCGCGAGGGGGTCTCGGAACGACGCGGTCTCACCTACTCCCGTAAAGACTGGTGGACTTTGTGGGCCCGGTTCTGAGCGGCGGAGTTCTAACGGGACATGCAGTTAGAACTCTGGTGATGGATGTGGATGTGGTTTAGCAGCACCAGATAGCAGTTTGGCTGCTAAATGTGACTGTGTGTGTGTGAGCTTATCTGATCAGATAACACGAGCGGCGGCGGATTAGTGAAGGAGGGGGAGAGAGAGAAGGGAGTTAAAAAGTTCTGGGCCGGTCCACGTGAGTTAACACGCGGCTCCTTGTGTCTCCGTACGAAGTCCTGCGTCTGGATGGACGTGAATCCGTCTTGGAGACGGTGTGTCTTCGCAGGTCGGACTTTTATACCGGAGCATCATGGTCCAGCTCCCTGCTGTGCTCACCATGGCCTTGGCCAATCAGAGCGGGGTTGGCTTCAGAGGTTCTGGGGCGTTTTCTACGTCTGTGGATGGAGTTGGTGGATCCCCCTGGTGGTGAGGTGCAGGGATGCAGCTTCCAGGGAGGGGTTGCCGTGGACCCCCTGGTGGGGGTCACATGACCAATGGTGAATTTTTCCAGTGGCGACCACATGTTCCTTTGTCCTGAGGGGGTGAGCCATGGAGGCCAGGCCCAACACAATGAACCAACACATGAAGAGGAGGAGGAGGAGAAGGAGGAGGAGGAGGAAGAGGAGGAATAGAAGGAGGAAGAGGAGGAGCAGGAGGAGGAAGAGGAGGAGGAGAAGGAGGAAGAGGAAGAGCAGGCCGAGGAGGAGGAGGTGGAGGAGGAGGAGTAGCAGGAAGAGGAGGAGAATGAGGAGGATGAGGAGAAAGAAGAGGAGGAGGAGGAGGAGCAGGATGGGGAGGAAGAGGAGGAGCAGCAAAAGGAGAAGCAGGCTGAGGAGGAGGAGGAGGAAGATGAGGAATAATAGTAGGAAGAGGAGGAGGAGCAGGCCGAGGAGGAGGAAGAGCAGGAGCAGGAGGAGGAAGAAGAGGAAGAGCAGGAGGAGGAGGTATAGGAGAAGGAGGAGGAGGAAGAGGAAGATTAAGAGGAAGAGGAAGAGGAGGAGCAGCAAAAGGAGAAGCAGGCCGAGGAGGAGGACGAGGAGGATGATAGGAGGAGGAGGAGCAGTCCGAGGAGGAGCAGTCCGAGTAGGAGGAGGAGGAAGAAGAAGAAGAAGAGGAAGAGGAAGAGGTTCAGTCCACGCAGTGATGGTTCTGCGTCACATCCAGAGAACCCTGGTTCGATGCTGGATTCTCACAGCATCCTCTCTGCTCTCCTCAGTGGATCTTCAGAACATAAAGCTTCTCTGACCTGACATGTCCATCACCCAGAAATGCAGAGAGCTCCACCTCCTCCACCTGCAGAGAGATGAGAGAGATGAGAGGTGATGAGGAGAGTCTCTGTGGAGCAGCCAGGACTTCAGTCCTGTCCACAGCAGCAGCTCAGAGCTCATGAAGGACCACCACTGTCAGACCAACACAACAAGCCTGAGGCTCCTCTGATTGGCTGACTGTGTCCTCTGCTGTCCAATCCTGAAGCTGCTCAGCGTTCTCCTCTCACAGCCTCACAGAGCAGTCAAACTCTGGATCTTTGTTCTCACACTAACTGTGTTTAGTAGAAACCTGCTGGAAGCAGCATGGACTCACTCCAACATCTACTGACCTGAGAGTCTGCAGGCTGCAGTCTGGACTCTGCTGAAGACCAACCAGCTGCTGCACATCTGGATCCTGAAGGTTGTTGCATTCCAGGTCGAGCTCCTTCAGGTGGGAGGGGTTGGACTTCAGAGCTGAGGCCACAGAAGAACAGCTGATCTCTGACAACCTGCAGAACCTCATCCTGAATAAAGAGAGAAAGCAGCAGAATGAATGAGGAGAACCAATCAGATGTGTTGATGGAGAAATGAGCAGCTCCACATTACTGTGTCCTGATCAATGAGCTGTTCTGTTGTTGTGGATCTTCATCACACTCATCCTCCACATGTCAGCACAACATTGCCACTCCTCCTCATGTCCACACACATCAGTAACAAGCTGCTGAGCTCAGTCCATCTCTCACTGCAGGATCAGAGTCTCACATCACAGCTGCTCACAAACATTTCTCCTTCTACAACAGTAACAGACAGTCAACTGACCCCAGAGTCTCCAGACTACAGAGTGGACTCTCCAGAAAACCACACAGCTGCTCAACTCCTGAATCCTGCAGCTGGTTCCCACTCAGGTCCAGATGTTTCAGATGTTTCAGGTGGGAGGGGTTGGACTTCAGAGCTGAGGCCACAGAAGAACAGCTGATCTCTGACAACCTGCAGCGCTCCAACCTGAATAAAGAGAGAAAGAAGTGAGATTAGAGGACAAAGTTTGATGTTGAAGTCATTGAGACTGAAGAAGGTTCAGACTGGAAGAGTTTAGAAATGTAAAGTCCAAACAGCTGAAGCCACCAGGAGGAGAAGAGTCTCATCAACATGCTGATCACTAACATGCTGCAGAGCTCAGTCCATCTCTGTCCTCCAACATCTGGATCACACACACACACACACACACACACACACACACACACACACACACACACACACACACACACACACACACACACACACACACACACACACACACACACACACACACACACACACACACACACACACACACACACACACACACACACACACACACACACACACACACACACACTGTCCTCCTCTTCCTCCTTCCCCTCCTCCCCCCTCCTCCTCCTCTTGCTGTGTTCTCCTCCTCCTCCTCCTCCCCCTCCTCTTCCTCCTCCCCCCTCCCCTCTGCTCCTCCTCCTCCTCCTCCTCTTGCTCTTTTCTCCCCCTCCTGCTCCTTTTCCTCCTCTTTCTCTGTTCTCCCCCTCCTGCTCCTCCTCCTCCTCCTCCTCCTCCTCTTTCTCTGTTCTCCCCCTCCTGCTCCTCCTCCTCCTCCTCCTCCTCCTCCCCCTCCTCCTCTTTCTCTGTTCTCCCCCTCCTGCTCCTCATCCTCCTCCTCCTCCTCCTCCTCCTCCCCCTCCTGCTCCTCCTCCTCCTGCTCCTCCTCCTCTTTCTCTGTTCTCCCCCTCCTGCTCCTCCTCCTCCTCCTCCTCCTCCTCCCCCTCCTCCTCTTTCTCTGTTCTCCCCCTCCTGCTCCTCATCCTCCTCCTCCTCCTCCTCCTCCTCCCCCTCCTCCTCCTCCTCCTCCTCCTCCTCCAGTGCTATAAGAACCTTTAAATTCAGTGTCTATAATGAAATTCTCTATATTTTTCCATCAGTTCCTGAAAATGAAGTCAGTTTAACTGAAACTTATTGTGAAAATCCCCTGAAATGTCAAAACAAAGTGTATAAATCCTTTAAAGCTCCTGGCTTGGTGGGACCAGATTGGACCTCTTGGTGGGTTCTGGTCCACGGGCCTTATGTCCTCTGCTGTCATGTGAAAGTCAAACGTAAGGACTGGTGACGTTACACTCCTCCTCTTCCTCCTCCTCCTGCCGCTCCTCCTACTCCTCCTCCTCCTCCTCCTCCTCCTCCTCCTCCTCCTCCTCCACCCTGTGCTGGAGGCTCTGCCCCTCTGCAGGGATCTTTGGGATCATTATGTTACATTACTGCATGGAAGTGAAGCCAGAGTGTTTTATGAAGTAATCATGGAACCTGATTGGAACTAACTTCACTTCCAGGTCTTGTATGGCGTTCTGACCGCAGGCTGAGGTCTGCATGAGGCAGCAGGGGGCGCTCCGCTATGAGACGCATCATTAATAGAACTTCTTTCTAATGAAGCCAGACTTTTGCTTCATCAGTAACGACTAAACAAACCACATACTACTGGAAAGGAAAGCTTGGATTTGGAGCCATAAAATGATCCTTTTAACGGCTTCATGTGAAAGAAAAGTAGAATCAGAGTGTTTCTGTAGGTTGTCATTGTCCCTCATCACGGTGTGTTAACAGTTAAATATGTGTCTGTGCACAGTGACGTGTCTGCTCAGTACAGGGTGGAGCTCTTACCGCTCCACACCTCACAGGTTCTACTGGAGTCACAAGAAGTTGGAGGAGCATGGAGCGGTGACGTCAGCGTGAACAGAGCCGCTCGGAGGGGCAGCAGCCCCACGGAGCCGTACAGAGCTCGCTGACGCGTCAAGAATAAAACAGGCTTTAAGGATCAGTGGCGCCACCTGCTGGAATCCTGTACTCACTGTGAGTACAATTCTTTTGAAGGTGTGGAAAATAAAAGTTATAGCCTTGGGCTGCTGTTTCTAGAGCTACAGACACAGAACTAATTCATAGAGCTACACAGAAAAGAATCTCCCATGACATCAAAAATAAATGATTGTTAAAGGAGAACCGTTTCAAATAAAGACAAAATGTCGCGTCATTCAAAGCACAAAACCTTTAAACTGGACGAGGAGGCGGATTCGGTGTTCAAAACTTTGACGACTAATAAAAACAGAACCGCTCCACCACTGAAAGTGATATTGGGGATTATTGAGGAGGAGAGTCTCCTCTGTCATTTAATAGGTTTCTGAAGTCCATAGATATTCGTGCTCAGAGTAGCTAGCATTTGAAAATCATATTTTAAAAGGCATATTGCAGACTTCCTGTCAGATTTAGGACATGGGTCCCAGCAGATGGTTTGTCAGACTTGATGAGACGAACAATTGAGTTTTGGTTTGATCTGTCAACGACATTCCTACGGGCTGTGGTTGCTGTTTAAATGTTTTTGGTGGCTGTTGTAGTGTTTGTAGGTGGCGCTAGAGAGCACAGCTTGGCTCTCTGGGGGTTAATTTTTACATTTTCTTATAATGTTATCCAGTGGTAATGAGCGTGCCAAATTTGGTGAGTCCTTAAACATGTTTAGGGGGTCAAATGTATTCTCCTTCAGAGGTTGATGGCCGTTTTTGGTAGAAAATCATATTTTGAAAGGCAAACTGCGGACTTCCTGTTGGATTTGGGTCAGGGGTAGCAGCACGTGATTATTAGGTCTCGATGAGACGAACAATTGAGTTTTGGTTTGATCTCTCTACGACATTCCTATGGGCCGTGGTGGCCATTTTGGTTTTTCTAGGTGGCGCTAGAGAGCTCATTTTGGCTCTCTGGGGGATGATACAGGGTTTTGTTTTACAAAAAACTAATAATAAGAAACATTACAATTACAACAGGGTCCTGGCCTCCAGGCCCAGGCCTCCTTTGGAGGTCCTGGCCTCCTTTGGAGGTCCTGGTCTTTCTGCTCAGTCCCTCATAATGGTCACATCAGCTCAAACATCTGCAATTAAAAAATCTTTTACTGCCAGAGTGCAGAATACCTGCGGATGTTCCAGCCCTTGGTTTGGCATGCTGCTCTGGTTTTGGCCCTCGAGGAAAACTAATTGAGGAGCCCCGGTGTTAAGGATAAAAAAAAGGTGCTGCAATTTAAAGCGTATTTAAAAGATGTTAAAAAGTCAATAGGACTAAATTACAGCTCAGAGTTAAAACAATAAATTAAATAAGTTCAAAGTGATTAAAATTACCCTATAGATATATTTTATTTTACTGTGTCTCAAATAGAGTTTAAATGGCTCAAACAGAGTAGTACTTTTCAGGCGAAAGCAGTAGTGTGTTACTCTAAAAGGCCAGCAGAGGGCGCATGGCGATTGAAGGAGCCTAAAAGCTGCACAGAGGCAGCAGCATATTAAATCCTGCAGCCGAGCCAAACACCAGCTCAAGTGGTCTGCCTCTTTGTTTCCTATTACAGGATGGAATCACACCCCTACATGACACACACTGGGTCAGGGGGGCAACAATGGCAGAGTGAGGGAGAGTTTGGAGCTCCAGCTGGGAGATCAGTGACTCTTCATCCAGGAGAGATCAGCCTGCTTTGAAAGCTGAAGCTCAACATGGAGCGTGTCAGAGGTTGACGGAGAATTCTCCACTGCAGCACCTTGCTTCTTCTACCAAGCTTTGAAATGTGGAGCTCCACACGGCTCTGCCACAGTCACAGGACTAAAGCCCAGAGAAGAAGTCTCAGTTTCTCATGGAGATCCTCAGTGTGGATCATCTCATATCAGCCTGATGTCTGACCTTTAGTGTCAACACAACTTTCACTGCACACAAACTCAAACATGGAGTCTGACCTCAGAGTCTCCAGACTACAGAGTGGACTCTCCAGAAAACCACACAGCTGCTCAACTCCTGAATCCTGCAGATCGTTGTGGCTCAGGTCCAGATGTTTCAGATGTTTCAGGAGGGAGGGGTTGGACTTCAGAGCTGAGGCCACAGAAGAACAGCTGATCTCTGACAACCTGCAGTCCTCCAACCTGAATAAAGAGAGAAAGAAGTGAGATTAGAGGACAAAGTTTGATGTTGAAGTCATTGAGACTGAAGAAGGTTCAGACTGGAAGAGTTTAGAAATGTAAAGTCCAAACAGCTGAAGCCACCAGGAGGAGAAGAGTCTCATCAACATGCTGATCACTAACATGCTGCAGAGCTCAGTCCATCTCTGTCCTCCAACATCTGGATCCTCCTAAACTCCTCTCAGAGGTTTGACTTCAACACATTCTAACTTCAGACAGTGAACTGACCTCAGAGTCTCCAGGTTACAGTTTGGACTCTCCAGTCCAGCACACAGAAACTTCACTGATGAATCCTTCAGCTGGTTCTCACTCAGGTCCAGATGTTTGAGATGGGAGGAGTCAGACTTCAGAGCAGAGGAGATCACTTCACAGTCGGAGAGTTGACATGAAGAAAGGCTGTAATGAGACACAGAGAGGACAGGACGTTGTTATGAGGACTTTGTTGGACCTCAGAGCTTCAGATCGTCTTCTCTGGGTTTGACTTTGGCTTCATGTGGACGTGAAGGAGAGGACAAAGAGGTCCACATGTTTTGTTCATGTCTTCAGTTCCAGATGTTGAAGTGAAGCTGTGGAGTGGAGCTGGACGTCCTGCTACTTCTTTCTATTCATTACAGAGTGTTTGGTTGGAGAGACGGGGACAGTGGAGACAATCATTCTTCTGAGAGACACAATTCATTCATTCATTCATGGTTTAGTTTGTGAGAACTGTGGGAGCAGAGACATTGTCCTGGAGTTTGTTCAATCTTCTTTGGTTCTAGTTTTGTACTTCACTTTGATTTGAGTCTTTTGGTCAGGAAATTGTCCAGTTTGGAGAGACAAAGGTTCCAGATGTGAGTCAGTAGTTTGGAGATAAACTCAATCACCCTCTTTACTGGTTTCATCTCCATTTAGTCTCAATCTGAAGATTTGGTTTTACTTTTGATAATAATTTCTATGATTTCTTCCTTACTAATGAAATGTCTCTGGGTCTTTCTCTTTACACTCTTTAATAGATTCCATGTGTCTTTAATAGGATTCTTCTTTTCTTACATTTCACCACATTTATTTTTGTAGATTTATGACAATTCTCACAGTAGTAGTTAAAGTATTTTTATATTTCACATATGTATTTGCCACTTCTTTTGTGTTTTATAGATTCTCTGTATCATGTATTTTTCCTTTTGACAGAATCTTTTAATCCTTCTTTGATCAATAGAAGATCTTTGTTATTGTTTTCTTTGTTTAACATTTCTTCCTAATTCTGCATTTCTTACAGCTTTATTCACATTGTTGTCTAGATATTCTGATTCCCAGTCACTTGTAATAAATAGCTCTTTTCCACCAGCTCCTACTCAGCCTTGCTCCACTTGACCCTACTGGCCTTGCCTCTACTCCACTCAGCCTCACTTGTTTTCCATTACAATAGAACGACCACGGCGTGGGCGGAGTCATCGGAGCTTTCCCCGTCATGCACAAGTAATCACCCCGATGTGATGCTTCACTGTCCGGTGTTTCGGTTTCACTGGTGCTCCTGTTTACTGGTGACTTCTGCCACAAGCTGTTAGTAGCTACTGATGTTAAAATAAGAAAAACAAACCATACGATACTTTAAATTCTAATGGAAATGTGGTTAAACAGCGTTCACCAGGACAGCTGCAGACTTTGGTTGTTTTTTGTTTTTTATTGTGTTCAGGTTTAAAAAAATGGCGGGTGAATGAGCAGCCTGCCGTCTCCTCGTCTTCGCTCGCTTGGAACCTCAGTGTACTACGGTCTACCATGAAAGTACCTCGTAGCAGGGACCATCATGTAGTGGAAAAGTGTCAAAAGTGAGTAGAGTCAAGTGGAGTAAGTCTAAGGAGGTGGAGCAGCACCTTAACCTATTTAAGGTGCTGCTCTGGTGAGGACAGGTAACTTGTTTAGAACGTATTCAGGAGCAACACTGATCAGGTCCAATCAGCAGTTTTTCCTTTGGACATGTCAAAGTATTTATTTGATATCCACAGTCCAATTGTTGATTCCTGTCCTCAATGACTCGCCCAATACTGAGTTCCTCTACCACAATAAATGTTTCCTCCTACTGCCACTCTCCCTGGCCCGGTTCACAAACTGTGTCTGCACACCTGGCATCCATTAGGTGGAGGCTTTAGAACCTCCACCTTGCCCTAGCTCTGTACTCTGTACTGTCTGTATTACAGTCTGTTGTCCTGATTGGTTTGTAAACAGTTGATGTTGTTGGGAACACTGGTTGTACATCAGGCAATTTGACTGTTGATGATGATGAGTAACAGTGATATGAACACTTTTTTCAGTAATGAGTAATCTAACTAGTTACTATTTCCAAACCAGTAATCAGATTAAAGTTACTTCTCCAAGTCAACATGCATTACTATTGCAGCATTACTATTGCAGCATTACTATTGTAGAGTTACTGTTGTAGTGTTACTCTTGTAGCATTACTATTGTAGCAATACTATTGTATAGTTACTATTGTAGCATTACTATTGTAGCATTACTATTGTAGCATTACTACTGTGGCATTACTATTGTAGCATTAGCTTTGTAGAGTTACTATTGTGGTGTTACTCTTGTAGCATTACTATTGTAGCAATACTATTGTAGCGTTACTATTGTAGCGTTACTATTGTAGCATTACTATTGTAGCATTACTATATGAGCGTTACTATTGTAGTGTTACTATTGTAGCGTTACTCTTGTAGCATTACTATTGTAGCATTACTATTGTAGCATTACTATTGTAGCGTTACTATTGTAGTGTTACTCTTGTAGCATTACTATTGTAGCAATACTATTGTATAGTTACTATTGTAGCATTACTATTGTAGCATTACTATTGTAGCATTACTACTGTGGCATTACTATTGTAGCATTAGTTTTGTAGAGTTACTATTGTGGTGTTACTCTTGTAGCATTACCATTGTAGCAATACTATTGGAGCGTTACTATTGTAGCATTACTATTGTAGCATTACTATTGTAGAATTACTATTGTAGCATTACTATTGTAGCATTACTATTGTACCGTTATTACTGGAGAATTACAATTGTAGTGTTACCATTGTAGCATTACCATTGTAGCGTTACTACTGTAGTGTTACTGTTGTAGCGTTACTATTGTAGCGTTATTACTGTAGAATTACTATTGTAGCGTTACCATTGTAGCGTTACCATTGTAGCATTACTATTGTAGCATTACTATATGAGCGTTACTATTGTAGTGTTACTATTGGAGCGCTACTATTGGAGCGTTACTATTGTAGTGTTACTCTTGTAGCATTACTATTGTAGCAATACTACTGTAGCATTACTATTGTAGCATTACTATTGTAGCATTACTACTGTAGCTTTACTATTGTAGCATTACTATTGTAGAGTTACTATTGTAGAGTTACTATTGTAGTGTTACTCTTGTAGCATTACTATTGTAGCAATACTATTGTAGTGGTAGTATTGTAGCGTTACTATTATAGCATTACTATTGTAGCGTTACTATTGTAGCATTACCATTGGAGCGTTACTATTGTAGCATTACTATTCTAGCATTATTATTGTAGAATTACTATTGTAGCGTTACCATTGTAGCATTACTATTGTAGCATTACCATTGGAGCTTTACTATTGTAGCATTACTATTGTAGCATTATTACTGTAGAATTACTATTGTAGCATTGCTATTGTAGCATTACCATTGTGGCGTTACTACTGTAGCAATACTACTGTAGCATTACTATTGTAGCATTACTATTGTAGCATTACTACTGTAGCTTTACTATTATAGCATTACTATTGTAGCGATACTATTGTAGCATTACCATTGGAGCGTTACTATTGTAGCATTACTATTCTAGCATTATTATTGTAGAATTACTATTGTAGCGTTACCATTGTAGCATTACTATTGTAGCATTACCATTGGAGCATTACTATTGTAGCATTACTATTGTAGCATTACCATTGGAGCTTTACTATTGTAGCATTACTATTGTAGCATTATTACTGTAGAATTACTATTGTAGCATTGCTATTGTAGCATTACCATTGTGGCAATACTATTGTATAGTTACTATTGTAGCATTACTATTGTAGCATTACTATTGTAGCATTACTATTGTAGCGTTACTATTGTAGCGTTACTATTGTAGCGTTACTATTGTAGCATTACTATTGTAGCATTACTATATGAGCGTTACTATTGTAGTGTTACTATTGGAGCGTTACTATTGTAGTGTTACTCTTGTGGCGTTACTACTGTAGCATTACTATTGTAGCATTACTATTGTAACATTAATATTGGAGCATTACTATTGTTGCGTTACTACTGTAGAATTTCTATTGTAGTGTTACCATTGTAGCATTACTATTGTAGCATTACTATTGTGGCATTACTATTGTAGCATTACTACTGCGTCCAGCAGGATGAGTTTCTTCTCTACAAAGACACTTTATTATTAAACAGAAGCGGCTGCTCGTTCTCTCCTCCAAACTAACAGACACACACAGAGCATGCAGTCCGACCTGACCCGCCCCCTTCTCCACTCTCAGCCAATCACAGACAAACTCACTCTCACTAATTCAGGTGACACAAAAGAATTGGAACCAAGAAATGTCAACACTAAACTACATCATTGCAAGAAGAACTGCAGAGATGTTGAACTCTTTTTGTATTTTTTTTCTTTTTCAATCAATCAATCAATCAATCAATCAATCAATCAATCAATCAATCAATCAATCAGATACTTTATTTGCCCCAGAGGGGGGTAATTAAAAGGTCGGATAGAGCAGATAGAGCAGACAGTGCAAATATATAAATAGATCACTAGTTTAATGAAGGTTAAAGGTTAAATATGTATCAGCAGGAGGCCAGGCAGTGATCAGAACTGAGTTTGTGGCAAAAAAGGAGTAACTAGTAATCAGTACTTGGATTACTTTTTCAAACTAACTGTGGCAACACTGATTAGTATTGATCAAAGAGTCATGACTCATGAACAAAACATGGAATCTGATGTGCATCAGAAAACCTCGGGGCACCACCTGTTTAACAGGAAATGATGCCAATTTATATCAGTCTCATCAAGATATACTGTACAAAACTATTCATTTAGAATTTCAATTCATAGTTAAATTAATAACAATTAACACAATTAATCATAAAGGATGAAGAATTTCAGAGTTCCTGACATAGAAGAGGTCGACATTTCATTCACCTTTCTACACATTAATAAGACAACAAGTAGTGACAGTAGGATTCCTAAGATTATATTCATTTAAAATGAAAAGAAGAAAACTACACAGGTTCTGTGTGAGGGTCAGAAAGTAAAGACAGTGGTTCATGAAGCTTCATCTGGCCATCACTAGAATAAACTATTCTATTCTATTTTGTCCCGTCGCTGTGCTTCATTCCACTGATTTGACTGGTTGCTTCATAAGAAGTACTGCTCACTGTGAGGCTCTTGCCTCTGCTCTCTCATCCTCCTCTCTTTCCTTGGTGGATCCTCAGCCTCCTAAGTGATGATATTTTCATCCAGCCACAGGAGCACACCTGAAGTGAGTGTCCTGCTGCTGCTGGGCTTGTCTCATGTGTGGTGTTCTTGCTCGTAGTCGTGTCGGTGTCAGAGTCTGAGGCAGAACTCTGTGACATGGAGCATCACAAACACAGTGAGTGGAGGAAGTAAAGCTGCTGCTCTCCACCTGAACTTACACTGGAAACTTTACTTTGTAGTTTTACTTCCTGATTAATAGAGGAGAAAATATCAAGAGGCTGCAGTGTTCTACTGAGATGTTTTACTGATGTTCTAGAGATGTGAGGAGGAGAACAGAGAGTGGTGGATATTAATGATCAATAATGTCAGAACCTGAGAGCTTCCAGTTTACAGTGAGGACTCTCCAGTCCAGCCGAGAGCCGCTTCACTCCTGAATCCTGCAGGTCGTTGTTACTCAGGTCCAGATGTGTCAGACTGGAGGACTGAGAGCTGAGGACTGAGGACAGAGCTCCACAGCTTCTCCATGACAGACCACAGCTTCTCAACCTGAAGAAGAAACAACAATGAAAACCAGTTCAATGTTTGTCATGGACTCAGTTCTACATATTTGTTCATGAACCACGTACACAGCTTTGTTGGAGGCTTTGACCACTGGCAGCAGCTTCAGAAGAGCCTCCTCTGAAGCAGAGTATTTCTTCAGGTCAAACTCCTTCAGATCTTCTTCTGATGACAGTAAGATGAAGACCAGAGCTGACCACTGAGCAGGAGACAGTCTATCAGTGGAGAGATGTCCTGATCTCAGGGACTGTTGGATCTCCTCCACCAGAGAACCATCGTTCAGTTCATTCAGACAGTGGAACAGATTGATGCTTCTCTCTGCAGACAGATTCTCACTCAGCTTCTTCTTGATGTACTGGACTGTTTCCTGATTGGTCTGTGAGCTACTTCCTGTCTGTGTCAGCAGACCTCGGAGGAGACTCTGATTGGTCTCCAGTGAAAGACCCAGGAGGAAGCGGAGGAACAAGTCCAGGTGTCCATTTGGACTCTTCAAGGCCTCGTCCACTGCTCTCTGATGGAGATGGTGGAGATTGTTCTTCATCAGGACTGTTTGTTGTTGTTCATCCAGGAGGTTGATTCCAAAGAGGATGAAGGTCTGATGGACATGAAGAGCAGCCAGAAACTCCTGAAGGCTCAGATGGATGAAGCAGAAGACCTTGTCCTGGTACAGGCCTTGCTCCTCTTTCAAGACCTGTGTGAACATTCCTGAGTACAGTGAGGCTGCTCTGAGATCCAGGCCACACTCTGTCAGGTCGGAGTCATAGAAGATCAGATTTCCTTTCTGCAGCTCATCAAAAGCCAGTTTTCCCAGAGACTCCACCATCTCCCTGCTCTCTGGACTCCAGTGTGGATCTGTGGCAGCTCCTCCATCATACTTGACCTTCTTGACTTTGGCCTGGACCACCAGGTGGTGGATGTACATCTGAGTCATGGTCTTGGGCAGCTCTCCTCCCTCTCTGCTCTTCAACACCTCCTCCAGAACTGTAGCAGTGATCCAGCAGAAGACTGGGATGTGGCACATGATGTGGAGGCTTCGTGAGGTCTTGATGTGGGAGATGATCCTGCTGGCCTGCTGCTCCTCTCTGAACCTCCTCCTGAAGTACTCCTCCTTCTGTGGGTCAGTGAACCCTCGGACCTCCGTCACCATGTCGACACAGTCAGGAGGGATGTGATTGGCTGCTGCAGGTCGTGTGGTGATCCAGAGGCGAGCAGAGGGAAGCAGGTTCCCCCTGATGAGGTTTGTCAGCAGCACATCCACTGAGGTGGACTCTGTAACATCAGTCAGGATCTCAGGGTGCTGGAAGTCCAGAGGGAGTCGACACTCATCCAGACCGTCAAAGATGAAGACCACCTGGAGGTCTTCAAAGCTGCAGAGTCCTGCTTCTTTGGTTGGAGTGAAGAAGTGATGAACAAGTCCCACCAAGCTGAACTTCTTCTCCTTCAGCACATTCAGCTCTCTGAAGGTGAATGGAAATGTGAAGTGGACGTCCTGGTTGCTTTGGTCTTCAGCCCAGTCCAGAGTGAACTTCTGTGTCAGGACTGTTTTCCCAATGCCAGCCACTCCCTTTGTCAGCACTGTTCTGATTGGTGGAGATCTTCCAGGTGAGGCTGTAAAGAGGTCTCCTGGTCTGATGCTGCTTTCTGCTCTGGCTGCTCTCCTGGATGCTGTTTCAATCTGTCTGACCTCATGTTCCTCATTGACCTCTGCAGTCCCTCCCTCTGTGATGTGGAGCTCTGTGTAGATCTGCTTCAGGAGGGTGGCCTCTCCTGCTTTAGAGAGCCCCTCAAACACAACCTGGAACCTCTCCTTCAGGGCACATTTCACCTTCTGTTGGCAGACTCCAGCAGAAGCTCCTGAAAAGAAGAAAGCAGGAATGAGTTGAGTGTGTTTGACATTGAATGTGAAGATGACAGTGTGTTAGTGGAGATGTTTCTCCTCCATCAGCTCCATCCAGCTCCTCAGTGGAGACCAAACAGCCTCTGATCTGATGCAGATGTTTGCATCACATGAGCAGCAGAGTTCAGGAACTCTCTTTGTGTCTCCTCTTCTCTGCTGCTTGTTTTGGACTTTCTGCCTGTTTCACACTTTCTGTGTCGGACCTGGAAATGACCTGTGTTCTCTGGATGGGCTCTGTTTCTGACTGCTTTCTGCTCCAGCTGAGAACATTTCAGCTTCATCTCCATCCTGTGAAATGAGATCAAATCCTCTTACTGCTCCTCAGACGCTCAGCCAGCTCCTCCTGCTTCATCCTCCTCAGGAAGTCCAGGGTGATCCTCAGAAATGACTCTCTGCTGCTCCTCTGCTCTTCATCCTCATCCTCCCTCTCACTCTCTGAGCATGCTGGGTAATCTGGACTCAGGAGCTTCTTCATCTGCTTCAGCTCCTTCTTCATGAAAGTCACCATGTTGTCCTCCAGCAGCTGGAACAGAGAAACATCTGGAGTTGACTTTGAGCTGAAACTGAAGCCAGATTGAGATGTGAGTGTAAATCCAGTGCAGAGAGCAGGATGGACAACATGTGAAGCCAAATCACACTTCATGTGGGATCTCCAGCAGAAGCAGCTTCAAGCATCAGTGAAGACTGGAAGCTGGATGAAGGTTGGACTGTTTCACTTTGGACCTGAATGGATCTAATAAGCTGAGTGTCTGTTTCATGTTTCAGCTGGAAGTCACAGCAGCTTCTTCTGTCTCATGATGTGACAGTAAAGTGTTGAATGGAGACGTGTTCTCACCATAAATGTGGAGTCCAGATGTCTTTGATGCTGAGGGGCGGAGCGACCAGGGAGAAGCTGGGAGCTCTGCTGGCTCACGCTGCAGAAACATGTTGACTTTGTTAAAGCTGCTGTGTGGTGTGATGAGGAATCCTGAGACAAACACTGATTCTCACCCCTCATCAGCACTTCCTGCTCCACATTTAAAGGTTAAGGGTGTCTCCTTAGAGCAGTCACTCTTCATGGACACACAGCTGGATGGAAACCCAGAGTCAGAGCTAAAAACAAACACAACATCAGGAACAGACTGACTGGAACAATGGAAGATACATGGAAGAACTGAGACTTTGATTCTCTAAGTCAGACTTTGTGAAAATACTGTGAGGATATTTAATAGTTATAAACTGTAGTTCCACATTTAAAGTTACTCTACCAGAAAAACAATCTTCAAAATGTACTTCCCATAAAACATCTCCCTTCTGCAGAGAGAATAAACCAAAACACCAAAATAACCAACATCCAAATCATCCAATCACTGACAACTTTCAAATCTTGTCTTCAAACTTTGAAACCAGCAGATTCCTCATCAAAATAGGACTTTTGAAAGAGTGTAGGATCAGACTTTGCTGGTCAGTTTGCAGTTTGGACTCTTGTACTAAAATACTGGAAGTGAATCTCAGAGTGAGCCCAACTTCTCTCACTCTGGTTTTGAGGAATTAAAAGAAAAGAAAGAGTTTCTTACTTTGTGTCTGAAGGTCCAGGTTCAGCACTGAAGTCTGGTGGAAGATGTTTGGACCGGTCACTCTTCATAGACAAGCTGCTGGATACTGAAGACCCTGCTGTGTGTCTGAGCTTCTCACCTCTATACACACACACACACACACACACACACACACACACACACACACACACACACACACACACACACACACACACACACACACACACACACACACACACACACACACACACACACACACACACACACACACACACACACACACACACTGATGACTGTGTGATGAGGAGTCAAACATTTCAACCACCGATGATCTCGTCACTTTCTATTTTATTCCCAACCCGTCACCTGACACTGCCCCCTAACGTCACAAAACACCGTCCCCTTACTCTATTCTGATGTGAGGAGGGCCACCAGCCAAAACTACCCAGGAGGTGATTCTAGAATAAAGAAGTAAAATGTTCCTGAAAGGCCCAGTCAGTCACTAGATCTCAATCCAATAGAACCTGAATTTCACCTCTTACAGATTAAACTTGGGTTAGAAAGGCCCACAAAGCAACATCAAGTGAGCGGCTCTGCGGTGAAGCCTGGAAAAGCATTAAAATAGAGGAAACCCAGCGAGCGCCTGCTGACGTCATGAGTTCACAACTTCAGCCAGTCATTGCCTGCAAAGGCTTTTCAACAAGTGTGAGAGACGAAGGATTGATTCTCTCTTATTTCATTGGTTCAGGGACTTTTGAGCCTCTGACATGAAGGGATTGTGTTCAAATCCTTTAGTTCCTCACATTGTTATGGGATGTTTTAGTTGAAGCCACTGAATTAAAGCTGAAGTCTGGAGGGTTTCATTTCTATTTCCTGTGGTAATATACAGAACAAAATGAGACAAACTTTGTCTCTGGACAAATCTTTGTGGACCAAACTGTAAGTTAGTGATGTGGGACGTTTGGACTTCAGTGTCATGTGGAGACGTCCACTTCCTTTAAACTCCCTGTTGGAAAGGTGACACTGCTCTGACCTTGGATCAGGTTAAGAGGAGTTAGAAACTCTGACCTGAAAGACAACACATGATCTTCTACTCTTTGTCCTTTCCACTGCTTGTCCTTGTGTCTTTCATGATCACATTGGGACTGATCATGGGGACGGTGGAATGTCTCTGCACCTCATGTCCTTTACTGCAGCTCTTTTTCTGCTGCCTGTTGAAATCACTTCAGCTCACTTTGGATGACTTGAAATCACTGAGCCTTGAGACGTGTCAATACAGCAGAGCCACTTTTACTACATTTCATCTTTCTATGGAGTTTATATTTAGTGTCCATTCTTCTGTTTGCTGTTTGACTGAATGCAGGAGGGGGGGGGACGTCTCTTACCTGTCCACACACTCTGGTGGGTCTTCTTCATCCACGTCCCACATGTTGAGTCAGACAGAGAGAAACACACCAACCTGCTCAACACACACACACACACACACACACACACACACACACACACACACACACACACACACACACACACACACACACACACACACACACACACACACGCCGAGACAAAACAGAGAAAGAAGAACAACAAGAAGCATAAATAATGAACAAACAGACGAAATAAGATGAGAGAAGAAAATATAGAAACATGAAAAATACAACAATCAATAGGATTAATGTCAGTTGGAGGTTTCAGGGAAAAAATGAAGTGTCTGGATGATAAATAATGAGATGATTGAGTCGTGTGTGTGTGTGTGTGTGTGTGTGTGTGTGTGTGTGTGTGTGTGTGTGTGTATCAAGGATTGGTTTGAATTTTTTAGAGATTAACACAAACATGAGCCAATCAGAGTGAAGGTGGGCTGAAGCCCCGCCCACTGCTGAATGTTTTCAGAGTTTCTCCATGGAGAAGAAAAGAAGTGAAGAAAGGAGTTAAATGGAGGATGAAATGTTTGTCCAACAGGTGAAGAAGAAGAAAGCAGCTGTCAGAGGTTTGTGATGGTGTGAATGAAAGAGAAAAAGAGAAGTTAGAAAGTCTTTTGCTCCGTTGTGGAAGCTTCTAAAGAGCTGACAGATTCTCACCTGAACTCTCTTCTCTTCTTCTTAAAGACACTTTTCCATGTGTGAGGAAACTTGTGGAGAGAAGAAGCTGCTCTTCGTCCGTCTTCGTCTGTCTCAGTCCGTCTCTGATGTCTGACAGCGTCGACGTTCTCTTTCCTGCTCTGACACACCCAGAGCAGGACATTCCTGAGAAAACCTGTTTGAAACCTGCTTCATGACGTCAATCTGAACTTTAAAGTGAAGGTGGAGCTTTAATATAAAGTCTGACACTTTATTTGGAGGAAGGAGTTTTCTCTTAGAACAGCTGTTCAACATGTGGCTCTTCAGCTCCTCTGTAGCGGCTCCCTGAAGCTACACTGAAACCAACATTGTGTTGTGATTGCACTGGGGAGAAGGGCTCACATTAGAAGGGGGCGGGGCCAGGTGACATAAGTGGAGAGAGGAGGTGTGGTGCACTGATGTCAGAGGTGGAGTCAGAGGGGGTGGAGCTTCACCTGTTGGAATGTTTGGCCTGTTGGAAGGTTTCACCTGTTGGAAGGTTTCACCTGTTGGAATGTTTGGCCTGTTGGAATGTTTCACCTGTTGGAATGTTTGGCCTGACAGCTTCAGTCTGGGTGGAGAAACAAAGACTCTCCACTCCACCCACCGTCTGTCTGCTTCCACCACTTCTACACTCTTTTATTTTCATTCTATTTACACAACAGAGTCTTTTTCAAAAGGAATCTGGTCTCTTGTGAAAACCACTTTGAAAAAACAACAAATTAAAAAAAAAAACAAGCAAAAACGAGTAATGGGGATAAAACACCTTACAACAGCAAAGATAAAAAACCTTAAATGACCAGAGTTTCAAAACAAAAGAGGTTGAACATTTTTAAAAAGACATGAAATTCTATCTAAAAAGGAGTGCTTGATTAACTTGATAGATAGCAGGTGAGCAGTGGAGGGAGGGGAGGCAAAGAAGGAGGTACAGCAGAAGGGGCGTGGCCAGCCTTGCCCTGCAGCAAGGTAGAAATAAATAGGAGAGAGAGACAGGCCACAGCCACAGACAGCAGAGAGAGACAGACAAGAAAGACTTCAGAGGGTAAAACACCAGGAAGAAGAGGGACGAGGGAGGAGACTGCCGATACCCAACAACTCAACTGAGCTGGGGCGCCAAAAGCCAAGAAGATGACATCATCCATCAGGTCCTGGAGATTTTCCAGATTTCAGTGTTGAGATAGCAGCAGCAAATTCCTCCAGTGAAATAGGTCATATAACCTGGCCCTGGTATTTTCTATAAGATCAGGGAAGTATGGATGGTTGAAGAGGACCACACAGTGGAACGGTGGTTTTCCCCCTCGCCTCAGCGAGAAATGGTTAAAATACCAGCTGGGGCCTTTCTATGTGGAGTTTGCATGTTTCCCCATGTGTCCATGGGTTTCACACTCCAAAAACATGCATGTAAGGTTAATCGGTGACATAAATTTCACCTCGGTATGAACATGAGTGTGTGTGTTTGTCCTGTGATAGACGGTGACCTGTCCAGGTGTGTCCTGTCCTCGTCCATAGCAGGCTGACATCAGCGTCACTACCCCACGACCATGAGGGGGATACAAGATGGATGGATTGTTTAAGAAGTTCTCCTGAGAAGCAGTTTTCTGGAAATTCAGAGGTTTAGAGTCTTGAGTGAAACTTCCGAAAAATGTCATTTATTCTGAAAGGTCTCTATTGATTTCAACATTCTCTATTCTAATTTTTCTGATTTGTTGTTTTGCGCCGATCATTTCAGTTAGTTTGCTTGTAGTTTCTCTGATTTCTCTCAATGTAAGTAGTAGTGTTGTACCGATACCAGTATCGGGAGGGGGGGGGCGATACCACACTAAAAGCTGGTATCGGTATCTGGAGGTATGAACTATTAACTCGCCGATACGCAGCGCCGTGTGTTTTTCTCTCTCCCGACTCTCACTGGTGCCCTGACTCCTGATCTATGTATGGTGATGTATTCAGCCTCATATCTATATTATTTGTTATTTTAATCTAAATTTAACTGCGGTTGCACTACTGTTTTACATGTATTTACCAGTACATGGATATTGCACTATTTTTTGTCATTTGTGAGCTAAAGCTCAGGTTTAAGAAAAGTTTTCTTTTTTTTTTCAGTTCCACCCATACCAGGTAGGAAATAAAAAAGTTGTCCTACATTTACTGTGTTGGTGTTTTTTTCCTGTTTCACAAAGGGTTAAGTAGCCAGATGAAGCCATGATAGCAATGATTTATACAACCAAGTCAGTATTCAGTTCTTAAGAAATGGAAGAAAAACAGGCCATATCTTTTTTTTAAACACTGCAGTATAGGCAAGTATCGGCCGATACTATGCAACCCGGGTATCGGTATCAGGACACAAAATTGGTATCGGAACAACACTAGTAAGTAGTGTAGACTCTTGTGTTTTAAAAGCTGCTGTTTAACCGGGTATGTTGTTAAAGGGTCGTGTTTAGTTTGGAGTTCCAGTCATTTTATTTTGTTAAGGCCTTGGCTAATAATTAGAATATCTTGTTGATCTAATTATTTGATTTTATTCGTTGGTTTCAATGTTTCCTTGTTGGCTCTTCATTTCATGTTTTCGGTGTAAAAACATATCTGTCTTCTTAACTAAGCTTCCAAAGTTCCTCAAACGGCTGGACATGTCAGGACATGTTTGTTGATGTCCTCTTTGAAGACGGAAAGGGTGGGACACCTGGGACTTGGTGAGAATTGAAGCAGAGAGACATGAACACAGGAGCCCCACCCAGTTTATGAAGTTTGAATCAAAGCCAATGTTTTCACTGACTTTGAAGAGATTCCTGAAATAGGAGTGGCAATTCTTTAAAAACCCAGTATGAATGTCTGAAATAACTGAGGCCAGAATGTCCTCTAGTCTACAAGACAGAACTTTAGCTGAAATATTTACGTCTCCCTTAAGCGAGGATATTGATCTGTAAGAGGAGCCTTCTGATGGATCTTTACCTTTCTTTGCAAGGCCTCGTGGGTGATTTAGGAAGCTGGCCCAGCTTACTTGTACCTGAAAACATTAAACTCAGCCGGAGCACCAAGAGCCAGGAAAAGTACTAAAACATTCAGCAGGTACTCTGTCAGGTCTTGGGGATTTTCCAGATTGCAAAGAAGAAATCCTCCTCTTGTGACTTGGGCTCATCTGGCCTCAAGGCTCAAAGCCTATCAAGTCGGTCCACATATTTCCTTGGTCCCGCCTCTTCAGATCAACAGTGGGTGGAGCCGGCATGTTGACACACAAAGTTCAGGTCAGACAACAAACTAGTTTCACCTCTACAAGAGTGCAACTCACAGGAAAGAGGCTGGACGTCTTTCCAGGATGTCTACTAATGCGAGACGAGTGTAAAGAGACGGACACAATCTGACTTTGTGTGGCAGAGAAGGTTTCCTACTCTGGAGTCAGACAATAATCCTGCTCTCAATCCACAGTCATTTCAGCTTCAGTTCCACCTCCATGAATACAAAGACCGAGTTTTTCTAAAGGCTGAGAATCAGCTGCAGGTTCAATCCTCCTCTCCACATCCTGCAGATTGCTTCTCTGTCTTTCTCCTGATCACTGCTAACATTGTCTCCAAGTCTAGAGCAGCTATCTGACTCTTTCACTAAACACCTCTTTACCAGAAGAGGGACAAATCAACCAAGCTGAACTAACTCAGTCCTCCTGACAGGAAAACCAAAGATTGACCTTTGTAGGTCACATTAGCAAGAGCTGTGATGAGCATCAGCCTGCTGAACAGTGAGGAACTTCCTTTCTAAGACCCGTCTGTGTCTGTCTGCAGGTTGGTTGTTTAGCTCGGCCATTAGGTTCCTGCTTCTTCTCCTTGTTCCTTCCTGAATCAGAACCTGGTTATGACAGAACAGCTTCTCTGGTCTGGTGATCTCTAGAGATCCACCATCAAGGTCAACATCCTCCTGGTACGCTCACTCAAGTCAAACACTTTCAAAAATACATGGATGCAAAAGCAAGACAACAAATTGTGTGTCCTTGTGACAATGTCAACCAGCGTGTTTGAGCTACAAAAATAATCCAAAAGATCAATTACAAACTATAGAAGCAAAGATTATTTCCTTTATCATACGATCTTAATCCCCTGAGGCCAATTTCTTTAACAGATTCACCCTTCGGGAGCAGCTGGTTGGGCTGAAGGTCTCATTCAGGGATCCACAGTGCATGTTGTTTGGACCGTGGGAGGAGACTGGAGTACCAGCATACACACACGCACACGCACAAGCACACACACAAAGGAAATCATGTGTGTCGTGCAGCAGGAAACATAAACACACAATCTGGTAGTTCCAGTTGGAGATGGTATCATTCAGTAGGTTTCAAAATGAAGCATTAAAAATGAAGCATCTGGATGAAAATTAACAGGATGGTTGAAACGTGTGTGTGTGTGTGTGTGTGTGTGTGTGTGTGTGTGTGTGTGTGTGTGTGTGTGTGTGTGTGTGTTAGGGCTGAACGATTTTGGAAAATACTCTAATTGCGATTTTTTTTTTCCTCAATATTGCGATTTAATATGCAATTATTTTTTCAAGGTCTCTTCTCATGTATTTCTCAACAAACAAGCAATAAATCAATGTGTATTATAATAAACAATATCAGATTTATTCTACATAAATTGTTCTTTCTTATAGGCGAGGCTTATGTTAAGATAAAGTCAAATGAAGCATGTATTAATATGAAAGACAGTTTATTTATCTTCTAATTACAGTATTAAACTTACTATGTACTGTGACTTGCAGTCTTGTAAGCGTTCACCACAACAAGCCAACCGCTTGTCCATTGTGCTGATCAAAGCCCTAAACCCAGGCTGGGTCACTATACTAATGCAGGGCTGGACATTAAGGATCAAAGCCCAAAACCCAGGCTGGGTCACTATACTAATGCAGGGCTGGACATTAAGGATCAAAGCCCTAAACCCAGGCTGGGTCACTATACTAATGCAGGGCTGGACATTAAGGATTTTGAGCGGTTTGCTAATCTACACTGCAGTAGGGAAGCACCGATCCACGTTTTTTCACTTCTAATCTGATCCCGATACTTAAATTTGTTTATCTGCTGATACTATTCTGATAGCAGAGCTCTGTTTGCTTTAATATTATTATCATCATTATTGTAGGGATGTGAACCGATTTGTGATCCGCATTTTGGACGGTGACGCGCTGCGTCTTATCTGGAAAATATGCATTTCGATTGGATTACGTCGCATAATTCCTCAGGATTCCCTCGAAATACGTTGTTGGGAAACTCCTCGTCGGCCGCCATTTTGAATTTTTTACTTCGGTCAACATTCAGACCGTCTCCAGAACGTATTAAAAACTCACTGGACTTCAACACATAAAAACAACTTCAACGGATTAAGTGACGCTTTTGAAAAGTAAACCGAAGTATTTGTGATTATCTTGACTTTCAAATACCGAAGTTTCATAACTTTTTATGGTTCAGAATAAAAGTTGACTGAGCAGGAAGAGGAGGAGGAGGAAGAGAAAGAAGAGGAAGAGGAAGAGAAAGAGGAGAAATAAGAGACTGGATTTGATTTGTTATTGACCATTAATACAAATACATGACCCACATTTCCCATGTTATTAAAAAAAACATGTATATGGATAAAAATGTACTAATAAATATGGTGTGGTAGTAGGTAGTATGTAGTAGTATGGTATTAGGGTGTGACAGCACCAATCTTAATACTATGAAATGTATTTCAGACCAAGAAGAAACTTTAAATATATAATATCTTTCCTTCAGATTGAAGAGTATAAAGAGACACACCTTCTCTGAAGGTTTCATTGAGATATCTTGATTATTAAAGAAACTACAAGTGTTTTTATATAAAAAGTTTTCGGTCTCAGATCTCTGCACCACTTTGCTTTCAAAAAATTTAACTAATTCATAAAATTTGTTTGCCTATAAATTCCTCATTTGTTAAGATATCTGAATAGTTTTGGTGTCTTTTTCTTTGTTTTGTTCCACTCTTTCCAGTGGGACCAGTCACTTTCTATTTGGTTGACTTTTTAATTTTCCTTCACATACCTAATTATTGTTGATTCTATATGAGGCTGTAATAAACTCCTCTCTACAGTAAAGTATGAAATGTACTAATGTATACAAGTATTCACTCAAAAGACAACTTGAGGTTAGTATCAGGACACAAAAGGAAGCAGTACAAAGTATTTTTGTTCCATGTGGACAATGTGGGGGTCTGCGTGACGTCATCATCTCATAATAAACTAGTTCTATCTTTAGAACCTCAGAGTGACTTTATTAATCCCTGGGGAAATTCTTTAGCAAGGCAGCACCAACAGCAGTGTTTTTAACACATCACAAATGATTGGGACTATTTTCAGGGAGTTTAGCGTGGAGTAGGACGCTTCACGGAGGTGTGAATCGCCTGCTGACAGCCTGGAGGAGCTGCTGTTGATTGTTTTGATGTCAGTGCTGAGTCAGCGCCGTTCTCCTCCGAGAGCTGGAGTTTGAAAACGCGGACGTCTGGCTGCAGAGCGCCGCCTCGCTGTGCTAGGGCTTTGCTAACATCCACGTTGCTGTGTTGCTTTACTAGCATCCACGTTGTTGCGTTGCTTTGCTAGCATCCACGTTGCTATGTTGCTTTGCTAACATCCACATTGCTGTGTTGCTTTGCTAACATCCACGTTGCTGCGTTGCTTTGCTAACATCCACATTACTGCATTGCTTTGCTAGCATCCACGTTGCTGTGTTGCTTTGCTAACATCCACATTGCTGCGTTGCTTTGCTAACATCCACGTTGATGTGTTGCTTTGCAAACATCTACGTTGCTGCGTTGCTTTGCTATCATCCACGTTGCTGTGTTGCTTTACTAGCATCCACGTTGTTGCGTTGCTTTGCTAGCATCCACATTGATGCGTTGCTTTGCAAACATCCACGTTGATATGTTGCTTTGCTAACACCCACGTTGATGCATTGCTTTCCTAACATCCACATTGCTGTGTTGCTTTGCAAACATCTACGTTGCTGCGTTGCTTTGCTAACATCCACTTTGCTGCGTTAATTTGCAAACATCCACATTGATGTGTTGCTTTTCTAACATCCACGTTGCTGTGTTGCTTTGCAAACATCTACGTTGCTGCGTTGCTTTGCTAACATCCACATTGATGTGTTTCTTTGCTAACATCCATGTTGCTGCGTTGCTTTGCTAACATACACGTTGCTGTGTTGCTTTGCAAACATCTACGTTGCTGCGTTGCTTTGCTATCATCCACGTTGATGTGTTGCTTTGCTAACATCTACGTTGCTGCGTTGCTTTGCTAACATCCACCTTGCTGCGTTGCTTTGCTAACATCCATATTACTACATTACTTTGCTAACATCCAAGTTGCTGTGTTGCTTTGCAAACATCTACTTTGCTGCATTTCTTTGCTAACATCCACATTGATGCGTTGCTTTGCAAACATCCACATTGATGCGTTGCTTTGCAAACATCCACGTTGATGTGTTGCTTTGCAAACATCTACGTTGATGTGTTGCTTTTCTAACATCCACGTTGCTGTGTTGCTTTGCAAACATCTACGTTGCTGCGTTAATTTGCAAACATCCACATTGATGTGTTTCTTTTCTAACATCCACGTTGCTGTGTTGCTTTGCAAACATCTACGTTTATGCGTTGCTTTGCTAACATCCACGTTGCTGTGTTGCTTTGTGGTGTTTTGAGTTTGAAATCCGTCCAAACAGCAACATGTTGCCATGAAAAGTTGGATAGCACAGTGCTACTTCCCTAGCCTGCTCGCTATTTGCAAACTGTGGACTGGATTTCCTGACTCATTCCTCCTGGTCTCATTGAGACCCGCCTCCCTTCAGGAAATCTAGTCCACAGTTTGCAGCCAGCGAGCAGAGCAGCAGCAGGGAAACACTGGGGATCATTTCAGCAACATGAAGCAGACCAGGATCATGGATCAGAAATCTCTGCAGGTTGGATCAGAAATTTCTGATTTGTGAATTACGTTGATATCAGAACCTGATCCTGGATCGGCTCCATTCCTAAAGACCACCAGCCCGTTCAGACAAGGGGGGCAGATGATTCACTTGCCCGAGCAAAGCTTTTACTAGCCCCGGATGGTCGGACAGTCCTTAATGTCCAGCCCATTAAATGGGCATCATATCTTTCACTATGAACTCCATTATGGCCTGAGTTAACCTGGTCTGAGTCCAGTATGACCAGTCCACCAGGATTCTAAACCTTGTCTGAGTCCAGTATGACCAGTCCACCAGGATCCTAAACCTGGTCTGAGTCCAGTATGACCATTCCACCAGGATCCTAAATCTGGTCTGAGTCCAGTATGACCATTCCACCAGGATCCTAAATCTGGTCTGAGTCCAGTATGACCATTCCACCAGGAACCTAAACCTGGTCTGAGTCCAGTATGACCATTCCACCAGGATCCTAAACCTGGTCTGAGTCCAGTATGACCATTCCACCAGGATCCTAAACCTGGTCTGAGTCCAGTATGACCAGTCCACCAGGATCCTAAACCTGGTCTAAGTCCAGTATGACCAGTCCACCAGGATCCTAAACCTGGTCTGAGTCCAGTATGACCAGTCCACCAGGATTCTTCACACATTCACATTCATCCAGATGTTCTTTTGTTAACTTTATTAATGAGCTGATTTTCAGGAACAGTTTTGACAACTTCAGCTTTGGACAGCAGCTCATCGTGTTCACATTCATTTCTCATCACAGACGTCAGCAGATTCTCAAGGGAAGGTTTGGTGGATTTTATTTTGAAAACCAGACCACCTTATATCTGTCTAACCCCTGAATATTATTTTTTTTAATGTTTTTGGGGTAATCTTCAAGAACCAAGGACTTTTATTTTGAAGGGGTTTGTGGCTGGCCTGTCGGGGTCGGCACACTCATGGCCTCTGGCTCATTTAAATAATCATCAAAAAGGTTTTTTGAAGGTTTTAATAAAAAATGACTTTTGTTAAGGAGCTTGGGGCTTTGATTTTGAATTCCAGCTCACCCCTAGCCTAGCAAACAATGTACCATCCATTTTGAAGATTTGTATCATTTTAATAAACAAGGACATTTATTTTGAAATAACTTGGGGCTTTTATTTTAAAAGCCAGCTAAACTTTTATCCAGCTCCATTTCTAAGTTTTTTGTGTTTTTTAATAACTATGGACTTTTATTTTGAAGAAGCTTGGGGCTTTTATTTTGCGGTGGACAAACCAAACGGCCATAATGATGGAGATGCTCCACCAGTCACATTCATGTGTTCATTCACACTTTTCCACACCTGTTCTGAGCAACTAGATTAGAGGAGGAGGAGGATCTCCATCAGTCTGCACTGATGATCAATCTGGTCCAGTCTCTCATAGAGTCGTGGGAATTGTCCTGTTCACCATCAGTAACAGTCTCCTCAACAAGACCTGGTTCACACTGGTTTGTTCCAGCAACACTTGTATGGGAGCATTATTGTAGTAAAACTATATGTCAGTCTCCATTCATTCCCACCTTTCCTCACCTGTCCTGTGAAACCTGATTGGAGGTTTCAGGTTTGCAGCAGTCTGCGCTGACGATCGGTCTCCTCCTCCTGCAGGACGATAGATTGTTGAAACCCGGTGAATATTTCTCCAGCAGCAGCAGCAGTCAGTCGCTCCTTAATAAACTCTCTCAGAGCTGAACTCAACTCTTGTTGCTGCACCAGATGAAACTTTTCCTTCCTGAGACACAACTTCCGCTTCTTCTTCCTTGAAGCTTCACGGCAGTTTGCATCTATGAAGTTACTCTACCGCCCTCTGCTGGCAAGGCAGGCAAACGTCTTTACAGAGCGTCATTCAGACAAGAGGGGCGATCCACAGTGGGTTTTAAATACTAAAGTAAATACATTAAAACTTTACAAAGAAATAAAGTAAATACATTAAAACTTTACAAAGAAATAAAATAAATACATTAAATATTTACAAAGAAATAAAATAAACACATTAAAGCTTTACAAAAAAATAAAAATAAACAAAATAAATCTTAACCAAGAAATATAATGAATACATTTAATCTTTACCAAGAAATTAAAGAAATATATTAAAGCTTTAGAATGACATAAAATAAATACATTAACGCTTCAGAAAGAAAGAAGAAATACATTAAAGCTTTACAAAGAAATACATAGAGACATTAAATATTTACAAGGAAATGAAATGAATACATGAAAACTTTACAAAGAATGAATATAAATACTACACTCCAAAACACTTTGTTGAGTTAAAGTAATTTAATCCTGGCACACATTCCCATCTATTCAGATGAAGTGGATTGAATCCCTTTCAGTCATGTTATATGAACAACATGTATTTGTGTTGATGCAACATTATTTAGATATTTATGTTCAATACTTTGGTTTTTAGTAGAATCTAAACATTATTTTTCACTTCATCCAATTAATGACAGTGTAGTTCACTCTCCATTGGTCAAGCATTTCAACACAATGGAATCCAGCTTTGTTGGTTCAGCACATTCTACTCAAACTAATCTTGTTGAATGAATTAAAGTTTTAAAAGTCTAATGGATATAAATCTAGTTGTTTCAATTACTTTTCTTCTAGCTGCTACAGCTAAGATTCACATTTCAAATGTACACTATTATAAATAGAGTCCACAAAACCTTCTAAACAACTTTATTTGTTTCACAAAATAACATGAAAAACTGTTTTCTCCAATGTTTTACAAAATATTTGAACCAGAAATATTTGGCTCAGTTTGGACAATGAACATAAAACAATCAAGAGTTTTGCAATCCAGATAATTAACGTTTTTCTTAAACAAAACAAATGTTTTTTTTTTTTTTTAAACCACACAACATGACCTTACATGAATAGAACATTATAACTCCTGTTATTACAAAAACAGTCGAGGAAAAGTGCAGTACATTGCCTGGTGTACTGTAGTAGTGCAAACAAATCACAGATGTTTTAAACCAAATTATTGTTGGAACAGAAAAATAAAACGCTTCCAGTGCGATAAATTAAAAGTCACAAGTAAAGTGAAAAAAGCGTCTTTCAGATGCTACTTCTACCATAAAGCGTACATTGTGAAGAACCATTCTCTCAAACTCCATTGTAGGACCAGCAGAACAAGATCACAATTAGTGACTCTTTTACTTTTCAGGACAGAAAAACACACCATTGTGTACACTCTATTTTACACTCCTCATACTCAGAATATGACGGTTCAACTCCAAACAATCATTTTGACACCATGTGACCAACCAGTAGCAGCCACATGTGCTCCCTTGTGGGAGTACAGGTAATACTATTCCAACGTTTCCAGGGTTTGTTTCAGTCTTATTCAGGCTGACTCACTCCAAAAGCTTCTTTTTCAGGAATTGCACCTTGGATGACAACCTTTGCCCGTCAAGATGAAGCAAGATCTTCTGCAACAACTTTAAATGTGCATTTGAGCTGTGGTGGGCAGCTGAAGTTCAAACAGTGGACACGTCCACAGAGCAGAGCAAACGCCAATGCAATTGTAAGCCATGTCTTCTAAAGACCGCCGATGTACCACCGCCCTCCGCCACAGGCGGCGCTGCTATAAAGATGGCCGACAGCCGTCACTTCCTGTCGGCGAGTCCATGCTTCCGCTGTGACATAAACTACAAACAAACCTTCAGAGAAGTTACCAGAACTTGGAAACCACATCACCACAATTCACAAGATTTGACCATCAGGTCCCCCCCCCCCCCCCCCCTCCCCTCCCCCGCCCCAGTATTCCTCTGTGAGAGGGGGCTAGCTGATCCGGTAGGACCCCCTTTATTCCGTCTTGTTGCATCCGCCGGAGACCCTTTTTGTTGGAGTTTGATTCCCTTCCATTTTCTTGATGGATGAACTTTGTTTGTTTTTTGGGGATGAGCACAAATGTTCAGAGTGAAAATATCAGAATTTCCCTCCAGGACTTTTTAAGGACTGAAAATGTACATTTCAAGACATTTGATGTTTTTCTTGTTTATTCACATTGTCTGCGTGTGCCCCCCTGTTGCCTGGCTATGTGTGTGGGTTTTATGTTGGCCCACTAGGGGGCGCTGGGGCAATGTGGGAGGTTATAATCCTCCAGGTAATCCAGGTAATGCCTCTGTCTGTGTCCAAAAACTGAGTCTGCAAGGAAGCAGACAGTTTCTGGACTTAATCTAGCAGCACTGGAACCAATTTAAAGAACCCGTGTTCAAAGCAATAATTAATCAAGAGGGAGTAGTGGGTGGAGCAGTGGGTGGAGCAGCAGGTGAAGCAGAGGGAGTAGTGGGTGGAGCAGCAGGTGAAGCAGAGGGAGTAGTGGGTGGAGCAGTGGGTGGAGCAGCAGGTGAAGCAGAGGGAGTAGTGGGTGGAGCAGCAGGTGAAGCAGAGGGAGTAGTGGGTGGAGCAGTAGGAGCAGAAGTGGGAGCAGCAGGTGAAGCAGAGGGAGTAATGGGTGGAGCAGTTGAAGTGGCAGGTGAAGCAGAGTGAGTAGTGGGTGGAGCAGTGGGAGCAGAAGTAGGAGTAGCAGGTGGAGCAGAGGGAGTAGTAGGAGCAGAAGTGGGAGCAGAAGGTGAAGCAGAGTTAGTAGTGGGTGGAGCAGTGGGACCAGCTGGTGAAGCAGAGGGAGTAGTGGGTGGAGCAGTGGGAGCAGAAGTGGGAGAAGCAGGTGAAGCATAAAGAGTAGTGGGTGAAGCAGTGGGAGCAGAAGTGGGAGCAGCAGGTGAAGCAGAGAAAGTAGTCAGTGGAGCAGAGGGAGCAGCTGGTGAAGCAGAGGCAGTAATGGGTGGAGCAGTGGGAGCGGCAGGTGAAGCAGAGTGAGTAGTGGGTGGAGCAGCAGGTGAAGCAGAGGGAGTAGTGGGTGGAGCAGTTGGAGCAGAAGCGGGAGCAGCAGGTGAAGCAGAGGGAGTAGTGGGTGGAGCAGTGGGAGTAGCAGAGGTAGCAGTGGGTGGAGCAGTGGGAGAAGCAGGTGAAGCAGAGGGAGTAGTGGTTGGAGCATTTATTGCAGTGGGTGGAGCAGAGGGAGTAGTGGGTGGAGCAGTGGGAGCAGCAGGTGAAGCAGAGGGAGTAGTGGGTGGAGCAGTGGGAGTAGCAGAGGGAGCAGTGGGTGGAGCAGTAACAGCAGCAGGTGAAGCAGAGGAAGTAGTAGGTGGAGCAATGGGAGTAGCTTTGGGAGTAGTGGGTGGACAAGTGGGAGTGGCAGAGGGAGTAGTGGGTGGAGCAGTGGGAGCAGAAGTGTGAGCAGAAGTTTGAGCAGTAGGTGAAGCAGAGGGAGTAATGGGTGGAGCAGTGGGAGCAGCACGTGAAAAAGAGGGAGTAGTGGGTGGTGCAGTGGGAGCAGCAGGTGAAGCATAGGGAGTAGTGGGTGGAGCAGTGGGAGCAGAAGTGGGAGCAGCAGTTGAAGCAGAGGGAGTAGTGGGTGGAGCACTGGGAGCAGCAGGTGAAGCAGAAGGAGTAGTGGGTGAAGCAGTGGGAGCAGAAGTGGGAGCAGCAGGTGAAGCAGAGAAAGTAGTCGGTGGAGCAGAGGGAGCAGCTGGTGAAGCAGAGGCAGTAATGGGTGGAGCAGTGGGAGCGGCAGGTGAAGCAGAGTGAGTAGTGGGTGGAGCAGCAGGTGAAGCAGAGGGAGTAGTGGGTGGAGCAGTTGGAGCAGAAGTTGGAGCAGCAGGTGAAGCAGAGGGAGTAGTGGGTGGAGCAGCAGGTGAAGCAGAGGCAGTAATGGGTGGAGCAGTGGGAGCGGCAGGTGAAGCAGAGTGAGTAGTGGGTGGAGCAGCAGGTGAAGCAGAGGGAGTAGTGGGTGGAGCAGTTGGAGCAGAAGTTGGAGCAGCAGGTGAAGCAGAGGGAGTAGTTGGTGGAGCAGTGGGAGTAGCAGAGGTAGCAGGGGGTGGAGCAGTGGGAGAAGCAGGTGAAGCAGAGGGAGTAGTGGTTGGAGCATTTATTGCAGTGGGTGGAGCAGAGGGAGTAGTGGGTGGAGCAGTGGGAGCAGCAGGTGAAGCAGAGGGAGTAGTGGGTGGAGCAGTGGGAGTAGCAGAGGGAGCAGTGGGTGGAGCAGTAACAGCAGCAGGTGAAGCAGAGGGAGTAGTAGGTGGAGCAATGGGAGTAGCTTAGGGAGTAGTGGGTGGAGCAGTGGGAGTGGCAGAGGGAGTAGTGGGTGGAGCAGTGGGAGCAGAAGTGTGAGCAGAAGTTTGAGCAGTAGGTGAAGCAGAGGGAGTAATGGGTGGAGCAGCTCGTGAAGCAGAGGGAGTAATGGGTGGAGCAGTGGGAGCGGCAGGTGAAGCAGAGTGAGTAGTGGGTGGAGCAGTGGGAGTAGAAGTGGGAGTAGCAGGTGGAGCAGAGGGAGTAGTGGGAGCAGAAGTGGGAGCAGCAGGTGAAGCAGATCGAGTAATGGGTGGAGCAGTGGAAGTGGCAGATGAAGCAGAGTGAGTAGTGGGTGGAGCAGTGGGAGCAGCAGGTGAAGCAGAGGGAGTAGTGGTTGAAGCAGTGGGAGCAGAAGTGGGAGCAGCAGGTGAAGCAGAGGGAGTAATGGGTGGAGCAGTGGGAGCAGCAGGTGAAGCAAAGGGAGTAGTGGATGGAGCAGTGGGAGCAGAGGTGGAAGCAGCAGGTGAAGCATAAGGAGTAGTGGGTGAAGCAGTGGGAGCAGAAGTGGGAGCAGCAGGTGAAGCAGAGAAAGTAGTCGGTGGAGCAGAGGGAACAGCTGGTGAAGCAGAGGGTGTAATGGGTTGAGCAGTGGGAGCGGCAGGTGAAGCAGAGTGAGTAGTGGGTGGAGCAGCAGGTTAAACAGAGGGAGTATTGGGCGGAGCAGTTGGAGCAGAAGTGGGAGCAGCAGGTGAAGCAGAGGGAGTAGTGGGTGGAGCAGTGGGAGCAGCAGGTGAAGCAGAGGGAGTAGTGGGTGGAGCAGGGGGAGCAGCTGGTGAAGCAGAGGGAGTAGTGGGTGGAGCAGTGGAAGCAGCAGGTGAAGCAGAGGGAGTATTGAGTGGAGTAGTGGGAGTAGCAGAGGGAGCAGAGGGAGCAGCAGGTGAAGCAGAGGGAGTCGTGGGTGGAGCAGTGGAAGCAGCAGAGGGAGCAGTGGGTGTAGCAGTATGGAAAATACATTGATGCTCAATTGTGTCAAAGGCCTTATAGAAGTCCAGAAAAAGGATGAAACTTCCATCAGAGCATAAGTCTGAGTAGTAAATTAAATCTAGTACTAGTCTGGTATTATTAGAGAAATGTCTGTTTCTCATGAAGCCTGATTGAGTTTCATCAATTATTTGGTCGAAGAGAAGAAAGTTCAGCAGTTCAGGTTCTGCTGAACAAAATGATGTCATTTCCTTCTTCCAGCTTCTTCTGGCTGAAGAAATGAGTTTGGGCTGTTCCAACCGTCCTGCTGAACTATGTAGGAGCTGCTCTGCTGAACCTTCTGCTCTGCCATGTGCTGCTCATGAGTTCCAGCTCTCTCATGACCATCAGTCATATTTTAATCATATTTATCTTGTAACATCGCTACTGTACGAGCGCCGCAGCTCGTTAAAATGTTGGAGTGCAGGCTTTTACATGATGTACCTGAACGCATCACGAACAGCTGTCAGCTCCTGGAGTTTAAACCGGACCAACATGGAGCTCTGACAAAAACTCTCTTTATTACTGAAACAGTTCAGAGAAATGTGTTTCTGAAAGTACTGGAGGACAGAAATAAACTGTGCAGTTGAAAGTTTAAACGCCACATCACAGACGTGTACTTCCCTCTGGTGGACATTTGTGGTCATTACACTCATCCCCCACTCAGGCACACACACACACACACACACACACACACACACACACACACACACACACACACACACACACACACACACACACACACACACACACACACACACACACAGATCCCTCTCCTGTGTTCAGCTTCATACTTTCACTCACCAAACGTTTCTTCCTGGTATTTCTTGTCCTACAATAAAACAAACATAGATGTACTCTATGCTGCACGGCCTATCAGCACCTGTTGAGGTGACGTGTCTGCAGCGCCGCCATCTTGGGGAGGTATTCCTGCTTGTGCTAAACATAAAGATCCACAAAAGAAATTGTAGTTCTTTCCAGGTATCAACACAAATAAAACCTCATTTTAAAGCTGAGGAAAAGCTCTATCCTGTGGAAACCTCATGGAGGAATTACTGAGAAGGGAAAGTCTTAAAACATGAGAAGACTAATAAAACTGGGAACAATAAACTTAAATACTCCCTAATCTGATGTTGGGGTCAGCGTTTGATCAGAATACGCTAATTACTCTAGTGATAGGCTACCGGAAGGTTCTGATCCACCAGAGGTCATTTACATATAAACAAATCATCAAACGGAGGTAAATTGTTATTTACTCTTTGATAATTACTGATCACTAGCTGTAGACCACCAAAGTAATGGATTACTGGAGTAATAGATTACTAAGGCAATGTACCAAGTGTCAGTTATGCAGGGCTACAAGGGTTGATTAAAGTAAACAGTCAGTTGTCGACCAACAGCTGTGAGTTATAAAGGGTCACCTGATGGGAGGAACCTCCAGAGGTGTCACCTCACTAAAGTGGTCCACAAGTGATACGACTGGTCAATAGAAGTGACTGGTCAGTAGGAGTGACCTGTCAATAAGAGTGACCGGCCAATAGGAGTGACCTGTCAATAGGAGTGACTGGTCAATAGGAGTGACTGGTCAATAGGAGTGACTGGTCAATTGGAGTGACCTGTCAATAGGAGTGACTGGTCAATAGGAGTGACTGGTCAGTAGGAGTGACGGTCAATAGGAGTGACTGGTCAATAGGAGTGACCTGTCAATAGGAGTGACCGGTCAATAGGAGTGACAGGTCAGTAGGAGTGACCGGTCAGTAGGAGTGACCGGTCAATAGGAGTGACCGGTCAGTAGGAGTGACCTGTCAATAGGAGTGACTGGTCAGTAGGTTGACCGTTCAATAGGAGTGACTGGTCAACTATAGGAGTGACTGGTCAGTAGGAGTGACCAGTCAATAGGAGTGACTGGTTAATATGAGTGACCTGTCAATAGGAGTGACTGGTCAGTAGGAGTGACCGGTCAATAGGAGTGACCGGTCAGTAGGAGTGACCTGTCAATACGAGTGACCTTTCAATAGGAGTGACCGGTCAGTAGGAGTGACCTGTCAATAGGAGTGACTGGTCAATAAGAGTAACTGGTCAGTAGGAGTAACTGGTCAATAGGAGTGACTGGTCAATAGGAGTGACCAGTCAATAGGAGTGACTAGTCAGTAGGAGTGACTAGTCAGTAGGAGTGACCGGTCAGTAGGAGTGACCGGTCAATAGGAGTGACTGGTCAATTGGAGTGACTGATCAATAGGAGTGACCGGTCAATAGGAGTGACTAGTCAGTAGGAGTGACCGGTCAGTAGGAGTGACTGGTCAATAGGAGTGACTGGTCAATTGGAGTGACTGGTCAATAGGAGTGACCGGTCAGTAGGAGTGACTGGTCAATAGGAGTGACTGGTCAATAGGAGTGACCGGTCAGTAGGAGTGACTGGTCAATAGGAGTGACTGGTCAATAGGAGTGACTGGTCACTCCTTGGTTAACAACCACGGGTCACTGGTGTGAACTACCGAAGCATCTGTGGAGCCACAGGAGGCGACTCGCTGAAGCAACCTGGGAAGAACTCAAACTGCTCAGTCACAAATGGTTATTGACCAATCAATGATCAACAGTACTTGATTACCAGTGACGGCTAAATTACAGGAAGTAATTTATGATTCAAGTTATCAATGAAACAAATCTGGGATTTATAAATTAATAGTTGAAGGGAGGTTAAACTACTTCAGTGGAATGAATCACCGAGGGTGATCTACTAGTCATTTAGGATAGATTGTTAATTAAACAAATTGTGTTATTTATTTAGTAACAATCAGAAGTAATCAAGAAGGAGTTGGAATTAATTAAGTAAAGTCGTGGTTTACTAATTAATACTATGAATTACTAGAATGTGCCAAACCATTGAAAATGAATTAAAGGCAGTTAGGATTATCAACTGAACAAACTTGTGATTTATTAATTAATAATTCTGGATAATTAGATGCTGAGATGCAAGAAAACCACTGAAAAATGATTAAAAACAATCTTGATTATTAATTAAATAAATTTATTAATTAATAAGAAATACTAATTATATATCTACAATGAAGTCACCGACCAATAGCTTTAGAGGCAATTCAAGTTGTGGTTAAATTAACTGAGTATTAAATCAATCAATAATACTGCGAGTAATTAGACACCAAAAAGATTTAAAAGCAATGCGGGTTATTCCAGCAATAAACCTGCATTCATTAGCAAACAACTCTTAAGTGTATTAAATTACTGAAAGTGTTAAAATCATTGAAATTGATTTAAACCGTTCAAACTATTAATCAATGAATATTACGGTTACTTAATCAGAGAGTCGGGGCTCCAGCTGAAGTTAGGATCTTAAACTAAACATCAGTCTTATTAAATGAGTGAAGTTCTTCTTCCTGGTTGGAATGAGAAGCAGAACTTTAAATGAAACAGGGAAGGAAGGCTGGGAATCCCAGCACTGACTGTTCCAACCAGCAATCGTCACAGAAAAACACCAAAACCACCAAGAATCCTTCAATTCAACTACTAAGTGTTTATTAACTAACGTCTATTCCTAAATCATCAATCTACCAATCACATCTGATCAATAAACATCAAGTCACATCTCATCAAACAACACAAAACAAAAGCCAGCAGAGAAAGTGTGTGTGTGTGTGTGTGTGTGTGTGTGTGTGTGTGTGTGTGTGTGTGTGTGTGTGTGTGTGTGTGTGTGTGTGTGTGTGTCTGTGTGTGTGTGTGTGTGTGTGCGTGTGTCCACCAGAGGGGTTAGACGTCAGCGGTCCCATGCAATAAACCCAGGCGGCCACCAGACGGCACAGTGACCTGGGCCGTTTTCCAATACGCATACTTGTCTATACTTGTGCTCTCGTGTACTCGTGAAACGTCATCAGTGGGAGACCAAGTACTGTTCCAATTCTTAGGCCGTTTCTCACCGAGTACACATGGAATACCCGGATGTATCCTCGCTCTGCCCACATTTTTGAGGATGCATTGACACTGACCTGTGCAGGCTTGGGAAGCCAATTTACCCATAATGCATTTGGCAGGAGAAGCCGGAGGAGATCGCGGAGGAGGAAACACACAACGGTGCGTAAAAATCTGAAATATTAGCGTCATTGTTCAACAGAGTGCAGTTTTAAGAGTATTTTAGGCCAGAATATAGTTGTTTAAAATGTTGTTATGAGGTTGATATTTCAAGATCCTGTTTACTTAAACATTTGTTCTGGCGTTTTCATGAGATCTAAATGTTTTAGTGTAAATCTAACAGTGTTCATGTACATTTAAATTTGCTGCTTTGGGGAAAGATCCTGTTTAAAACTATTTAACTTGACTGAGAGGTGAAGGTACTACTGGCCATAGTGTTTTGTCTCAATTGCACTGAAGTGTTCTACCCATTATACTGGAGGTTCTACTGGAGGTTCTACTGGTTCTATTGGAGGTTCTACTGGAGGTTCTACTGGAGGTTCTACTGGTTCTATTGGAGGTTCTACTGGTTCTACTGGAGGATGCTGTGGATTCAAACTAACACCATGCACTATTTGAATCCAGGACTACTGAGGAACCTGAAGCCTGGTCCAGTGGAGAAGAGGAACTCCTCCAGATGAGGAGTGAGGATTGTTTTTGATGTTTGAATTATTACATGTATATATTTTATTCATTCATGTGTTAATTACTTACTGAACTGGGAGTGTGTCATTCTTTTTGTTCTATGTCCTCCTCATAGACCTCATAATTGTTGAAATTCCTCCGAAAAAATTTCTTCTTTAAAGCAACATTACATTGTTTATGAAATAACACAGACAAATGTTAAGTTCTATATTTTACAGTCATATACAATCATTTACAGTCTGTTGATCTCTCTGTCTTTATCCATCTATCTCCATATATTTACACATGAGTAGAGAACATGACCACATGAGGAGAGCTTCCTGTCTAGATGTGGTTCTGCTCTCTGAGGTCTGCAGGTCGTTCTTCAGCAGCAGGTAGCTGGACAGTGAGTCTCGCTCGCACGTCACTTCCTGCCAGGTCCCTCTGGGCGCCCTCAGTGTCACCTGGTCATCTCCATCATCATCCCTGGACCTTCCTCCTCCTCCTCCCTGGACCTCCCTCTCCACCTCCATGATGTCACCCGATGCCACACAGACAACACTCAGACAGCAACCAGAGGACGTCTCTCCAGTCTCTCACAAAGACGGAGCACCAGCAGGTTTGTCCTGGTTCTGTTGGGTTTCATCCTGCCTGTCAGTTAAAATTCACATAGAAAACATTTGATATATTTTGATGAATCATGAATCAGAATTCATTGTTTCCTTCATGTTCATGATTTAGATTATTGAAATAAAGCAGGTTGCCATTACAGTGATATAATAACAACTGTGCGCTGCAGGCATGGATATAGTACTTCCTCTGTCCCCCATCAGAAACTACTTGGTGGATACAGTACTTCCTCTGTCACCCAGCAGAAAGTACTCAGCTGGTACCAGTACTTGCTGGTACATGGAGGATCTGTGCAGGACAAGAGCATCCTGCACAGATCCCCAGTTGTCAATGTACACATCAATAAACCTCATATATTATAGAGTATTTTTTAACGACAGGTAGATGCAGGAAAGATTCTATCTTGCTGACATGTTTCACCTTCATCTGTAGTCTTCCTCAGAGCCTCATGTGGTTGTGATGACGTGTTGGTCTTTATCAGGTGACGGGCCAGATGAAGCTCTGAGGAAGACTACAGATGAAGCTGAAACATGTCAGCAAGGTAGAATCTTTCCTGCATCTACCTGTCGTTAAAAAATACTCTATAATATATAAGGTTAGAAAGAACTTTAGAATTTTAGAAAACAATGTCATTATTCTATGTACATAATGTTTCTAACTTGTGTTTTTACTGTTGTAGGTTCTGCTGAAGGTTATTAAATAAAATTTCCTTTATCTTCTGCTTGATATCTTTCTTTGCTCGACAGTGTAAGTGATGTGTGTATTTATGTATGTACTCTCACACAGTATAAGCCATTTATGTATTTATTCTAAAGAGAAATTACAGCTAATGATTGGAGTGCTTAACTGTAGGATGTATATTAGACAAATGTAATAGAGTACATATTAATGACATGAGCAGAAGGATGACAACAAGCAGCAGGTATGTGAAAAGTTGGTTACTTCATTTAATAAACATCAGGATCTTCAGTAAAACAGTAAAATACTAGTTTGTATTAGTAGAACATTTCTGATCAGCTAGCTGCTTTCATTGTTCAAGGAGATGAAGAGTAAAATAAAGGCTGTATAGGAGGTAGAAGTAATAGTAACACTGTCCTATACACAGAACTATACACTGTACTTTATACAGTACTGTACATGGTACTAAACACAGTACTGTACATTGTACTATACACGGTACAATACACTAATATACACAGCATGTATGCAACAGAAAAGGTACTATTTTACAATAATGTTTTAAAATTTAGATCATCATATAAAATATCAGGTACAAATCACCTTCCTGCTGAACCTGAGAGACAACAGGTTCCTCCTCCTCCTCCTCCTCCTCCTCCTCCTCCTCCTCCTCCTCCTCCTCCTCCTCCTCAGCTTCAGGGTCCATCATCCAGCCATGACAGCCACCGCGTCATCAAGTACTCGTGTTCCAATTCTCCTTTAACGCCGATGCGTCCTCGTAAATTTGCATTTCCGCACTTCCGAGGACGCCCTGCAAGTAGTTCCTCGTGACGTAGGCGAGTACACACTGGCGCTCTAACAATTGGAAAACGGCCTCTATGTTCCTCTGGAGGTGAGGGGGGAACTCCTGTTCTCACTTTCATTGTCACTTTAATTTGAAAAAAAACATATATTCTATTTTCACCAAGATGTTAGTGAGTTAGTTTTACCAGTAAATGGCTGCTCCATCCTCACTTCTCCTATAACCAGGCCCAAACACACACACACACACACACACACACACACACACACACACACACACACACACACAACAGCCGGGCCTCCTGGGGGTCGTTTGGAGGGTCATAATTTATTTACACATGTTATAGATAATATCAAAGTAAGTGATGTATTAGTCAATGATATCAGTGATTTCATGTCTGTTTGTTTTAGTTTTTTTACTATTTACAATAAAAACCACAGAAACATTAAAACAGACAACAGATAGATGTCAACACAAATGAGTCAAAACAGAGCAGTCCCTGGAAAAACTAGTTATTGAGGTAGAATCAGATGACTGGGAACTCATTTATAAATACAAGAGAAAGTGAAATATAAATATGTTTAATGGATGACAAAGGGCTTAAAAAATGCATCCAAGGAGAAGAATACATGACATAGAGAATCCAATAAATGTAGAACGAAGGAGATGGAAAATAAATACAAGAAATGTAAAACAAAGTTCACTCATATGATGAAAAAATGTAAGAAGAATTCTTTTAAGGAGAAGTGTATTCATCATCATTAAAGGAAACAACCAGGCTTCTGAGGACACACACTCTTCCTCCTGATGGTGAAGACATCAGACTGAAACAGGAGACGGACAACAGAGCAGTTTAGTCCCATTTAGAAGAGGACAAAGTCAGCATGAAGAGAACAGACTGTGTGAAGTGCAGGCAGCCTGAATTTACTTGTTTTCCCCAGGAAGACTATCAACACTCTTAAAACCACACAAATGTACCTGGAGTTGTCATTTCTAGTATACAAGGGGTCGTTGGTGGGTGTACATGGAGTACGATGACTACACTGTCCAACACTGGAAATAACAACACTTCACAATCATTTATGGAAAGATACCTCAGACAGTTTGTCTTCTTCTCAATGCTCGCTCTCAAACTGTAAGAAAATCCCAAATTGTAAAAAAATGGACTCTTCAGAACATAAAAATGATGAAAATGCTGAAATACTTAGCTCACAGGTGTGTTTAGTTACATAATCAGAGAGCGGCACAGTCCATCAATGTCTCATTACCACATGTGGATTAAATTCAGCAGATGAGAGAGGCACCTCATGGAGATCAAAGGAGATCTAAGGATATCAAAGGAGATCAGTGTCTGTTGCCATGGAGATGCTCCCTGCTCAGTGTTGTAGCTACCTGGTCTACCTAGTTACATCTTCATTTTGATTTTAAAAAGAGATTTCTGTCAAAATCAAGTCAATTAAAGTGAACATCACAATGGAAATAGGACTTTGTTCAAAAAGTTCTAAGTGAAGAAAGAAATCTTGTCAAATCAAAGTATAAAAATGAATTTTGCGAAATTGAAGTTCTTAGATTGTTATCAACTGAATCAGTTCCTGAAAGACAAGGAGGAAAACTCCTGAGGAGCTTGTCTTCACCATTCACCTGTCAAAGCTTTGATTGTGTGTCTGGTTGCTGGAGCTGCTTTTCTTGGAAGGGTGTGGCTCCTTTGTCCAAGAGTTGGTTTCTCTAAGTGGACATTCAATGATCAGGTGACTGAGTCTTTGAATAAAGGTTTGAAACTACTACTACTTTGAGTGGCTCCACCGGTCAAAGATGATAAATAATATAGAGTGATGGTGAAGAAGACTTGAAGAAGTTTGTAGAATGGGACAGAAAAGTGTCTCTTGTTTGTGAATGAGACATGTCAGAGCCTGTTTGGCTTGTGTCTCCTCACAATCAAGAGACACTAACTCACTATTAATCTACTTGCTGCTGTTGATGTCAGACATAAAGCTTGGAGAGGCTAGGGATTGAACCCAGGACCTCATACATGCTAAGCATGCACTTTACCACTGAGCTACATCCCCTGTGTTGGTGGTTTTTATTGAACTGAATCAGTTGATGTAAGACAAGGAGGAAAAGCCCTGAGCAGCATGTGTCCCTCTCTCACCAGGACACTGTCCCTCTCTCACCAGGACACTGTCCCTCTCTCACCAGGACACTTTGGATTGTGGTGTGTGGCTGCTTGCTGGAGGGGAGGATTTATGGAAGTGTTGTCTGTTAGTGAGGATTTCATGGTTGGAGTCAGAACATTTTAGGAGATATTTCACTAACCTGACAACTAAATCATTATCAAACCATTTCTTCACCAACATGTTTGTAAAGATGTATAATTACATGTAAGATGTTGAAAATGTTGAAAATCAACCCCGTTGGAAACCCTGGAAAAAACCTGCTCAATTTATTGTCCCAATCTTTTTTTTTTTTTTTAATTGGGCCTGAGTAACTTCTGAGTAGTGATGTTAGTAACACGTCACTCTAGAATGAACACTTTTTTCTGTAAAGAGTAATCTAACACGTTACTATTTCGTGACCAGTAATCAGATTAAAGTTACTTCTCCAAGTCACTGTGTTACTATTGCAGCGTCTCGAAAGACGAGTTTCTGCTCTGGAAAGTCGCTTTATTATGAAACAGAACAAACAGAGATTAACCTGCTGCTCCTTCCTCACTTCTCCTCCAACCGGACACAGACACACACACACACACACACACACACACACACACACACACACACACACACACACACACACACACACACACACACACACACACACACACACACACACACAGTTTGTTTCCTTACGCTCGTGCACCTGACCCGCCCCCTCTCCACTCTCAGCCAATCACAGGCCACCTCACTGTAACGCTGCATTCATGTACCATAAAATTATAGGAACCAACAAATATCATCATTGAATCATTACAACAATAACAACTGCAGAGACGTTACACTAGTTTTCTATTTTTCTTTAGTCAACAGACAGAATGATAGGAAGCCCCCCGCCTGTTCAGACGGTGGGGGTGTTGTAGACAGCTCTTGGAAGTAACTAAATAAGTTACTTGCAGTCTAAGCAAGTAATCAGTAAAGTGATGTGGTATATGATTTCCTTATGTTTCCTTATATTTTCTCTGTGTGTTATTCTTTGCTTAGTATTATATCATGCCGTCTCCTTAGAATGCTGGTTGGTGCCTATTGGTCTGGCCAGGTCATAGCCCATCTTGTGAGGGGGGCTGAAGGATAGAGGAATCCTCTCAAACTAAGCCAGATGTCATGAGATCATCAAGGTATATTAGAATATGCGAATATGCAATGGTATTTGATGACTAAACTAAAAGCCTCTCACTCCCCGTCGGGGAATTGAACCCCGGTCTCCCACGTGACAGGCGGGGATACTCACCACTATACTAACGAGGAGATGCTGATGTTGCTGCCTGTCTGTCATAGTGTCTCAGGGGTGGAACACACACACACACACACACACAGAGAGAGAGAGAGAGAGAGAGAGAGAGAGAGAGAGAGAGAGAGAGAGAGAGAGAGAGAGAGAGAGAGAGAGAGAGAGAGAGACTGTACAATACGATGAAGGAGTAATAGAATGGGTGGGGAAAACAGGCTATACAGTACTACTATTTCAGTAAATATGCTAGAAATAATAAGCTTTTAATTTGGCAACTTTTTACAATGAAATCCTGGCTGTTTACTGCAGCTACCTAGTGCAGGACAGCAGAGCAGTGCAAAGCCAGAATGAAGGAGCCTGTGAGCCTGAGCTCAGGGCGGAGAAACCCAGCCTGACAGAGAGAATCCTGCCATAGAAGAAGTTCTTTTACACAGATGTTACTTTGGACAGACAGATTGAAGTACAGACTGATGTATAGTTTTACTACAATAATGCCCCCATACAAGTGTTGCTGGAACAAACCAGTGTGAACCAGGTCTTGTTGAGGAGACTGTTACTGATGGTGAACGGGACAATTCCTCCGACTCTATGAGAGACTGGACCAGATTGATCATCAGTGCAGACTGATGGAAATCCTCCTCCACCTCTAATCTAGTTGCTCAGAACAGGTGTGGAAAAGTGTGAATGAACACATGAATGTGACTGGTGGAGCATCTCCATCATTATGGCTGTTTGGGTTGTCCACCGCAAAATAAAAGCCCCAAGCTTCTTCAAAATAAAAGTCCATAGTTATTAAAAAATGTACACATAAAAAAACTTAGAAATTGATATTTAGGGGAGAGCTGGATAAAAGTTTAGCTGGCTTTTAAAATATAAGCCCCAAGTGATTTCAAAATAAATGTCCTTGTTCATTAAAATGATACAAATCTTCAAAATGGATTGTACATTGTTAGCTAGGCTAGGGGTGAGCTGGATTTCAAAATCAAAGCCCCAAACACTTTAAAAAAAAAAGTCATTTTTTATTAAAACCTTCAAAAAACCTTTTTGATGATTATTTAAATGAGCCAGAGGCCATGAGTGTGCCGACCCCGACAGGCCAGCCACAAACTCCTTCAAAATAAAAGTCCTTGGTTCTTGAAAATTACACTAAAAACATTATATTTTATAAAATTATATTTAGGGGTTAGCCAGATATAAGGTTGTCTGGTTTTCAAAATAAAATCCACCAAACCTTCCCATGAGAATCTGCTGACGTCTGTGATGAGAAATGAATGTGAACACGATGAGCTGCTGTCCAAAGCTGAAGTTGTCAAAACTGTTCCTGAAAATCAGCTCATTAATAAAGTTTACAAAAGAACATCTGAATGAATGTGTGAAGAATCCTGGTGGACTGGTCCTACTGGTCTCAGACCAGGTTTAGGATCCTGGTGGACTGGTCATACTGGACTCAGACCAGGTTTAGGATCCTGGTGGACTGGTCATACTGGACTCAGACCAGGTTTAGGATCCTGGTGGACTGGTCATACTGGACTCAGACCAGGTTTAAGATCCTGGTGGACTGGTCATACTGGACTCAGACCAGCTTTAGGATTCTGGTGGACTGGTCATACTGGACTCAGACCAGGTTCAGGATCCTGGTGGACTGGTCATACTGGACTCAGACCAGGTTTAGGATCCTGGTGGACTGGTCATACTGGACTCAGACCAGGTTTAGGATCCTGGTTGACTGGTCATACTGGTCATACTGGACTCAGACCTGGTTTAGGATCCTGGTGGACTGGTCATGCTGGACTCAGACCAGGTTTAGGATCCTGGTGGACTGGTCATGCTGAACTCGGACCAGGTTTAGGATCCTGGTGGACTAGTCATACTGGTCACACTGGACTCAGACCTGGTTTAGGATCCTGGTGGACTGGTCATACTGGACTCAGACCAGGTTCAGGATCCTGGTGGACTAGTCATACTGGTCATACTGGACTCAGACCTGGTTTCGGATCCTGGTTGACTGGTCATGCTGAACTCGGACCAGGTTTAGGATCCTGGTTGACTAGTCATACTGGTCATACTGGACTCAGACCAGGTTTAGGATCCTGGTGGACTGGTCATAATGGACTCAGGCCGGGTTCAGGATCCTGGTGGACTGGTCATACTGGACTCAGACCAGGTTCAGGATCCTGGTGGACTGGTCATACTGGACTCGGACCAGGTTTAGGATCCTGGTTGACTGGTGATGCTGAACGCAGACCAGGTTTAGGATCCTGGTTGACTGGTCATACTTGTCATACTGGACTCAGATCTGGTTTAGGATCCTGGTGGACTGGTCATACTGGACTCAGACCAGGTTTAGGATCCTGGTGGATTGGTCATACTGGACTCAGACCAGGTTTAGGATCCTGTTGGACTGAGCATACTGGACTCAGACCAGGTTTAGGATCCTGGTGGACTGGTCATACTGGACTCAGACCAGGTTTAGGATCGTGGTTGACTGGTCATGCTGGACTCGGACCAGGTTTAGGATCCTGGTTGACTGGTCATGCTGAACTCGGACCAGGTTTAGGATCCTGGTGGACTAGTCATACTGGTCACACTGGACTCAGACCTGGTTTAGGATCCTGGTGGACTGGTCATACTGGACTCAGACCAGGTTCAGGATCCTGGTGGACTAGTCATACTGGTCATACTGGACTCAGACCTGGTTTAGGATCCTGGTTGACTAGTCATACTGGTCATACTGGACTCAGACCAGGTTTAGGATCCTGGTTGACTGGTCATACTGGTCATACTGGACTCAGACCAGGTTCAGGATCCTGGTGGACTGGTCATCCTGGACATACTGGACTCAGACCTGGTTTAGGATCCTGGTGGACTGGTCATGCTGAACTCGGACCAGGTTTAGGATCCTGGTGGACTAGTCATACTGGTCACACTGGACTCAGACCTGGTTTAGGATCCTGGTGGACTGGTCATACTGGACTCAGACCAGGTTCAGGATCCTGGTGGACTAGTCATACTGGTCATACTGGACTCAGACCTGGTTTCGGATCCTGGTTGACTGGTCGTACTGGACTCAGACCAGGTTTAGGATCCTGGCGGACTGGTCATACTGGACTCAGACCAGGTTCAGGATCCTGGTGGACTAGTCATACTGGTCATACTGGACTCAGACCTGGTTTCGGATCCTGGTTGACTGGTCATGCTGAACTCGGACCAGGTTTAGGATCCTGGTTGACTAGTCATACTGGTCATACTGGACTCAGACCTGGTTTAGGATCCTGGTGGACTGGTCGTACTGGACTCAGACCAGGTTTAGGATCCTGGCGGACTGGTCATACTGGACTCAGACCAGGTTCAGGATCCTGGTGGACTGGTCATACTGGACTCGGACAAGGTTTAGGATCCTGGTTGACTGGTCATACTGGTCATACTGGACTCAGACCAGGTTTAGGATCCTGGTTGACTGGTCATACTGGTCATACTGGACTCAGACCTGGTTTAGGATCCTGGTGGACTGGTCATACTGGTCACACTGGACTCAGACCTGGTTTAGGATCCTGGTGGACTGGTCATACTGGACTCAGACCAGGTTCAGGATCCTGGTGGACTAGTCATACTGGTCATACTGGACTCAGACCTGGTTTCGGATCCTGGTTGACTGGTCATGCTGAACTCGGACCAGGTTTAGGATCCTGGTTGACTAGTCATACTGGTCATACTGGACTCAGACCTGGTTTAGGATCCTGGTGGACTGGTCGTACTGGACTCAGACCAGGTTTAGGATCCTGGCGGACTGGTCATACTGGACTCAGACCAGGTTCAGGATCCTGGTGGACTGGTCATACTGGACTCGGACAAGGTTTAGGATCCTGGTTGACTGGTCATGCTGAACGCAGACCAGGTTTAGGATCCTGGTTGACTGGTCATACTGGTCATACTGGACTCAGACCAGGTTTAGGATCCTGGTTGACTGGTCATACTGGTCATACTGGACTCAGACCTGGTTTAGGATCCTGGTGGACTGGTCATACTGGACTCAGACCAGGTTTAGGATCCTGGTGGACTGGTCATACTGGACTCAGGCCGGGTTCAGGATCCTGGTGGACTGGTCATACTGGACTCAGACCAGGTTCAGGATCCTGGTGGACTAGTCATACTGGTCATACTGGACTCAGACCTGGTTTAGGATCCTGGTGGACTGGTCATACTGGACTCAGACCAGGTTCAGGATGCTGGTGGACTGGTCATCCTGGACTCAGACCAGGTTCAGGATCCTGGTGGACTAGTCATACTGGTCATACTGGACTCAGACCTGGTTTCGGATCCTGGTTGACTGGTCATGCTGAACTCGGACCAGGTTTAGGATCCTGGTTGACTAGTCATACTGGTCATACTGGACTCAGACCTGGTTTAGGATCCTGGTGGACTGGTCGTACTGGACTCAGACCAGGTTTAGGATCCTGGCGGACTGGTCATACTGGACTCAGACCAGGTTCAGGATCCTGGTGGACTGGTCATACTGGACTCGGACAAGGTTTAGGATCCTGGTTGACTGGTCTTGCTGAACGCAGACCAGGTTTAGGATCCTGGTTGACTGGTCATACTGGTCATACTGGACTCAGACCAGGTTTAGGATCCTGGTTGACTGGTCATACTGGTCATACTGGACTCAGACCTGGTTTAGGATCCTGGTGGACTGGTCATACTGGTCACACTGGACTCAGACCTGGTTTAGGATCCTGGTGGACTGATCATACTGGACTCAGACCAGGTTCAGGATCCTGGTGGACTAGTCATACTGGTCATACTGGACTCAGACCTGGTTTCGGATCCTGGTTGACTGGTCATGCTGAACTCGGACCAGGTTTAGGATCCTGGTTGACTAGTCATACTGGTCATACTGGACTCAGACCTGGTTTAGGATCCTGGTGGACTGGTCGTACTGGACTCAGACCAGGTTTAGGATCCTGGCGGACTGGTCATACTGGACTCAGACCAGGTTCAGGATCCTGGTGGACTGGTCATACTGGACTCGGACAAGGTTTAGGATCCTGGTTGACTGGTCATGCTGAACGCAGACCAGGTTTAGGATCCTGGTTGACTGGTCATACTGGTCATACTGGACTCAGACCAGGTTTAGGATCCTGGTTGACTGGTCATACTGGTCATACTGGACTCAGACCTGGTTTAGGATCCTGGTGGACTGGTCATACTGGACTCAGACCAGGTTTAGGATCCTGGTGGACTGGTCATACTGGACTCAGGCCGGGTTCAGGATCCTGGTGGACTGGTCATACTGGACTCAGACCAGGTTCAGGATCCTGGTGGACTAGTCATACTGGTCGTACTGGACTCAGACCTGGTTTAGGATCCTGGTGGACTGGTCATACTGGACTCAGACCAGGTTCAGGATGCTGGTGGACTGGTCATCCTGGACTCAGACCAGGTTTAGGATCCTGGTGGACTGGTCATACTGGACTCAGGCCGGGTTGAGGATCCTGGTGGACTGGTCATACTGGACTCAGACCAGGTTCAGGATCCTGGTGGACTGGTCATACTGGACTCGGACCAGGTTCAGGATCCTGGTGTACTGGTCATACTGGACTCAGACCAGGTTTAGGATCCTGGTTGACTGGTCATGCTGGACTCGGACAAGGTTTCGGATCCTGGTTGACTGGTCATGCTGAACTCGGACCAGGTTTAGGATCCTGGTTGACTAGTCATACTGGTCATACTGGACTCAGACCTGGTTTAGGATCCTGGTGGACTGGTCGTACTGGACTCAGACCAGGTTTAGGATCCTGGCGGACTGGTCATACTGGACTCAGACCAGGTTCAGGATCCTGGTGGACTGGTCATACTGGACTCGGACAAGGTTTAGGATCCTGGTTGACTGGTCATGCTGAACGCAGACCAGGTTTAGGATCCTGGTTGACTGGTCATACTGGTCATACTGGACTCAGACCAGGTTTAGGATCCTGGTTGACTGGTCATACTGGTCATACTGGACTCAGACCTGGTTTAGGATCCTGGTGGACTGGTCATACTGGACTCAGACCAGGTTTAGGATCCTGGTGGACTGGTCATACTGGACTCAGGCCGGGTTCAGGATCCTGGTGGACTGGTCATACTGGACTCAGACCAGGTTCAGGATCCTGGTGGACTAGTCATACTGGTCATACTGGACTCAGACCTGGTTTAGGATCCTGGTGGACTGGTCATACTGGACTCAGACCAGGTTCAGGATGCTGGTGGACTGGTCATCCTGGACTCAGACCAGGTTCAGGATCCTGGTGGACTAGTCATACTGGTCATACTGGACTCAGACCTGGTTTCGGATCCTGGTTGACTGGTCATGCTGAACTCGGACCAGGTTTAGGATCCTGGTTGACTAGTCATACTGGTCATACTGGACTCAGACCTGGTTTAGGATCCTGGTGGACTGGTCGTACTGGACTCAGACCAGGTTTAGGATCCTGGCGGACTGGTCATACTGGACTCAGACCAGGTTCAGGATCCTGGTGGACTGGTCATACTGGACTCGGACAAGGTTTAGGATCCTGGTTGACTGGTCTTGCTGAACGCAGACCAGGTTTAGGATCCTGGTTGACTGGTCATACTGGTCATACTGGACTCAGACCAGGTTTAGGATCCTGGTTGACTGGTCATACTGGTCATACTGGACTCAGACCTGGTTTAGGATCCTGGTGGACTGGTCATACTGGTCACACTGGACTCAGACCTGGTTTAGGATCCTGGTGGACTGATCATACTGGACTCAGACCAGGTTCAGGATCCTGGTGGACTAGTCATACTGGTCATACTGGACTCAGACCTGGTTTCGGATCCTGGTTGACTGGTCATGCTGAACTCGGACCAGGTTTAGGATCCTGGTTGACTAGTCATACTGGTCATACTGGACTCAGACCTGGTTTAGGATCCTGGTGGACTGGTCGTACTGGACTCAGACCAGGTTTAGGATCCTGGCGGACTGGTCATACTGGACTCAGACCAGGTTCAGGATCCTGGTGGACTGGTCATACTGGACTCGGACAAGGTTTAGGATCCTGGTTGACTGGTCATGCTGAACGCAGACCAGGTTTAGGATCCTGGTTGACTGGTCATACTGGTCATACTGGACTCAGACCAGGTTTAGGATCCTGGTTGACTGGTCATACTGGTCATACTGGACTCAGACCTGGTTTAGGATCCTGGTGGACTGGTCATACTGGACTCAGACCAGGTTTAGGATCCTGGTGGACTGGTCATACTGGACTCAGGCCGGGTTCAGGATCCTGGTGGACTGGTCATACTGGACTCAGACCAGGTTCAGGATCCTGGTGGACTAGTCATACTGGTCGTACTGGACTCAGACCTGGTTTAGGATCCTGGTGGACTGGTCATACTGGACTCAGACCAGGTTCAGGATGCTGGTGGACTGGTCATCCTGGACTCAGACCAGGTTTAGGATCCTGGTGGACTGGTCATACTGGACTCAGGCCGGGTTGAGGATCCTGGTGGACTGGTCATACTGGACTCAGACCAGGTTCAGGATCCTGGTGGACTGGTCATACTGGACTCGGACCAGGTTCAGGATCCTGGTGTACTGGTCATACTGGACTCAGACCAGGTTTAGGATCCTGGTTGACTGGTCATGCTGGACTCAGACCAGGTTTAGGATCCTGGTGGACTGGTCATGCTGAACTCGGACCAGGTTTAGGATCCTGGTGGACTAGTCATACTGGTCACACTGGACTCAGACCTGGTTTAGGATCCTGGTGGACTGGTCATACTGGACTCAGACCAGGTTCAGGATCCTGGTGGACTAGTCATACTGGTCATACTGGACTCAGACCTGGTTTCGGATCCTGGTTGACTGGTCCTGCTGAACTCGGACCAGGTTTAGGATCCGTGTTGACTAGTCATACTGGTCATACTGGACTCAGACCTGGTTTAGGATCCTGGTGGACTGGTCGTACTGGACTCAGACCAGGTTTAGGATCCTGGTGGACTGGTCATACTGGACTCAGACCAGGTTCAGGATCCTGGTGGACTGGTCATACTGGACTCGGACAAGGTTTAGGATCCTGGTTGACTGGTCATGCTGAACGCAGACCAGGTTTAGGATCCTGGTTGACTGGTCATACTGGTCATACTGGACTCAGACCAGGTTTAGGATCCTGGTTGACTGGTCATACTGGTCATACTGGACTCAGACCTGGTTTAGGATCCTGGTGGACTGGTCATACTGGACTCAGACCAGGTTTAGGATCCTGGTGGACTGGTCATACTGGACTCAGGCCGGGTTCAGGATCCTGGTGGACATGTCATACTGGACTCAGACCAGGTTCAGGATCCTGGTGGACTGGTCATACTGGACTCGGACCAGGTTTAGGATCCTGGTTGACTGGTGATGCTGAACGCAGACCAGGTTTAGGATCCTGGTTGACTGGTCATACTTGTCATACTGGACTCAGATCTGGTTTAGGATCCTGGTGGACTGGTCATACTGGACTCAGACCAGGTTTAGGATCCTGGTGGATTGGTCATACTGGACTCAGACCAGGTTTAGGATCCTGTTGGACTGAGCATACTGGACTCAGACCAGGTTTAGGATCCTGGTGGACTGGTCATACTGGACTCAGACCAGGTTTAGGATCGTGGTTGACTGGTCATGCTGGACTCGGACCAGGTTTAGGATCCTGGTTGACTGGTCATGCTGAACTCGGACCAGGTTTAGGATCCTGGTGGACTAGTCATACTGGTCACACTGGACTCAGACCTGGTTTAGGATCCTGGTGGACTGGTCATACTGGACTCAGACCAGGTTCAGGATCCTGGTGGACTAGTCATACTGGTCATACTGGACTCAGACCTGGTTTAGGATCCTGGTGGACTGGTCATACTGGACTCAGACCAGGTTTAGGATCCTGGTGGACTGGTCATACTGGACTCAGGCCGGGTTCAGGATCCTGGTGGACTGGTCATACTGGACTCAGACCAGGTTCAGGATCCTGGTGGACTAGTCATACTGGTCGTACTGGACTCAGACCTGGTTTAGGATCCTGGTGGACTGGTCATACTGGACTCAGACCAGGTTCAGGATGCTGGTGGACTGGTCATCCTGGACTCAGACCAGGTTTAGGATCCTGGTGGACTGGTCATACTGGACTCAGGCCGGGTTGAGGATCCTGGTGGACTGGTCATACTGGACTCAGACCAGGTTCAGGATCCTGGTGGACTGGTCATACTGGACTCGGACCAGGTTCAGGATCCTGGTGTACTGGTCATACTGGACTCAGACCAGGTTTAGGATCCTGGTTGACTGGTCATGCTGGACTCAGACCAGGTTTAGGATCCTGGTGGACTGGTCATGCTGAACTCGGACCAGGTTTAGGATCCTGGTGGACTAGTCATACTGGTCACACTGGACTCAGACCTGGTTTAGGATCCTGGTGGACTGGTCATACTGGACTCAGACCAGGTTCAGGATCCTGGTGGACTAGTCATACTGGTCATACTGGACTCAGACCTGGTTTCGGATCCTGGTTGACTGGTCCTGCTGAACTCGGACCAGGTTTAGGATCCGTGTTGACTAGTCATACTGGTCATACTGGACTCAGACCTGGTTTAGGATCCTGGTGGACTGGTCGTACTGGACTCAGACCAGGTTTAGGATCCTGGTGGACTGGTCATACTGGACTCAGACCAGGTTCAGGATCCTGGTGGACTGGTCATACTGGACTCGGACAAGGTTTAGGATCCTGGTTGACTGGTCATGCTGAACGCAGACCAGGTTTAGGATCCTGGTTGACTGGTCATACTGGTCATACTGGACTCAGACCAGGTTTAGGATCCTGGTTGACTGGTCATACTGGTCATACTGGACTCAGACCTGGTTTAGGATCCTGGTGGACTGGTCATACTGGACTCAGACCAGGTTTAGGATCCTGGTGGACTGGTCATACTGGACTCAGGCCGGGTTCAGGATCCTGGTGGACATGTCATACTGGACTCAGACCAGGTTCAGGATCCTGGTGGACTGGTCATACTGGACTCGGACCAGGTTTAGGATCCTGGTTGACTGGTGATGCTGAACGCAGACCAGGTTTAGGATCCTGGTTGACTGGTCATACTTGTCATACTGGACTCAGATCTGGTTTAGGATCCTGGTGGACTGGTCATACTGGACTCAGACCAGGTTTAGGATCCTGGTGGATTGGTCATACTGGACTCAGACCAGGTTTAGGATCCTGTTGGACTGAGCATACTGGACTCAGACCAGGTTTAGGATCCTGGTGGACTGGTCATACTGGACTCAGACCAGGTTTAGGATCGTGGTTGACTGGTCATGCTGGACTCGGACCAGGTTTAGGATCCTGGTTGACTGGTCATGCTGAACTCGGACCAGGTTTAGGATCCTGGTGGACTAGTCATACTGGTCACACTGGACTCAGACCTGGTTTAGGATCCTGGTGGACTGGTCATACTGGACTCAGACCAGGTTCAGGATCCTGGTGGACTAGTCATACTGGTCATACTGGACTCAGACCTGGTTTAGGATCCTGGTTGACTAGTCATACTGGTCATACTGGACTCAGACCAGGTTTAGGATCCTGGTTGACTGGTCATACTGGTCATACTGGACTCAGACCAGGTTCAGGATCCTGGTGGACTGGTCATCCTGGACATACTGGACTCAGACCTGGTTTAGGATCCTGGTGGACTTGTCATCCTGGACTCAGACCAGGTTCAGGATCCTGGTGGACTGGTCATCCTGGACTCAGACCAGGTTTAGGATCCTGGTGGACTGGTCATACTGGACTCAGACCAGGTTCAGGATCCTGGTGGACTAGTCATACTTGTCATACTGGACTCAGACCTGGTTTAGGATCCTGGTTGACTGGTCATGCTGAACTCGGACCAGGTTTAGGATCCTGGTTGACTAGTCATACTGGTCATACTGGACTCAGACCTGGTTTAGGATCCTGGTGGACTGGTCTTACTGGACTCAGACCAGGTTTAGGATCCTGATGGACTGGTCCTACTGGACTCAGACCATGTTTAGGATCCTGGTGGACTGGTCATACTGGAGTCAGACCAGGTTAACTCCGGCCATAACCGAGTTCAAAGTGAAAGATATGATGCCCATTTCATGGGCTGGACATTAAGGACTGTCCGACCATCTGGGGCTAGTAAAAGCTTTCCTCGGGCAAGTGAATCATCTGCCCCCCTTGTCTGAACGGGCTAGTGGTCTTTAGGAATGGAGCCGATCCAGGATCAGGTTCTGATATCAACGTAATTCACGGATCAGAAATTTCCGATCCAACCTGCAGAGATTTCTCATCCATGATCCTGGTCATCTTCATGGTGCTGAAATGATCCACAGTGTTTCCCTGCTGCTGCTCTGCTCGCTGGCTGCAAACTGTGGACTGGATTTCCTGAAGGGAGGCGGGTCTCAATGAGACCAGGAGGAATGAGTCAGGAAATCCAGTCCACAGTTTGAATTCAGCGAGCAGGCTAGGGAAGTAGCACTGTGCTATCCAACTTTTCATGGCAACATGTTGCTGATTGGACGGATTTTACGCTCAAAACACCACAAAGCAACACAGCAACGTGGATGTTAGCAAAGCAACGCAGCAATGTAGATGTTTGCAAAGCAACGCAACAATGTAGATGTTTGCAAAGCAACGCAACAATGTAGATGTTTGAAAAGCAACACAGCAACATGGATGTTAGCAAAGTAACGCAGCAATGTAGATGTTTGCAAAGCAACGCAACAATGTAGATGTTTGCAAAGCAACACAGCAACATGGATGTTAACAAAGCAACACAGCAACGTGGATGTTAGCAAAGCAACGCAGCAACGTGGATGTTTGCAAAGCAACGCAGCAACGTGGATGTTTGCCAAGCAACACAGCAATGTGGATGTTGGCAAAGCCGTTGTACAGCAGGGCGGTGCTCTGCAGCCAGACGTCACCATTTTCAAACTCCAGCTCCTCCAGGCTGTCAGCAGGCGATTCACACCTCGGTGAAGCTGCGTCCTACTCCACGCTAAACTCCCTGAAAATAGTCCCAATCATTTGTGTTGTGTTAGAAACACTGCTGTTGGTGTTGCCTTGCTAAAGAATTTCCCCAGAGATTAATAAAGTCATTCTGAGGTTCTAAAAATAGAACTAGTTTATTATGAGATGATGACGTCACGCAGACCCCCACATTGTCCACATGGAACAAAAATACTTTGTACTGCTTCCTGTTCTGACCTGATACTAACCTCAAGTTGTCTTTTCAGAGAATACATGTATACATTAGTACATTTCATACTTTACTGTAGAGAGGAGTTTATTACAGCCTCATATAGAATCAACAATAATTAGGTATGTGAAAACAAATTAAAAAGTCAACCAAATAGAATGTGGCTGGTACCACTGGAAAGAGTAGAAGAAGAGCTACCAGTGGAGCAGGTAGTGTGGCTGAGTGGTCTAAGGCGCTGTATTTAGGCTCCAGTCTCTCTAGAGGCATGGGTTCAAATCCCACCACTGCCAGTTCAAAGGCTTCACATGTCATCAAATCAGTAGACAAAGGAGTATTCAAGATGGCGCAGTACATGTACACTAATTTGCAGGCTTGAAAATTGTGAACCTAGTTGTGCAATAACCCAAAGAAAGGAGTGTTTTAAAACAATGTAACTTTTTGAAAAACTGAATCATAAATATAACTACCAGTTTTGTACGGTGGCCTGGAAGTTGAAAACACTACAAACCTCAGAAAACAATTCCAAATCCAAAAAACACTTCCAGATAGAGAAAATACTCGCCAAATGAGAAAACACTTCCTCCGCACGCGCGCTCTCTCTCTCTCTCTCTCTCTCTCTCTCTCTCTCTCTCTCTCAAAGGGCGTCTTTTCCTTTATAAATGAGTTCCCAGTCATCCGATTGTACCTCAATAACTAGTTTATCCAGGGATTCCTCTCTTCTGACTCATTTGTAATGATATCCATCTGTTGTCTGTTTTAATCTTTCTGTGGTTTTTATTGGAAATAGTAAAAAAACAAACAGACATGAAATCACTGATATCATTGACTAATAAGCCCTTGTACGTTTTCTTCATTTGACTTTTATTTGCTGATTGTTTCATCTGAATGTTTAATCTGTTCCACCTCTTTAAGCTACATCAATAACCAATGTAATACGCCCCCTGGATATGGTCACCACAGTCACACGGTCAAAGAGCAAGTCAGCCTTGCTGCTGCCCCCTGCTGACCGCGCCCCGTCACTATCTGTCAAATCCTGTTACAGAGTACTCTGGTGTCTGTGGGAAAAAACTTGAAACTGAGCAAGATGACTATTGCAGCAACACGTCATCAGTAGGATAAAACTAAGCTGTCTCTTGATGGTCTACGACAGGGTGTCCAAACTGGGTCAGAGAGTGCTGGTGTCCTGCATGTTTTAGTTCTCTGCCTGCTTCAGCATACCTGAATCTAATGATGACGTCATCACCAAGGTTGTGAAAAAGAACAATAATGAGCCTTTCATCACAAAGTGGATGGGAGAGGCACCGGATGGAGATCAACGGAGATCAAAGCCGGAGGAAATCTTGGATCTGAGCATCTCCATGGCAAAAGGCACTGATCTCCTTTGATCTGATAGGTGATCAGCACTGGAGCCATGGAGACGCTCAGATCAAAGGAAATCAGCTTTGTAGAGTTGTAATGTGCTCGTACTCATCCTTACATTTTTCTAGAAATTTGTCTTCAATCACCTTTTCTCTATTTACACCCTCTACTTGAACCTTTACCTGTTTATTTATTTCATATTTTCCAAATATCATGATTTTGGTTTGATCTAGATTTAATGAATTAGATTTCATTTCTCTGAATGTATCTAGTATGTCGTTGAAGAGTTTTTCTAGGATTTGGGAGAATTGTGGGTCTGTAGTTTGTGAAGTGTGTCTGTTTTCAATAACGGTATCCTTACTGGAAGCCTGTTGAATGATACTATGTAGAACCTTCTATGTACTGCTGACATGGTCTTTATTGTTTTTTGGTACTTTCTTAAAAGAATTCTTCTTACATTTTCTCATCATATGAGTGAACTTTGTTTTACATTTCTTGGATTTATTTTCCATCTCCTTCGTTCATCATTTATTGGATTCTCTATGTCATGTATTCTTCTCCTTGGATGCATTTTTTAATCCCTTTGTCATCCATTAAACATCTTTATATTTCATTTTCTCTCTTATTTATAAATGAGTTCCCAGTCATCTGATTGTACCTCAATAACTAGTTTTTCCAGGGACTGCTCTGTTTTGACTCATTTGTGTTGACATCTATCTGTTGTCTGTTTTAATGTTTCTGTGGTTTTTATTGTAAATAGTAAAAAAACTAAAACAAACAGACATGAAATCACTGATATCATTGACTAATACATCACTTACTTTGATATTATCTATAATATGTGTAAATAAATTGTGACCCTCCAAACGACCCTCAGGAGGCCCGGCTGTTGTGTGGGTGTTTGTGTGTGTGTGTGTGTGTGTGTGTGTGTGTGTGTGTGTGTGTGTGTGTGTGTGTGTGTGTGTGTGTGTGTGTGTGTGTGTGTGTGTGTGTGTGTGTGTGTGTTTGGGCCTGTTTATAGGAGAAGTGAGGATGGAGCAGCCATTTACTGGTAAAACTAATTCACTAACATCTTGGTGAAAATAGAATATATGTTTTTTTCAAATTAAAGTGACAATGAAAGTGAGAACAGGAGATCCCCCCTCACCTCCAGAGGAACATAGAGAGTGAGCTACCAGCAGCTTCTCCCTGTGGAAGGGAACATCAGCCCTCACCTCCAGAGTGAACATAAGTCATGTCTGTATATTACATCCATCATCCATCCATCCATCCATCCATCCATCCATCATCCATCATCCATGATGTGATCCAGCAAACATGTCCAAGCAGTAGTGTTGTGTTGTTGCTTCTCATTGTCAATAGAACCATGAGAAAGTATGAGAGTGACTGATACGCTTGTATGATCACTGGACCTTTTGAAAGCAGTCGGACTCTCATACTGTACCAGTAGCATCTGTGTCATTCACAACCCGTCTCCATCTTAACTGGACTTTCTGCGTACACATATGATTTTGTGTTTTCATCTGTGGACTGGTGGCTAGTGAGTGTGTTGCCTTCAGTGGCAAAGGGAAATAAAACCTCTGCATGAACAGGAATCATGGAGCCTCCCCCTTCTCAGCTCCAAGTGTCCAAATCTGAACAGCTGGTCTGGGCTCTGAGTGGAAGCTGAGGTGGTCATGTGCCTGGGACTCCAGACTAATCCACTCCAAGTCCAAGTCCGAGTGTAAAACTCAGTCTCTATCTTGGTCCACTCTCTCTCTCTCTCTCTCTCGCTCTCTCTCACGGTGCAACCTCAGCTCCGCCCACTGCTCCCAGAGTCCAGATCCATATTTCACTTTCTCTTGTATTGTTTGATTGTACACTCATAGTGACAGGACGTCTTTTCCTGTATAAATGAGTTCCCAGTCATCCGATTGTACCTCAATAACTAGTTTATCCAGGGATTCCTCTCTTCTGACTCATTTGTAATGATATCCATCTGTTGTCTGTTTTAATCTTTCTGTGGTTTTTATTGGAAATAGTAAAAGAACAAACAGACATTAAATCACTGATATCATTGACTAATAAGCCCTTGTACGTTTTCTTCATTTGACTTTTATTTGCTGATTGTTTCATCTGAATGTTTAATCTGTTCCACCTCTTTAAGCTACATCAATAACCAATGTAATACGCCCCCTGGATTTGGTCACCACAGTCACACGGTCAAAGAGCAAGTCAGCCTCGCTGCTGCCCCCTGCTGGCCGCGCCCCGTCACTATCTGTCAAATCCTGTTACAGAGTGCTCTGGTGTCTGTGGGAAAAAACTTGAAACTGAGCAAGATGACTATTGCAGCAACACGTCATCAGTAGGATAAAACTAAGCTGTCTCTTGATGGTCTACGACAGGGTGTCCAAACTGGGTCAGAGAGTGCTGGTGTCCTGCATGTTTTAGTTCTCTGCCTGCTTCAGCATACCTGAATCTAATGATGACATCATCACCAAGGTTGTGAAAAAGAACAATAATGAGCCTTTCATCACAAAGTGGATGGGAGAGGCACCGGATGGAGATCAATGGAGATCAAAGTCGGAGGAAATCTTGGATCTGAGCATCTCCATGGCAAAAGGCACTGATCTCCTTTGATCTGATAGGAGATCAGCACTGGAGCCATGGAGACGCTGAGATCAAAGGAAATCAGCTTTGTAGAGTTGTAATGTGCTCGTACTCATTTTTACATTTTTCTAGAAATTTGTCTTCAATCACCTTTTTTCTATCTACGCCCTCTACTTGAACCTTTACCTGTTTATTTATTTCATATTTTCCAAATATCATGATTTTGGTTTGACCTAGATTTAATGAATTAGATTTCATTTCTCTGAATGTATCTAGTATGTCGTTGAAGAGTTTTTCTAGGATTGTACAGGAGTGTATGTAAACGAGCATCTCACAAAGAAAAATGCTGAAATCGCATGGCAGGCAAGACTCCTGAAGAAGAACAAGCGTACTCAAGACACCTGGATAAGGAACTGTAAGGTTTTCATAAGACCCAATGGTACACCAGAAAAAGCCAAAGTCATCGCTGTCAGAGATATCAAGGATCTTGAGAGATTTAAATGAAAAATGATGAATTAGTGGAGCAATGTATTTTTTGTTATTTATTTGTTTTGTTTATTCGTGTGATGCTGATCAGTGTGATACTGGTGGGAAATACTACTTGGGCACGACAATGTGTGAACACACAAAGTTAAAATCTTTTGATTTTCAAGATCACAGGTTTTATGATTTAGAAAATGGCATTGATCCAGATATCCACTTCTACCAAAATGTTAATATGTCCTGTGAATATTACTCTGAAGAAGAGCTAAATACTAAAATGAAGGGTTTTTCATTGATCCACTTTAACAGCAGGAGCCTTTACAGTAATTTTGTTAAAATTAAAGACTATCTTAAACAGTTCCAAGAAAAGTTTACTGTTGTAGCAATTTCAGAGACGTGGTTGAATAATGACAAAGAGCTGGAGGATGGACTAGAGGGATATGAAATGTTCTGCCAAAACAGAGTAAACAGAAGGGGAGGCGGCGTTGCTATATTTGTAGTTTTGTGTTTTAAATGTAAAGTTATTAACAATATGACAGCTGCAATTGATAATCTGATGGAATGTTTGACTCTTGACATTCAAGTGGAAAAGGCCAAAAACATATCAGTTAGCTGCATTTATCGCACACCAGGATCCTGCATTGATCATTTCAACACAAAGATTTTGGAAATACTTGAAAAACATAAAGAGACGGTGACTTTTGTTTGTGGTGACTTTAACATTGATTTACTAAAGTCAAATGATCATTTGAAAACTGCTGAATTTATCGACACGATGCTTAGTTTATGTTTCTACCCATTGATCTTAAAGCCCAGCAGGATAACTACGGACAGTGCTACTTTGATTGATAATATTTTTGTAAATATAATTGATGGGAAGATAAATAGTGGACTGTTAATGGCAGATGTGAGTGATCATTTGCCAGTTTTTGCAGTTCTTGAAAGGAACAATAAGCTTAATTTTCCAGAGAAAATGCGGTCTCACTTTTTAAGTAGAGTGAAAACACCAGAAGCAATTGCAGCTCTTAAAATGGGATTGGCAAATCACGACTGGCAGGAAGTTTATGTGGAGGATACCAATGAGGCTTACAATGCATTTTTGGATACATTTATGACTCTTTACGACAGATATTGCCCTGTGAAAAAGTTTACACAAAATTCTAAAAAGAGGAGAAAGTTCTGGTTAACAAAGGGACTGGAGAAGGCTTGTAAAAAGAAAAACAAGCTATATAGAGAATTTTTAATGCATAGAACAAAGGAAAAGGAGGATAATTATAAAAGATATAGAAACAAACTGACATCGATTATGCAATGTCAAAAGAAGATGTATTATGAACAATTGCTTCAAAAATATAAAAAAAAATATTAAGGCTACCTGGAGTGTATTGAATGAGGTGATCAAGAATCATAACGACAGGAGTTTTTCCAACAAACATTGTTAAAGGTGACAATTCAGTGACTGAGGGTATTGAGAGCATGGTTAATGAGTTCAATGATTACTTTGTTAATGTAGGTCCTAATTTAGCAAAAGAGATTCCCCTTATAGATGGAAAAAAGGAAACCTTTAATTTAACTTTCAATAAATGTAACACAATGTTTCTTGGGGGAGTACTTGAAAGCGACATTTTAGAAATAGTAAAAGAATTTAAGAGCAAAAAATCTATTGATTGCCATGACCTCAATATGTCAATTATAAAAGAGGTTATTTATTGTGTCCTTGATCCATTAACATATATCTGTGACAAATCCTTTCAAACTGGTGTTTTTCCAGAAAAGATGAAAACAGCCAAAGTGATCCCAATTCATAAAAAAGGAGACAAGCAGTTGGTCTCAAATTACAGACCAGTTTCTTTACTGCCTCAATTTTCTAAAATTCTTGAAAAATTGTTTGTAAAGAGACTTGATTCCTTTATTGAGAAATATGATTTATTGAATGACCATCAGCATGAATTTAGGAGCAATCGCTCAACATCATTAGCGGTGATGGAATTTGTAGAAAACATTGCAACAGTTATAGATAATAAGCAGTTTGGAGTAGGTGTGTTTATTGATTTGCGTAAAGCATTCGATACGATCGATCACTCTTTACTTCTGCAGAAATGTGAACGGTATGGCATAAGAGGGAAAGCCCAACTCTGGTTAAGAAGTTACTTGAATAATAGGCTTCAATATGTGAGCATTGATGATATTAAATCTCATCTTAAACGTGTAACTTGTGGAGTTCCACAAGGCTCAGTGTTGGGACCAAAGTTATTTATACTTTATATAAATGATATTTTTACAGTCAGTAATACATTAAAATATGTTATGTTTGCAGACGATACTAATGTATTTTGTTCAGGAGGGAACATAAAGGAGTTGTTAAAAACTGTAGAAATAGAATTGATGAATTTAAACAAATGGTTTGCTTCAAATAAGCTATCACTAAATGAAAGTAAAACTAAATTCCTTTTGTTTGGTGGTAAAAGGCCTAATGTTGAGGTAAAACTGAATTTAAACAATGTTGAAATTGAAAGAGTATATGAAACTAAGTTTCTGGGAGTAATAATAGATGATAAAGTTTGTTGGAAGCCTCACATAAAATATGTAAAACAGAAATTATCCAAATCTATTTCTATTCTTTACAGAACAAGACATTTACTGAATAAGAACTGCCTACATTTGCTGTACTTTACATTTGTGATGCCATACATGACATATTGTGTTGAAATTTGGGGTAATACATATAAAACAAACTTAAAACCAATAATCAAACTGCAAAAAAGAGCTATTAGGATAATAAATGAAGTTGGATATCGTGATTCCACAAATCAGCTGTTTATAAGATCACATACAATAAAATTTTTGGACATTGTATATTCAAAAACATTAGAAATTTTGTTTAGAGTGGTAAATAAGACAATTCCAGGTTGTATTCAAAAATTGTTTAAACTAAGGCAGGGGATTTATAACCTAAGGGGTTTGCTAATGTTTGACACTCACAAAGTAAGAACTAATATCAGGTACAGATGTGTGTCAGTTTTGGGTGTAAAATTATGGAATGGACTTAATGATGAAATAAAGATGTGTAATTCTATGTATGTTTTCAAGAAGACTTTAAAGTCTAAAATTATCAAAGGTTACAATGAAATTTGATTGAATTAGATTTTTCAGTAGTAATGAGTATTAGTGATGTTTTTATTGTGCCCGCAGGCCTCCGTCAGTGTCTCCAATATGTTTGCCCCACTCAGCAGCACGCTGGCTGAGAAGGACACCCTGGTTATTGGCTCCTCAATAGTGAGACACGTTAACCTAGGACAACCAGCGGCCACAGTTAGCTGCCTGCCTGGGGCCAGAGCAGGCGACATTGAGTCCCAGCTAAAGCTAATGACCAAGAATAAACGGAGATTTAAACGGATTGTAATCCACTGCGGTGGAAACGACGTTCGCCTGAAGAAGTCTGAGGTCCTCAAAGCTAACGTAGAGTCAGTGTGCACATACGCGCGGACCATTTCAGACGAAGTAGTTTTCTCTGGCCCCCTCCCAAACCTCATCAGTGACGTGATGTTTAGCCGCACGTCATCTTTTAACCGCTGGCTGTCAGGGTGGTGTCCCAGTAACTCGGTAGGCTTCATTAATAATTGGAAGTCCTTCTGGGGCAAGCCTGGTCTCATCAGGAGGGACGGCATCCATCCCACGTTGGATGGAGCGTACCTCTTATCTAGAAACATAGCTAAAAGCTTACCTCCTCCATCCTGACGCACCAGAGTGGGGACCAGGCAACAGAGTCGCAGTCCTACACGCCTCTCTGAGTTTCCCTCTGGGCAGTCACCAACCATAGCTAACTTAGTTAAACATCCCATAGAGACTGTGTCTATCCCTCGGACCACCACAAGTATAAAACTATCTAAACCTAGGAAAATAACTTCTAATGACTACAAAAACTTAATCCGTATCAAGTGTGAAACTAGACAAAATCAAGACAAAAAAATTAAATGTGGTTTCCTAAACATTAGATCTTTATCATCCAAAGCTCTTCTAGTCAATGATCTGATAACCGAACACAACATTGATCTCTTTGGATTAACAGAAACCTGGCTACGTAAAGATGAGTATGTTAGTCTAAATGAAGCCTCCCCTCCAAGTCATATTAACACTCAAATAGCTCGTGAAAGTGGTCGAGGAGGGGGCGTGGCAGCCATCTTTAACTCTCAGTTACTAATTAACATGAACCCAAAACCCAACTTTAGTTCTTTTGAGAGTCTGAGCATGACCATGCGACACCCGTCAAATAAAATAGTAAATTCTGTAGAATTTGTAATCATTTATCGTCCTCCTGGACCTTATTCAACTTTTCTAACTGAATTCTCTGAATTGTTGTCAGATGTAGCCCTGACTAAAGATAAGGTTATCATGGTAGGAGACTTCAATGTTCATGTTGACGTAGAAAATGATAGTTTCAGTGCCAGCTTTAAATCTTCACTTGACTCTCTAGGTTTCTCTCAGGTAGTAGACGGGCCTACCCATAAACATCTACACACCTTAGACCTTATTCTAACCTATGGTTTGAATATAGAGCATCTGACCGTCTCTCCTCACAATGATTTCCTGTCAGATCACTTCTTAATAACCTTTGACTTTGTTCTAAATAGTTATAAACCTCCGGCTAAAGCCGTGTTAACCAGGTCTCTCTCTGATAACATAGTAACTAAATTCAAGGAAAGAATTCCCTCTGCTATAGAATCAGTAGTGAATCTTCCTGACCCGTATACTGTTGCTAGCTCAGACATCGAATACCTAACAAACAGTCTGACAGATATGCTAAAAACAACGCTAGACGACATAGCTCCTCAAAAAATGAAAATGAAAAAACAGGAAAAGTCATCCCCATGGTTTAACTCATCAACCCGCGAGCTTAAACAACGCTCCCGTAGATTAGAAAGAACTTGGCGTTCAACAAAAACAGACCTAGATTATATAGCCTGGAAGGATAGCTTCAAAACTTATAAGAAAGCTCTGAGTAGAAGTAGAACTAATTACTACTCATCCTTAATAGAGGAAAACAAAAACAACCCTCGGTTTCTTTTCAGTACTGTAGCCAAACTGACCAAGAACCAAAATAGCGTTGAGCCCACCATTCCTAACAATATATGTAGTGAGGACTTCATGAAGTTCTTTCAAAATAAAATGACAAGGCTTAGGGATAACATCCATCAAACCCTACCGTCCGTTAGCCCCATAACAGAGGAACTGGTTAAACCTAACAGTCATCTGGAATGCTTTCAGCAAATACAACTAGTCCAACTAAACTCCCTTATTTCTTCTGCTAAACCAACTACTAGCCTGTTGGACCCAATTCCTACTAGAATTCTGAAAGAGGCACTGCCACTAATTAATAATTCTATACTCGCAATTATTAACCAGTCTCTATCAATAGGCTATGTGCCCCAATCCTTTAAACTAGCAGTTATTAAACCTCTCATTAAGAAGCCAAACTTAGACACAAGCCTTCTCTCAAACTACAGGCCGATCTCCAACCTTCCTTTCCTGTCAAAGGTTCTGGAGAAAGTAGTCGCTAAACAACTCCAGGATTATCTGCAGGAGAATAATCTGTTAGAGGACCTTCAGTCCGGCTTCAGAATGAACCACAGTACAGAGACTGCACTGCTAAAAGTTACTAATGACCTTCTAATGGCCTCAGATAGAGGTCTTCTATCTGTTTTAGTTCTTCTGGACCTTAGTGCCGCATTTGATACTGTCGATCATAATATACTTTTAAGGAGATTAGAAGATGCCGTCGGCATTAAAAACTTAGCCTTAAACTGGTTTAAATCATATTTATCTGACCGGTTTCAATTTGTTCATGTAAATAACAAATCTTCAATGCATGAACGGGTCCGGTGTGGAGTACCACAAGGCTCCGTCCTCGGACCGATATTGTTTAATCTCTATATGTTGCCACTCGGAAATATAATTAGGAAACACAGCATTAACTTTCATTGTTATGCAGATGATACTCAGCTATATTTATCAATTAAAGCCAATCAGGCCGACCAACTTGTTAAACTAGAGTCCTGCCTCAGGGACGTTAAGTCCTGGATGTCTATCAACTTCTTAATGCTCAACACATCCAAGACTGAGGTTCTAATCCTAGGTCCTAAAAAGCTCAGGGATAACTTTTCAGACAGTCTGATTAGGTTAGATAATATTACCTTAACCTCTAACAGTGATATTAGGAACCTGGGTGTTATTTTTGATCAGGATCTGTCCTTTATTTCCCATGTTAAACATGTCTCCAGGACAGCCTTCTTCCATCTAAGGAATATTGCAAAAATTAGAAACTTCTTGTCCTTCAAAGATGCAGAAAAAATTATTCATGCCTTTGTGACTTCAAGATTAGATTATTGTAACTCCCTAATGTCAGGATGTCCAAACTCCTCTGTTAGGACCTTACAGCTAGTGCAGAACGCTGCTGCACGTTTACTAACCAGAACTGGAAGAAGAGAGCACATCTCCCCAGTCTTAGCATCCTTACACTGGCTTCCAATTAAATCTAGAATAGAATTCAAGATCCTTCTGATCACATATAAAACTCTTCATCAGAAGGCTCCGTCCTATATCGAGAAACTTCTAGAAGTTTATCACCCTCCACGAGCCCTTCGCTCTGAGGATGCAGGACTGTTGGTAATCCCTAAAGTCCATAAAAGTAAAACAGGAGGCAGGAGTTTCAGCCATATGGCTCCTTTACTCTGGAATCAACTACCAGCCTCGGTCCGAAAGGCCGACACCATTAGTTTATTTAAGAGTAGACTAAAAACATTCCTATTTGATAAAGCTTATCCTTAGGAATAAAATAGGAATAAAATAGGACCACTAAGTTGAGCTGCTATAGGCCTAGACTGCTGAGGGGATTTTTTCTCTCCCGTTAAAGGGAGGAACTCTACATTTGGAGGTTCTGTTTCTTGTCTTTCTTTCTTTCTCTCTGTGTAACAACATTACTGGAGCCACCAGACACTGCCGCAGTCTTTTTTATCCCTGACAGGAGGAGAGCAGGATCCAGGGGATCAGACCCAAG